>NC_052624.1:231217363-231536787 GCF_016161935.1 Mauremys reevesii | reverse complement strand
CTCTCTCTCACACACACACTCACTCACACACACACACTCTCTCTCTCTCTCTCTCTCTCTCTGCCAGAAGGATAGAAGAGAGTTAAAAAGTAAAAGCTGGCTAAAAACATGGGTGGATGATGTTTTTTAAAGCTGATGATTTGTGGGGCCAATCTCATAATTTTTTAGACTCTGACTCATGATTTTTGGTCTCTTGGTGTTGGCAGTTCTGCAACTCTCCTTTCCTTTTGTGATTCCAAAGGCTTTGTTGGTGCTTCTTTAATTGGACAGCTGAGACCCAGAAACTCTTGTAAAATTAGGATTTCTCCCTCACCGGCCTTCTAACCTCTGAGTTGCAGTTCCTTCACTGGGCTCCTCCTCAGGTAGCTGACAGATGGTCCAGTGGTTAGGGTGCTAGCTGGGATTCTGGTTAGGAGAGCTGGAATCTATTCCTTCCTCCACCACAGGCTTCCTGTGTGGCCTTGGAAAAGTCACGTAGCCTGTCCATTCATCGGTTCCCTCTCTGTAAAATGGGGATAATAGCATTTCCCTACCTCACATGGGTGCTGTGATAGTGCCCACACTGGGTGCTATTTCAACCACTACTCTGCTAATATTCTTACTTTGGCTTTTGTGAGGATGATTTCTTATCTAGACTGTTGTAATTTACTTCTTTATGGTCTCCTTAAATACCAGATATCCAATTGTCAGTTGAAACAAGATGCAGAGCCCATCTCCTCTTTGAGGAAGTGCACCTGCTTCTCCCCCTGCCCCCAAGTACTGATGTCAATCCAAACCATATTCTAACTATTTCAGTGTCTGCCTTCCCTCCTCCAAACCTTTCTTTTCCTCATTTCCCACAACTAAAGCTTGCTTCCCTTCTTTCTTCCTCCTTCTAAGCGCAATCAGTTGTATGGCTGACATTGCCCTGACCTAGACTCAGGTGTTTCTAATTATGTAGGTAAACTACTTCCCTCTGAGTCACTTTCCTCCTCAGCCTTATGCAGCTCCTCCTTTTTCTTGACCTGGCTTCTCTTCCATGACATCCTGCCAACTTCATTGTGTAGGCCTCAGTATCATTGGACCAGCATCTGTATTAAAATCTAGTATCTCTTATTTTCCAGCCAGTTCTTTACGCCCCTCAAATTCCTTGACACTATTACCTATTATTATTATTGCAGCATCCAAAGGTCCTCACCAGTATTGAGGCCCCATTTTGCTGATCTCTCTACAAACTAAGGTAAAGAGACAAGCTCCTGTCCTGGAAGGTTTGCAGTCTACAGTCTCTTCTGTCTCTCCATAACAGACAATACTTTTTCTCCCATGATATCACCACCTGATTACCTGTAACATCCCCATTGTCTTTGTGCTGGGGCTGCACAAAGAAGGCCTTGGGGATACACAGACCCAGTGTATCTCTCAGGCACCCCTACCATACCCTTTCCCTTGACAGTGCTGTTTATTATGGGGCTGTGCTGCCTGGCACCAGGCCCCCAGGAAGAGAAGGGATTGGTAAGGACGTTGTGCTGCTGTAACTCCCCTGCAGGTGAACTTTCTGCCACCGAGCAACTGCAGCCTTCATTCTACCTACTTCTACCACTGGAAAATGGAGTGAATAGAACTTCTCCTATGTGCTGTGCTGTCCTTTCATTTATCCATTTGGATCAAAATACTTTGGCAGGTGTATCACTTTGTATTTCTAACACAGAACCCTGTAGTTAACAGTCTTTAAGGGGGAGTAGCTTTTGATAATTATCCCTTTTATCTCCCTTCATTCCTGACTTAGAGGGTTTAGCTAAGGAACCTGTTGGAATAATTGCAAGATGAACTTTGGTCCCCTGTGGTTTATACTCTTCAAAGTACTTGTTTGTTTGTTTAGATGTCTAAAATTATCTTGATCATGGAGACCTTTATGTATCTAGAAAACAGAACTCAAAACTTGGTTACTATTTGAACTGCTTTGTTGCCATCAAGTGGTTTATGGTAGCATTTCATCAAAGGACATACCGGTAATTGCTTTGATAACCTAAGCCAAATGGAAAGTTACCCTATCAACCAAAATTAAGAAAAAGGGGAAATAAAATGTATGTGAAACATTTATGTTCTCTCTTCTTTATTGCAGGTTTTATTTAATGGAGTGAATAAAATGGAACATTCTAACCCCAGTAATTACAAAGCAGATGGCAAACAGCTGTCTGGTGACGAAATGCCATTAATTTCCTCTATCTTCGGTTTACTCCACCAAGCATATATCTGTTTGTAAGAAAATGTCACAGACAAATGGTTTTGTCCAACATACTCTTTAAATAGGGTGACTTCTCTGAAAGATCACCATGCTTTGTTAGAAATCCCTTCAGATTTAGACCCATCTTCCCGCCTCAAAAAAAAAAAAAGAGATTTTTAAAACCTTGCTGTTTCAAATGTTAGTGGTTTTTAAAACATGTTTTCTTTTATAGTCACATCACTTCCTAAGAACTAGTCTTAGTCTTCTTGCGGATCTTCTGATTCTCATTATGTAGAAAAGTCATGCTTCTCAGAGTACCACTTCATTATTTATTTATGTCGCATTACTTCACTGTAGACACAGCGGAGGTTTGCTCAGTATAGAATGAAATGGTTCATATTTTTGGATTGGTGAAATCTGTTTGAAAAAGAACAAGAAGGCCTGTCTACTTGTCATCTTTGTTGTGTGCTTTCGATGTTGTGTTTAGTTCACAACGGAATTTTCTGCAGCAGTACTTCAATACCTTCTAACAGGGCCTTTGTTCATTATTTCCACATTTTCCCCAAATGCCTCATTCTGATGACTGCTGGGACTTCTCTACAGACAGAGCTAGTAACAGGGAAGCTTACAAAAGACAAGACTTTTATAGAGAAATGCAAAAATGACACTTTGAGCAGTCCAGTTGTTTACAACTCCAATTAGGTAGCAAACAGACCTAACTGAATGTTTCCCACCGAGCTGAGAGTTGTGTATGTAGCCTGATACAACATATAGAATGGTATGATGAGAAGATTCCCTTCAATGGCATATGGCCAATCCATGACTGCAATTAGCAAATATAAGAGGGACAAGGTGGGTGAGGTAAATCTTTTATTGGACCATCTGCTGTTGGTGAGAGAGTCAAGCATTTCAGCTTATACAGAGCTCTTCATCTTCTCAGCTTGTCTCTCTCACCAACAGAAATTGGCCCAAAAAATGATGTTATTTCACCCACCTTGTCTCTCTAATATACTGGGACAGACAGGACTACAACATCACTGCATTAGCCAATATCTCCAGTGGCTGGAGATAGGACACTAGAAGGGGAGGCTCTGAATTACTACAGAGAATTCTTTCCCAGGCTTCTGTCTAGTGGGTGTTGCTCATATGCTCAGGGTCTAACTGAGTGCCATTTTTGGGGTTGGGATTGGAAGAGACAGTGGGGTTTTTTTCATCTTCCTCTGCAGCGTGGGGCACGGGTGTCTTGCTGGTTTGAACAAGAGTAAATGGTGAATTTTGTGTAACTTGAAGACTTAAAATCAAGATTTGAGGACTTAGTAGCTCAGCCAGAGGTTATGGGCTCACCTCAGAAGTGGGTGGGTGAGGTTCTGTGGCTTGCAATGTGCAGGAGGTCAGACTAGATGATCATGATGGTCCCTTCTGGCTTTAAAGTCCATGAGTCTATGAGAATACCAGGAGAATAAAAGCAGAATGATGGGCTTATAATTCTATCAAGGGTATTTTCTGGTGACATCATTAACTATGACAGAGTGAAGCTAAAAAGAAAGTGAATAAGTGCATTCATTTTAGGGCTGAGTGAATAAGTCATATAGTGATAACTAATGTATTCAAAGCATTCTGATCACAAATTGTCCACTAACAGATTGCATCTTTCATAAATGTTTATTACTCAAAGCTATTTGCTTCCTATTATCTGTGACTAATTCTTGTTCCATAGATTGTTCACAACTTGGTACAAGTATTTGATAGTTGAGCTGCATTGGTTAGGTTTCATATTACTGTTTCTGATGTCTGATGCATTGAATGGGCCTAACTCTTAGACTCGGGTTTCCAGTAAGTAATCCTTTTTACAAGTTCAGCATTCATTTTCAAAGATTATGCTCTAAAGTTTAATTAAAATATGTTGTTTCCATGGATATTCCTAACAATCAACCTGTTTGCTAGAAAATTCACAGAAGGGGTACAGACAGAGGCGGGAAGGTCATTCCATTTTGCGTTCAAGCAAATATTCACTGAAGTTATTTTGTGGCAATTTACTCAGCTTCACTTCTTTTACACTTCTGCCATTAGAATGAGAATTATTCCAAGTAGTCTGGATTGTATTGGAAGGATTGTGGACAAGTGGCCCAGCGTTGTCATACTCTGGGATTGTAAAGAATTGTACCTTCAGTAGAAAAAAAACCAAAATGTACTTCAGTTTAAGAGGAGCCCTTTATGTTCTCAATGATATACCAGGTGAATTAAATAATGCAAAAGAGAGATACATGTTTAAAATCTTGATAGGTACTGAAAAATGTTTCAAAACTCTGGCTCTTGAAAAACTTTTGAAATCATCAAGTTAAGCACATAGCTAACCTATATAACTGGGTTATTAGGGTTACTCTCCCCTCCTCTAGGTTACGCTCACATGATGCATCTCAGTTCAAATTAGTCATATTTTTCACTATTATCTGTAAATTTAGGAAAAAAAAATTGTTACATTTAATGTGCCAAAACCAGGTTTGATTTAAGGCAATACGGAGCCCTAAGCATACCATACATGGTCCAATCATGGCCCCAGTCTCATGCTGTGACTCTGCCCCCATGCCATGTCTCCACTTCTCCCTGCTATAGCAGCAGGATTTAAAGTTAAGATGAATGGGACAGTCTACACTTCCTTGACTATCGTTCCAGGCTGTCTGCAGACTCAGACAGGCAGTGACCACACTGAGGTCACAATGTGGAGTTCTTATTTGCATACAGGAAGGACAGAAACATTGTTTAAAAATGTGAGCCAAGATTCTGATCTCCTCAGGTGACTTCCAGAGGTAGAGCCCTAGGTTCTGGCCTATCTCTTAATCTGGTTCTGAATTAAACCAGTTTCTAAGATCACACACATTCTTAATGTTATTTAAAGGTATACAGAATTTCCTTTATCTTTACTCAGTGTAAGGAATATTATAAAAACATTACTTCAGTAATCACTAAAAATAACCTTTTTATAATTAACATCTGCAACAGGGGATGTAGAAACTGAAATACATTGAAAAGATTAGAAGTCTTTTAAAGAGCTGATAAAGGCGTGATAAATGTATATACAATAGCAAATGGCATAGACAGGGTAACCAGACTCTCCTGATTAACCTCACTCATTATGCAAGAAAAAGGGGACAGCCTATGAAATTGAAATGCAATACATATTAAAGAGAAAATACTCATTTAATCAATACATAATCAACCTGCAGATCTCATTGCCACAAGAAATGATTGAGGTCAAGAGCTTAGTATAACTCAAAAAAGGATTAGACACGTATCTGGATAATAGTAACACCCACAGTTATGTCAAATAGGATAAAAAACTGTCCAAAGAATATAAACCCTCATACCTGAAAGCATAAGCCTAGCACTGCCAGCCTGGGATGAGTGGGTAGAGAAAACCAGCCAATAGAGGAAGTTATCTGAGAATTGTCCTTAGCAGGGTTTCTTGCACCTTTCACTGTTCTAATTTGGCATAGGAATTCCTATGTTCCAATATTCACAAAATGAAAAAGTGCTGCTTTTAAATTTTAAACTGAACAGATAATTTATGTTAATGGAAAATACATACATCCATAAAATAACCAATTTAAAGAGTTAATGGTATATTTTTTAGCTTTCTTTTTTTTCTATTTTAAACATTGAGACTCTGAAATTTAACTCTGCTGAAGTGTAATTTTTTTTTGCAGTGATAGAAATATGGGTTTATTAAATGCCTTCATGATTTGGTGCATCACTTTCTTAGAAGACCTCTGGACACCGCATGGTGTAGGATGCTATCCTGGTATCTGTTTTTCATATTTATTTTCCAGTTTGATCTCTCAAATAATGAGGCTGGATCTTATGTGCTGGGAGTAAGGAGACGACAAAGTTGAAAAAAAAATAGATAAAACTTATATTTTAAATGACAATTATCAGATGCAAAGAGTGAGTAACGTAATTCCTGTCATTTAAAAATAAGCACAATATCCAAGTAGTCTCATTCTGCATATTTATTATTATTGACTGGTTTATGATTGTAACCATGCCCTTCATCAGGTGGCTTGCAGCATATGAATTCAGGTCCTCTGAATCTAAAAAGCATGAGTCTCAACATAGCTGAGCTAAAGGACTAGGTCTGTGTCCTCACAAGCAATAGCAGAGTCATAAATCTCATTACGTGGTCCAGCCGCTAAAGGGGAACAAAGGTTAATGTGATGAGGTGATAGCACCTATATTTGATAGATACTGTCCAGACAGACAAAAAGAAGTGATATTAGTTTGTTAAGCAGAGCAAAGGGACAAAGTTACATAGCTGAACTTGATACTGTAATAAGCAAAGGGCCAGTGGAGGGATTAAGGCCTTGGTTCAAAAGGTACTTAGGCATGTGTCTAATTTTAAGCATGTAAGTAATATCATTGTCTTCAGTGAGGCCAGTCATGTGCCTAAAGTTAGAGTTGTGCTTACACACCTTGTTGGATCGGGGCCTCAGTAAAGGGACTGAAATGATCAAATCCCCAGGCAAAGAAATGACTTTCACTGCAGCATTTTGTGTGGATTGGAGAGCGATAATGTGGCCTTTAGGAAAGCCAGAGAGGAGATTGTTGCAGTAGCCAAAATGGGATATAATGTAACCTGAATGAGAGATTTATCAGGGGGGATGGAAAGAAAAGGTTAGATCTTGGAGATGGTTAGGAGAAAAAAGTGACAGGAGTTAGATATGGCATGCATGTGTGTGGCAAAGGGTAAAAACAAACTGCCAGAATAAAAGCCTGAGTGATGGGGCAGATGGTGACGTTATGGACATTGATAGAGCATGAGTTATATTTAAGATGATGATAAGCCATCCAAGACATGTTGGAGAGACAGGCTGAGATGCAGGACTAGGGAGAAGGAGGCAGATCAGGGACAGAGAGGGTATAAATAAATAATACTGTGTGCTTTTAGGATCCGAGTTTACATTATCTGTAAACCTAAAATTCCATTTAAGTTAAATGCAAAATTAGGACCAAATACTACAGCACCTTTATCCAAGATTTTCATTCTGGTGCATTACAAACTCTTGCATATGGCATATAATAGATTTGTGAGGCCGGTGAAGTACAATTGTACCAATACTGGATACACAGAAATAGATCCAGCATAAAATTAGTTCTAATAGATCAAGTGTGTACATAGCTTTCTACTCTCCATGATTCAAATGTGGAACATAGGTCTTGAAAATGTGTGAAAGATAATATCAAAAGACATAAAAACAGACTTTTTATTTATTTGGTCATTTTAAAGTACTAATAACCCTAATATCTAAGCACTTGTACATTATAATTAGAAACATACATTATAAGGCTACCCATTATAATTAGAAAAGCATTTCCAGCAATAGTTGAGCAGGAAGCTTGAAATGATGTGGGATTCATTTCTGTAACACATTTAAAATTTTCTCCAACTTCATTTTAATGAATCCGCATTTCTAATGCCAATCAATAAGAAGTAATGGGAGACAGAGTTGATCTCGGCCTAAGATGAATGACTTACCCTGTAATCAAGTACAACACAAATATGTCTATATTGCATGGTGTTATATTACTCCTAATGTTTTCAAAAGTTAGCAAAGCATGTTTCTCAAAGAAGTGTGGTTAAAATATGCAGGGTTTAATACTGTATTGGCCAGCATCTCTTATAATCATTTATACCAATGCAAAGTGATTGTAAAACACTATCAATCTGGCATGCAGATGACCATGCATGGTGCAGGGCAATGGCGAATCAGGTCTGTGAACTTTCTCTCTGATTTGATCCATAAGTATTATAAAGGAGCTACCATAAAAAAGCTGTAACATGTTGAATAATTCAAAACTGATATAGAGTTGCTGTGATTTACCTATATTTAGCAACAGGAAATCCACTAGCAATTTATACCTATCATGCAATCAAGTAATGAGGTCTTAATATGAATTTTGCTATCATGTACAATAACAATTGGCTCAGTCCTGTGGTCCTGAGGCTTGGAAAACTCCCATTGAAGCAAACAGGATATCAGCTTGAATGAAGAGTGTAGGATCAGGCACTCCTTATTGTTTCTAGAGAAACTTTAAAGCATTAATTTTCATTTCACCAACTTCTTAATATTGGAAAGTGTCTCTAGGCCTTCCACAGCTAGTTGGAGGGGTAAACTTGCAGATTGCAATGGCTGACGTACTATTCCTCCCTGCTCAGGAAAACAAATGTCTTCTTTTTATCTTAGGGTAGTTGTCTCATTTCGCAAACATTCTTACAGGCAGTCAGAGACTTTCTTAAGAGATAATCTGATGATCCCTGCTCTGGCTTTCCTCTTTTAAATACAGTTGATCAGCTGATGAGTCAGCTGTTCCACAGTCTATTTTGCCATCTGCTTTGGTTTAGGAGATGGCTCCAATTAGGAGTAAGAATTTGGTCTGTTTCTCCTCTTTCTCTTGTGTCAAGTATCAGAGGGGTAGCCGTGTTAGTCTGGATCTGTAAAAAGCGACAAAGAGTCCTCTGACACCTTATAGACTAACAGACGTATTGGAGCATAAGCTTTTGTGGGTGAATACCCACTTCGTCAGACGCATGTGGTGGAAATTTCCAGAGTCAGGTATAAATATGCAGGCAAGAATCAGTCTTTGAACTAACCTTGTTATCTCATCAGGGAGGATGAGGCCCTCTTCTAGCAGTTGAGGTGTGAACACCAAGGGAGGAGAAACTGCTTTTGTAGTTGGCTAGCTATTCACAGACTTTGATTAATCCTGAGCTGATGGTGTCAAATTTGCAAATGAACTGAAGTTCAGCAGTTTCTCTTTGGAGTCTGGTCCTGAAGGTTTTTTTGCTGCAGGATGGCTACCTGTGTCCAGGGAGGTTGAAGTGTTCTCCTACAGGTTTTTGTATATTGCCATTCCTAATATCTGACTTGTGTCCATTTATCCTTTTACGTAGGGACTGTCCAGTTTGGCCGATGTACATAGCAGAGGGGCATTGCTGGCACATGATGGCATATATTACATTGGTGGACGAATGAATGAACCGGTGATGTTGTGGCTGATCTGGTTAGGTCCTATGATGGTGTCGCTGGTGTAAATATGTGGGCAGAGTTGGCATCGAGGTTTGTTGCATGGATTGGTTCCCGAGTTAGAGTTACTATGGTGCGGGGTGTGGTTGCTGCTGAGAATATGCTTAAGGTTGGCGGGTTGTCTGTGGTTGAGAACTGGCCTGCCTCCTAAGGCCTGTGAAAGTGAGGGATCATTGTCCAGGATGGGTTGTAGGTCACTGATGATGCGTTGGAGAGGTTTTAGCTGAGGACTGTAGGTGATGGCCAGTGGAGTTCTGTTGGTTTCTTTCTTGGGCTTGTTGTGCAGCAGGAGGCTTCTGGGTACATGTCTGGCTCTGTTGATTTGTTTCCTTATTTCCTCGTGTGGGTGTCGTAGTTTTGAGAATGCTTGGTGAAGATTTTGTAGGTGTTGGTCTCTGTCTGAGGGGTTGGAGCAAATGCGGTTATACCTCAGTGCTTGGCTGTAGATGTGTGGTGTGTCCGGGATGGAAGCTGGAGGCATGAAGGTAGGCATAGCGGTTGGTGGGTTTTCGGTATAGGGTGGTGTTAACGTGACCATCACTTATTTGTACCGTGGTGTCTAGGAAGTGGACCCCCCGTGAAGATTGGTCCAGGCTGAGGTTGATGTTGGGGTGGAAGCTGTTGAAATCGTGGTGGAATTCTTCCAGAGTCTCCAAAAATACTTCAGGACCAGACTCCAAAGAGACCTGCCTCTGGAAATTTCCACCACATGTGTCTGACGAAGTGGGTATTCACCCACAAACGCTTATGCTTCAATACGTCTTTCTCTTGTGTTACTTGTACGTAGCCGTGTCCAGGAGGATGAGGAGGGAGAGGGGAGGGCACTGGGTTACCAACCATTTGAAAAAATTTTGTCACTAAAATAAACAGTAATTTAGTAATGTCAGGATAACTTGGCATTTGTTTTCTTACATCACACAGTTCCGGAGGGCTATCTGAATACAGTACTTTTGATTTGTGATCTGTCATGGCTGGGATTGTTTTGATGGTAGAATTAATGGATTATGTAACAAATGAAAGTAAAGTTGGACAAATCAACAATTGCTGAGGAGAGGAGACAAGTTTTCAGATGAACCCACGAAAAATCACATACACTTGCTGTACAGACAGCCCCCAGCTTCTGTATTTATAAACAGGCATTTGCATTTGGAAATCCAGTAACTGCATGTGCTAAGGTACAGCTAGATTTGCAAATACCTGACCTGGGCATTCATGTTTGTGTGTGCAAACAGAAGGTACTGTGGATACACCTGCTGTGTCCACCCCTGGAAATGAGACTTGTGAAGACACTTCAATAGGTATGCTGTTTTGTATTTTAAGTCAGTAAGAATTTAAGGTGCTGATCCTCAAATCTGGCCAAGCTGTATTCAGCACTGGAGTTGAGAAAATTAGAGGAGGGAAAAGGATTTTTTGGGGCATCACAACTAGTCTCAAATTTGGGGAATAGTTTTGGGCTGAAAAAAAAAAGAACTTCGGCGGGGGGGGGGAATGTCAATGTTTTGTTTCAACATTTTTGAAATGAACTTCTTTGAAATTTCCTTTCAGAACAACATTTTCTAGATTAAATGTTTCAAATCAACATTTTGTTTAAAATTGTCAATTTCAATCAACATTAGAAATGCTTTGTTTGATCCAAACAACATTCTGAGTGTTTGCTTTTTTTGTTTGGCTAGAAACTGAAAAAACTCAGTTCCAGTTCAAAAGGAACCAATATTTTTTTCCTTCAGATTTTTGGGTTCATCCAATGAATTGACAAATCATGTATTTGCTCAGCACTGGACTCAAACAGGGGATGGCACAAAGAGGACTTGATATCTTTATTTCTACCTTCTCTGTGGGTTTGTTGGGAGCCAGTTCAGTGTCCCCTTACTCCCAATTACAAGAAGGCTTTACCTTAGTTCTGCTCTAATTTGTACCAAAATGCTCTGTCTATGCCCCTACTCCTTGCCAAACCCCCTGTGTCTAGGTGAGATAGAGCCAACTATGCCAATCACACAGGGATTCCTTTATGCCAACATAAGCTCTGGGGGCCTGATTAGGGCAGCTTAGTAGTATATGGCTAGATAGTATTCATCACCATGTATTTTTTTACAGGTTTCCATGCCCTCTTTAGGGCTTATGTCCTGCCCTCTGTTCCTGTTTCCGTTGGTGTCGAGGTTTGGCGCCATCGGCCATTTTGAAATTTTTTTTTATTACTTTTATGTTTGAATAGGGGAAATGTCGCATGCTTGTGCTTTGATACATCTGGTTGATTGTTTAGAGAAAAAGGTTGAAAGAATAGAGTGAGAGAACTTAAAGAAAAATAAAGATTTTTGTTTTTAAAGGGTTAGTTTGAAAGGATAGAGGCAAGTTATTAAAGAAAAGAGACTTTTGGTTAGGTTTAGTAAGGAAAGCTGTTTTTAAAGGACTAGTTTGGCATGTTATTAAAGAATAAAAAAAATGAGATAAATTGAAAAGGTGTATTAAATATAAGGGTAGGTTAAGAAAAGAGCATTTAAAATATTAAATAAAAGAGAAAAATATAAAGGAAACTATTTAGTAAGCACATGGTAAAATATAAAGGTTGGTTAATAGAGAAGCATTTAGAATATTCAATAAAAGGGTAGGTTAAGAAAAGAGCATTTAAAAAGAGTTCAATAAGATAGGTTAAAAGAGAGAACATGGCGGGAAAAGAAAGCCCCTTTGCAAAGGGCAAAGACAGGCAGCACATGGTTGAGTCAGAGACAGAGTTCTTACCGTTGTGACTGTTCCTGGGGAAAGAGAGAGCTCCCAAGGCTCACAACTCCGCAGGCTAGTTATCTCCACCTTTGGATCGGGCCAATCAGATGCTGTTCTACAGCTGTCATAGAATACATTCTCCTGAACCAATCCTATAGTCCCAAAATTTTTAAACAAGAACCATTTGCCTCCCCTCTCCTCTCCTCTCCTCCCCTCACTACTGTCCTCTTCTCCTCCCCTTTAACTGCTTTATTCTTATCTATAAAAACAGACCCCAAGCATCTTGCCTGCCATGTAGCACTTTTACACAGATGCTTTAATAAAGGTTAAACCATAAGCCCTTAGTAACAAACAGTTTTTAAAAGTTTTTCCTTGTGCTTTTGGTGAGGACAATTTGAAGCTGCAGCAAAAGCAGCTTTGTTATCCAGTGAATTAGAAATAAAGAAGGTTGTTAGATGTTCAGAACATAGAGATAAGAAGTTTGTTTCTTTTTAAACCTTTGAACAAAAGCAAGTAAAAGTTATATTAAGTTTTGTAAAGGAATAAAGCTCTATTTTATAATCACTTGAAAAGACAAGCCTATTTGAAGAAATAGCCCTTTATTTATACGTTTTAATAAAAAATGAGCATACAGAAACACCCCAGGGTTAAAACCACAGACAACCAGTTTATCCAAGTAATTTATAGTAACAAAAAGAGTTTTTGCCTATGCTTTTGCTAACATAGATAATTTTTTAAGTCAGGACAATTTGAAGCAGCCTTTCTAAGTTAGTGAATTAGAAAAGAAGGCCACTTTGAAAAACAAACCTATCTGAAGAAACATCACTCCATTTAACACTTTTATGTGTGTGTTTCAATAAAAAATGAGCATGCAGATGCACCCCAGGGTTAAACCCACAAACCCTTACTAACAAAAAGTTTGTAAAAGCTTTTCCCTATGCTTTTAGTGAGGACAATTTGAAACTGCAGCAAAAACAGCGTCTGTGAGACAGCAGATCAGAGATAAGAAGATTGCTTCTTCCCCCACTTTTTAACAAATAGAGGTGAAAGTTATATTGAGTCTTGTAAAGGAATAAACACTTTAAAAGACAAGCCTATATGAAGACACATCCCTTCATTTAACACTTTTGCATATGTTTCAATAAAAAGTGAACGTGCAGAAACACCCCAGGGTTAAAAAACACAGAGAACCATTTATAAAAGTAAATTATAGTGATAAAAAAGTTTCCCCCTATGTTTTAGTCTAACATTGGTCAATTTTTAGTAAGGACAATTTGAGGCAGCATGCTTTTGCAGCAAAGCCACAGTTAGACAGCTTTTGTAAGCCACTGGATCAGAGATAAGAAGGCTGCTTCTTCCCCCACTTTTTAACAAATAAAAGTGAAAATTATATTACGTTTTGTAAAGGAATAAACACTTTAAAAGACCAGCCTATATGAAGACAGAGACCTCCTCCATTTAACATTTTTACATCTGCATTTCAATTAAAAAAAAATGAGCCTGGAGAAACACCCCAGAGTTAAAACCACAGGACCTTAGTAACAACTAGTTTATATTCCCCTTATTCTGTAATCCAGTGGATCAAAGAGAAGTTTATTTTCCTCCCCACTTTTTAACAAATCCATGTGAAAGTTGTATTAAGCTTTCATTTTCTTAGGACTTTTAGACTGAAGTATGATTTTTTCTGTTGCATTATCAGAATGTTTTTGTTTTTAAATGTTTGCAACCTGTGTGCTGAGACACAAGCACAAGCTCCTGTGTTTACTCTGGGTCCATAGATATTATTAAAATAATACATCACAGCCACAGCTCCAGTCTTTCTCGGCGTTTTAAAAACAGATAAGACTAATTAGGCTATCCAGTGATCCATACACTATAGTCTGCCTTAGCAATGCTCTAGGTGTCACCCCTTCAGGTTGCTTGTTTTTTTACACAGACTTCTTTCCTAACTTTTTAAACGCTGTTAAAGATTTAACAAATGGTGAGATTGCATTGAAAGACACTTTGTGAAAGTTATAACAAGTGTTTTATTCCATTTACTGATTGTAAAAGACAAAAACCATTGCTTTATGACTGCATGAAGCTCACAGATAGCCTATCTGAAGAACACCCTACCCCTCAACTTTCCTCCATACTTTTAACACTTGCTAAAAGTGCAATGTTTCATTATATAACATTTTTTTTAAACATTTAAGATGAAAATACAGTGTTGACTGAGATCTAACATAACATGGGATATTTTTAAGGATATTCTGTATGCACTGAGGCCTATTTGAAGCATTATGGGCTTTTTGTTTCTTTGTTTTAAAGTTTAACATGAAAAAGCAATATTGACTGAGCTGAAACAAAACAAGGCCACTCTTAGGCTAGGTCTACACTCGGGTGGATGGGTGGGGTGGAGTGGGAGTCAACTTAAGATACACAACTTCAACTACGCGAATAGCATAGCTGAAGCTGGCATATCTTAGGTCGATTTACCTGGCCACAAGAATGGCGGCGAGGCAACCGCTGCCGCTCCCCCGTCGAATCCGCTTCTGCCTCTTGCCCCGGTGGAGTTCCAGAGTCGATGGCAGAGTCATCAGGGATCGATTTTATCGCGTCTACACTAGATGCGATAAATCGATCCCCGATAGATCGATCACTACCCGCCAATCTGGCGGGTAGTGTAGACATACCCTTAGGGGTCTTTCGTAGAAGTGTAGTGAACTAAAAAGGCTTAAGATACTAGCCTGTCCTTTTAAAAATAGTGTTTTTAAAGTACCAAAACAGCAACTGGGTAAAAATATGAAAACTGGCAATTGAGAGGAATTTACATATGTTTTAATAAAAAAACAAAATTAGCAAAAAATGACACAAGATTGCTTTTTAAAGTTTGGATTTATACAAAAAACACAAGAAAAAATTAGCTTATGTAAAAAAAAGTTAGCTGTTTTTACCAGAGATATAGAGTCTGCCCCCTCCCCGTCACCTTCCTACTCATCCCTTCCCCTCCTCCCCACTTTCTTCTTTTCTAATGTTTTTTAAAATCTAAACTGAGGACAAACAAATTTTAAAAAAAGCCACAGCTGTAGAGATCAGGCCATGGGAGTAAGAAAGCTGTCCTAAGGTTTAGGGGGAATGTTGATAACTCTTTTAGTGAATCAGTTTTATAGGCAGCCTTTCTGCATTAGTTGTTATGCTTTAGCATGGTCAAGTGTTTGTCAGTCAGAAACACTTTCCCACTTTATGAGGTATGAGGTATTATCTCCCCCATCCTATAACCTATCAGAAATATTAACAAAAACAAACTTAAAGATACTTTGTAGCAGTGCCTGCAAAGCAACAATTACAATTTTGTTTATCAGCATCTTATCTAAGCCCCTAGAGAATACTTTTTGTTTTGTTTTTATAAAACTTTTATGCAAACTGTAGCCCTAGATGCTGTACAGCATTTAATAATATGAACCAGTAGACAAGAGACCTGAGACATTGTTGAAATCAGAGGGGTCATGATTAAGCCCTAATGCAGAGGGCCCAGGATCGGGGGGGTGAGCAGGGGCGGCTCTAGACATTTTGCTGCCCCAAGCACGGCAGGCAGGCTGCCTTCGGCGGCTTACCTGCGGAGGGTCCGCTGGTCCCGCGGCTTCAGTGGACCTCCCACAGGCAGTCCACTGAAGCCGCGGGACCAGCAGATCCTCCACAGGCAAGCCGCTGAAGGCAGCCTGCCTGCCGCCCTCGCGGCGCCGGCAGAGCGCCCCCCGCGGCTTGCCGCCCCAAGCACGCGCTTGGCGTGCTGGGGCCTGGAGCCGCCCCTGGGGGTGAGAATGAAAAGGAATAGCCAAAGTGGAAGACAGTATGATTTAAGATGGGTTCTGGGGCTGCTTTGCAATGGTCCAGATGCCCCAACAGCCTATATCCCTCATGCCAGGGCCGGCTCCAGGCACCAGCACAGCAAGCAGATGCCTGGGGTGGCCAATGGGAAGGGGTGGCACGTTTGGCTCTTCGGTGGCAATTCGGCGGAGGGAAGGACCTGCTGCCGAATTGCCACCAATCGTGGCTTTCCCCCCTCCCCCCGCTGCTTGGGGGCCAAAAACCCTGGAGCTGGCCCTGCCTCATGCACAGGCACCAGGGCTGGGTAGGGTGGGTGGGTTATTGTTAGAGGAACAATCTGCTTATATGCCTCTTGTTGTTGACAAACTGTAACCTAGCTGCACGTATACTACGGGGGCAACCTATTTCCCTTTTGACATATCCCACACCCCTTGAACTCCATAAAAACGTGCTTCACACTGTTATTTTCAACTGACATTTTATTTTCCAACATGCCCTGTTTTGTTCCCCAAACACGCTCTAACTTTTAGTGTTTTTTCTTAGTAAGATTTTTTAATTTGCTGAATGAAGTAGACGTTCAACATTTCGCATTAATCATTTACCTGTCGGTTTGATGATTTCATCTAAAATGCTATTTGGGTCCTCGGGCTCTGTCACTTTGTCCACCAGTTCTGCCCCTAGAGCTAAATGTTCCTGGGTTCAGCAGAGGCACTGCAGCGCGTATCCCAACGTGATGATGACATTTAACACACTCTCCATACACAACTATCACTAATTTCTTTAATTTTACAGTTCACATAATCTAAAGACCAGTACTCGCAGTCGTGATGCCTCTGACCGGGGACATCTATGGCACACCCATTTTGTTTGTCTCTCAGGCAGTGCTTGATGATTCTGTGTGCAGCCGCTCACACAATTGCACACATCATGATTTTACAGTTATGAACTCGCACAGTCTTAATACTGAATTTCTCCCTCAACTTTAGACAGTACAGGCCTATGGAATAAGCATCCCCCTGTGTTTCAGCATTCTGTTAAGCATCTGGTTTTGGGTCTGGGCAAAAACAGATTGGGCCCAATCCACTCGGTTCTTTGGACCTGTCGGTGTCCAGAATCTCCAAGTCCTCTGAAGAACCATTGCTCAACTGCTGAAAAATTTATAGTAAGAAATACATGTAAGGCATCTTTGTACTTTTTCATAACAGGATTTAAAAACCTTTTATACTGTGTGTCAAGAGACCCCCTCCATGTGCAGCTTTTAAAAACAGCAAACAACAACAAATGCAATATGTCTCTGTGCAGGCTTGATCCAAAAGGCGCTAGCCAACCAAGCACCGGTAAACGGGTCCCTGTCAAACCATCCCTTGAACATTCTTACACACAATGTAACTGTGCCTATGACTTTTAGGATAATTTTTTTTTCATAATACATTAAGACATCTAGCATGATGCAATGTTATGGTAAGGCCAGATTGTGACATTGCCAGAACCCTGCATTGGAGACCTTGTAGAGGGTGACCTGTCCCAGCAATAGCTCTATGAAGCATCATAGCAGACTCAGGCACAATGCCTGTTAGAGTCCAGGGAGCCCAAACATTGGGTTGCTCCTGGAAAAGGCGATGTATCTGCCCTCCTCTGTTCTCAGTCAGTTCTGCAGACTGATACCGGGGTGGAGAAGGGGCTGCACTAACAGTGTCACTAGCTCTGTGGAGTCCGTGTAGTCCCTGAGAACATGGACAGCTGCTGTGTCTATATGCAGGGTTTAAGGGAAGGATGGTCCTTGCACTGTCAAGGGCACCAGAGCATGTGGAAACAACATTTTGAAATCTAGGATCTTGTATAATGTATTTGTGAAAAATATCTCAGCAGGAGTGGCAAAGATATGGGGAGAACTCTGGATGGGCCATAACATAGTTAATTCCTATTTCTATTCTTCCTTCTTGCCTTGAACACAAGCAGCGTGTGATGGCCAAGGTAAGAGATAGAAATTTAAAAATACGCCATATGTATTTGGAAGAATACCAGGCCAGGTAAAAGAGATGCATTGTTTACATGTTCTCACTTTTTTCCTTTACGTTGATAAAAATTTTAATGTGTGTGAAAGGCTGAGAGCACTGGAACTGCCATACAGCATCTCACACAGCTGCCAGTCAAATACCATGGAGAGGGGTGCAGTGTAAGCACCTAAACAGACAGGTGGTGCTAGTGCACACTTCTCCACAAAACCCTCAAGGGGGCTGCTTCAGAAGTGGAAGAGCCACCTGTAAAGAGTTCAGTCTCCATTCACTTCGCTGATGAGGTTTCCAACCAGTCTAAGAATAATAAGGATTATTTCTCAGGGCAATATTCTGAACAAAGGGGTACCTTTTTCTATTCTAACTGGACAAGTACATCAGATCACACAGCTCCACTGTGGAGTCTGGAATAGCACAAACTGTAAATTCAGGAACAAGACAAGAAGAACATTGCACACTAATTGTTCATGATAATATATCTTGTAGAAGTATTGTATGCTTGTTTGTGGTATTCTTTATTTTGGAAGTAGTTGAAAGAACAAACATCATAGTATTAACCAAAGATCACCCAAGAGCTAGAGAACATAACCACAAAGAGTAAATGAAAAAATACAGATTGGTAGTTAACAAATTCCTACATCAATCACATCAGTATTTACTGATGATAAACCGTTCTATCATCTGCTAAGTATTTAGTTGGCAGAGGATGAAAAAGAAGTCTGCTGTTGATTTTGGCACAGATATTTAATGTTACACAGCAAAATCGCTGTGAGCATTGCAGAAGCTGCATATGGAAAAATCTGCAAACAGCTCTTTGGGTGTGTAAGTGATTAAAATTCCATATACTGCATTGTCTAATGTCATCTGTAAACAGAGTTAATACACTCATTATACTTGAGTCTGTGTTCATATATCTCAGTGGCTTAGCTCTTGCTTCTTCTCTTAATGTTTCATCTGCAATAGATTACGCCTCAAAATGAAGAACTTTAAAACATTACTGTGGTAACTCTTTAGTTATGGTTGAATACAAATTCCAACATCTTCATGCTCTGCTGATTTATAGAGATGATAACAGTACAGCCTTAAACATGAAACAGAATGAATTCTTAGCTGTCAAAAAGTTATGCCAAGAATGACAAATCAATATCTCTATCAGGTAGGTATCCTTATGTGGTATGTATCTCCCTGGACATATTTTTAAAAACATAATCTGCCACACAGTGATTAGTCTATATGTGAAAGGGTTAAATTCCAGTTGCTTTCCCTGTTTGAAGAGTAATTAGGTAAATTGTGACAGATAAGATACCTATCTTGGGTGAAATCCTGGCCTCATTGAAGTCAAAGGGAAAACTCTCATTGACATTGGTGGGATTAGGATTTCACCCTTTATTTATTTCTAAAGTGTCCATCAGCTTTGAGCCAAATTCTTTGCTAGTGTAAATGGGTGCAGCTTCACTGAGTTCAATGGAGTTTTGACCACTTACGCTAACAGAGTTTTGTCCCCTGGTTTCTAAGCATCTGTAGCTCTTTGCTGTCTAAAGTATTGTTTTCATCAAGGCATTCCTGAGTGGACTGAATTATTACTGTACATATAACACACTAATAAAAAATTGCACATAAGTGAGAGAAATTCATATTTATTCTCCCCATGTATACTAGTTAGGAGAGCTGTGTCCAACACTGAACCCCCCCGCCCCCAAGAAAAACCCAGACTTCAGTAAGTATAAGACAGTACCATGTCTGTCTTTTGGTTCTGAATGAATACATGTCTTTACAAAAAAGAGAGCCTACCTCTGCTCCCCATTGGAGACCCAATGACTTCACTAGGACTCCATACAGGCACAGGGGTCCACCCTCACACATCTCATGGCAGATCAGTCCCTAAAGGCTCAGTCCTACTCCTACTGACTTCAGTAGAGCTACAGATCCTCAATAGCTCCTGAAAACCAGGAACAATGTGTGGCAAGTTAGGCACCTAAAGATTGAGGCCCACTAACTTAGTGGCCACTTCTGAAAATGTTGCTGGGGCATGTATGAAGGATATATGTCCTAATGTGCGTGTTAAGCTGTGATTGATAGTATGATCTGAGTATGCATATTTTGAATGGGCACTTGGGCCAAAATGAGAAAGGGGAAAAGTGGAAAGAAGATGGGATTGTGGGAGTTAATTATTATTATGTTATTTGTATTCTAGTAGCATGCAAGGGCCCTCAGGCTGCTGCATTAGGCAGTGTACGCACATGGAATAGAAGAGAGTCCCTGCCCCAAAGAGCTTACAATCTAAGTAGACAAGAGACAAACAAAAATAGATAAACAATAAAAAGCCACTTGCTAAACATACAGAACAATAAGAATGGCGAGAGTGAAGTAGGTAAGTGTGGGGGTGAAGACAGGAGGGGGAAAGCAAAGTAACTGGTTAAAAGATAGGAAATAAAGGGTAGGAATAAATGGTCAGTTTTCAGGATGGAGAGAGGTAAATAGTGGTGTTCCCCAGAGGTCTATACTGGGCCCAGTCCTATTTAGCATATTCATAAATGATCTGGAAAAAGGGGTAAACAGTGAGGTGGCAAAATTTGCAGATGATACAAAACTACTCAAGATAGTAAAGTCCCAGGCCAGCTACAAAGAGCTGCAAAAGGATCTCTCACAACTGGGTGACTGGGCAACAAAATGCACATTGGAAAACATAATCCCAATGATGCGTATAAAATGATGGGGTCTAAATTAGCCACTCAAGAAAGAGATCTTGGAGTCATTGTGGATAGTTCTCTGAAAAGATCCACTCAGTGTGCAGCAGCAGTCAAAAAAGCAAACAGAATGCTGGAAATCATTAAGAAAGGGATAGATAATAAGACAGAAAATATCCTGTTGCTTCTACATAATTCCATGGTATGCCCACATCTTGAATACTGCATACAGATGTGGTCGCCCTATCTCAAAAAAGATATATTGGACTTGGAAAAGGTTCAGAAAAGGGCAACAAAATGATTAGGGGTATGGAACGGCTGCCATATGAGGAGAGATTAATAAAACTGGGACTTTTCAGCTTGGAAAAGAGAGAACTAAAGGGGGATATGATAGAGGTCTATAAAATCATGACTGTTGTGGAGAAAGTAAATAACGAAGTGTTATTTACTCCTTCTCATAACACAAGAACTAGGGGTCACCAAATGAAATTAATAGGCAGCAGGTATAAAACAAACAAAAGGAAGTACTTCTTCACACAATGCATAGTCAACCTGTGGACCTCTTTCCCAGAGGGTGTGAAAGTCAAGACTATAACAGGGTTCAAAAAAGAACTAGATAAGTTCATGGAGGATAGGTCCATTAATGCCTATTAGCCAGGATGGGCAGGGATGGTGCCCCTAGCCTCTGTTTGCCAGAAGCTGGGAATGGGCACCATGAGATGGATCACTTGATGATTACTCGTTCCGTTCATTCCCTCTGGGGCACTTGGCACTGGCCACTGTCGAAAGATAGAATACTGGGCTAGATGGACCCTTGGTCTGACCCAGTTCTTATGTTCTTAAAACAGAGAGAGGGGTGGAATTGGACAAGTGAGGGATTTCATTGGTAGGAAAAGGAAGTGATTAAGCTAGATCAACAACTGATAGCACTAGAACAATTTTTTTTAATGCCTATACTCTAAGGGTACACTGCAATAAAAGACCTGGAGCATGGCCCTGGTTGGCTCACCTGGGCTTGTGGGGCTTGGTCTGCGGAGCTATAAAATAACAGTATAGACTTTCAGATTCAGGCTGGAACCCAGGATCTGAGACCTTGCGAGGAGAGTGGGTCTCAGAGCCTGGGCTCCAGACCAAACCCAAATGTCTACACTGCTATTTGTAGCCCTGCAGCCAGAGCCCAGGTCAGCTGTCCTGGGCTGTGAGACTGGTGCTGTGGGTTTTTCTTTCCGTAGACGTACCCAAGACTTCAGAGCTGAGTATCGCATCATGTAGCAATATAATAAACTAACCACTACAGGCCCAGTTTTGCAGTTGTACCACACTCAAAACTCCTGTTAAAGTCAGTGAAAATTTTGAATGTTCAGCAAGTATATTATCAGGCCTTACAGAATACCCTCTAGAGGTGCTCCTCCTTCCTTCCTTCCACAGGTGTCCTGGCTGTAGCCGAATAAAGGAAGCAGAGTTAGAAACTCAGCTCTCCACAGACTACTGAGAAGTATTCAGAGAACCATGGCAGTCTTTGGTGCAACATGTCTCCACTAACAAGGACAGGAAGGGGGCAGGCTAAAGCTGTCACTCAAGGAAAGTATTTCTACTGACGCTTCAGCCCCCTTCAATCTTTTTTTGCCTCCTTGTTCTGGAAGGATAGAACCTATGTCTCAGTGCTCTTTTTCTTTTTCCTTGGCCTTTTCTATTTGCATGGCTTAAATGCCTCTGCAGCAATTTGTTTTTAAGTGCCTTGAGCCATGTGAGTAATCACAACTTCTATCCTATCATTGCTTACTTGATACACTTACTATAAATGCTATATCAAACCTGGGGATTCATTTCTTTTTGATTATAAAACTAATAGTAGTGCATTTATAGGCAAAAGAACAGAGATTTCATTTTGATTGAATGTATGAGTCAGTTCCCTGTCCTTTCTAAAATAAAACAAGATTTATTCCCCAATGTGAGGAAGGATGGGCTGGTGGTTAGGGTGCCAGTCATTGATTAGGAGATGAGAGTTCAATTCCATGGGGTCCCACAGATGTTCTGTGAGGCCTAGTATTGTCATTTAGTGTGTCTGTGCCTCAATTCCCTGTGTCTGAAATGAGAATAATAGCACTGCCCTACCTCAGAGGGGTATTGTAAGGATGAATAAATGGAAGATTGTGAGGCACTGAGATGCTCTGGTAAGAGGGGCATACAGGTACCCAAGATAGCTACATAGATAATTGGTGGAAGCAACCTTCCACTACCATAGAATGAATGTTAATTTTAGCCGAGTTTGTTTAATTTAAATAAATAACACAATTAGCATTCTTGTTTGAATTGTAGTTGCTGTTGTTTAAATAATGTTTGTAGTTGTAATTGTTGTTTTACGTTGGCTAAAATGATTCCATATCATTTGGAAGCCACAATTTTTGTTTTCTGGAGATGGCGAGGGTGAGTGAATTTAGTTACATGTATGCAGTATATGTGGAAGATGATTGGACAGTGGTATGCTTTTTAAAAGTTAGTCAATTCACTGATGAAAGAATTAAGTTTGTTTTGAGGAGTCAGCTGGGAACTGCAATTCTCAGGAAAGTATGAATTGCCATATTTAATCAGAAAAATCATTTATCCAGTACAACATCCTGTCTCTGACAATGGCCTGTACTAATTGCTTCAGAGGAAGAACCCTGCAGTAGGCAGTTATGGAATAACTTGTCTCCAGGGAAAGTTTCCTCAGAAATAATTAGATGTTGGCTTATATATTGAAGCTGGAGAATTTATAGTTTGCTTTTTTAATATTTAGTATTATACTATTTTTTTCTAGTACTATTATACTATGCTATTATAGTGCTGTTTTAATTAACATTTATGAGTTGATAGTGCTTCCACTATGACAATACATGACATCATATGCAGCCGTATTTAATTTAATTTCCCATTGAGTTTAATGGATGTTAGGAGCCTACATACATTGGAGGATCTGGGCGTAGGCTTCCCTTCCTCACATCACCCCACCCCATATATTCTTCCATTGTCCCTGTCCAATGCATGCTCCACCCAAGCCAATGCTGACCACTCAGAACCCCCACATCCAATCCTTCTATGGGGATAGGTGTCTAACCCCTGCTACACATGTCCTCCCCACAGGTGACAAGGGATCTCTCTTCTAACCCGGACTCCTCCCCCATCAGGAACCCCTCCAGCTGGGCAGAGGAGCGGTACAACTGTGCCCATGCCACCACCTGGTAGGTGAAAAAGAGAGCCTTCAGCATCTCCTATACCTCCTGTGGGACACTACAGTACAGTCCCAGATGGATCTTCCTGGCATGCTGCATTTTGTATAACATTGCCAAGTAGTAGGGGATTCCTGTTCCTGAGGGGCAACACACACAGAGAAGAAGGAGCTGGAGGAGAAGGAGTAACCTCTTGCGGCTGCCAAGGTTGGGCAACATCAACATCCATGATGGGTCATGTGCATGAAGCCCACGGTCCCTGGTTGACAGAGGAAGGAGAATATGGGAGCAAGAGCTGTTCTAGGCCATCATAGGTCTTAGAAATCTTAGGAAAAAAAGGGATGGTCCAGGAAGAGAGAAAGAGAAAGTCAAGGTTTGGGGGTGGAATAGCTTCTTCTGTGGGGGAACAGGGTGGGAAGAAAGAGGAGGGAGACCCCCAGACAGAGGGAGAGAGGGAATGGTGTGGGTCAGGAAGAAGGTGAGGAGCTGGGGAGGAGGGGCAGGAGAGAAAGATCAGGAGGAGAGGACCACATTGGGAGTTGGAGGGGGAACAGCTGAACATAAACGTAAAAAAACCACCGGTGGGTATCACTGCACTTTGAGGAACAAGCCATTTGTCGAGCTGACCGCAGTGGGTAACAGAGAAAAGGGATGGAGTGCTTCACAAATGAAACTGAGAGACAAGAATAGATTGATGAGGGGCCTGGACAGGATGAGAGTGCTCGATGGAGGAACATGGAGGGGCTCCAGGATTCAGAGGAGAATATGAAGAGGGGAGGGAAGTGAGAAGGAATAGAAAGAGGAGACTAGAGAGGAGAGAGAAAAGGTCAGAGGTGGACAGGGATTAGGGGAGCAAGAAGGAATAGGAGGTGAGTGAGGAGAGAGTAGATATGAAACAACAGGAGGAGAATGGACAGAAGAGATAGGACGGAGAGCAGGAGGAGAGAGAAGAGGAGAGCAAGAAGAGAAAGGGATGGGGGAAGGACAGTAGAGCAAGGAGAAGGAGAGTAGAGAGAAGGTTGGGGAGGAGGGGGAGGCTAAAAGGGCAATCTGCAGTATAGCCATGCCCCGTGTGATGACAGTGAATATCCGGCGGTGCTGGGGTGGGGGCTGTTCTCCAGCAGAGTCAATGCTGAGACCCTGCTAGTGTGGGTTGAATGTGCACCTCCTGGTTATGGGTGACTATAAGCATAAATGCATCAGCTATGTCATTAACCACTGCAATTTGGGTGTCCAGCTCCTCATTCTGCAGTGAAATGGCCTTGTAAACCCAGCCTTGGTGGACATTGCTCACATGTGCCTCTTTGAGCAGTCCATCCCAGCATTTGATCGAGGCCTTTAGCATGCCCAGCCTCATTCTGTTTGATAGGGAGGCAGGGACAATCTCGTGTCAGTGTGGCAGGGCTTCCTTCATCACCAGAACTGGGACCATGGGCGGGACTTAGTGGATTCCCAGATTCTGGTGGTGTCTTTTCTGAGTGTGTCCTTGCAATCCATTTAAGATATGTACTTCACAGATCGTTTGTGTGTCCCTGTGCTGTCCAATGTGGGGAACTTATTAGAGCAGAGTTTCACTGTAGCCAATGTCCTTCACGACCATCTGAATGTGGGGTCAGGCTTGTGCTTGTCTGAGTCACAGCTCCTGTCTGGATGCCTGGCTGGACTATGTGGCTCTCCACTTAGCCCTCTAGCTTGGTGGAGTGCAGTGTTGTTCCTGTTTTTCTTGGTGGATTTGAGCAGGGGCCCCCTCCCAGCTGGCTCTCCTAACCACTGGGCTATAGAGAGTCTCTCTCTCTCTTTTTTTTTGGCCCAATTACTTTTTCATTTTTTATCTACAGAGGACCAGTCATTGGGTGAGAGAAAGAGAGATTGGGAATGACTGTGTAGTGCCATGGTTAGGGCATGCACCCAGGAGGTGGGAGACCCTGTATCCGGTCCCTCTTTTCCAGTTATTCATTCATTATTTATCCACAGGGGAACAGTTTCAACAGGGGAGACTGAGGAAGACTGACATCAGACTATCTCATGGCTCAGTGATTAGACCGTTCTCCTGAGAGATGGGAGGCTCCTGTTTAACTCCTTTCTCCCCATTAGATAGAGGAGGGAATTGAACCCAGATGAGTGCTCTAACCACTGAGCTAAAAGTTTTTTTAAGGCTGGGGTACAGTTTTGTGTGATGCAAAGCAGGCACCTAATTCATTCCTGCAGGGAATACCTTATGTTCTTAAGCTGCCTGACTCTAGTTGGTGGGTTCCCGTTCATGCATCTCAAGCACACATAGGTGCCTCCCTGCAGCCTAGACTTAGGCATCTATCTCTGAGAGAGGGGTGGGGCTTAGTACACACCCTTCTCGTTGTACTCTCCCATTGGCTGGTGTAGGTGGCTTCCTGTTAATTTACTGGCTTGGTGGATTGCATTCTTAGGCACCTATCTCTTCCCATTAACTCTCTGGAGGTTTTGGGGGCCTAACTTAGCTCAGTGGATCACAGTGTTGTTCCTGTGATTTTTCTAGGTGCCTAAAAATTAGGCACTGTGATGCTGAGTGTAACAAGGCCTAAATCCCATTGTGGATCTCAGGGTTAGTCTTCCAGGTTGCTCAATAAGGACATCCCTGGTCTGAACTGCTCCTTTGACACTGCTACTTCTTTGCTTCTCTTCAAGAGGCTCCTTGTGCCCTTTCTTGTTTCTATGCCCTTGGGCTAGTCAAAGCACCACTTGCTCCTTAATGTTTATTTCCCAAAGTGACACTTTTGTAATTACATAAGCTGAAATGGAGGACAATAAGCATTACAGGATAAGTCGGAGGAGCTATTAATAACCTAAGAACTGCTGTCTTCATTAAGTAAGGTACTGCAGGGAATACAAAGGATCACATGTGAATAAATGCATATCATAGGGAAATTGGCACAAAACAGCAATTCTTTATAGGTAGTACCGTCTTATAATATAATGAGCAACAAACGAACAAGCACGTCTCAGTAACATACTCTTATTGCTCGACTACATTGGGGAAATGCTGCCATCAGCTGGTTGATTGAAAAACGTGAGCTCTAGATTGCTTTTTTTTAGTTACCGTTATATTTGAGAAAGTAACAGACCACAATCCCACACAACTGGGCATCTTCATGAATTACTGTTGTGAATTCACATTGCCTCTTGAAACTAGTTGTTTAGCATTCTTAGTTGATAAAGGCACAAAGCTAGGCTCTGAATCTAAACTTTTTCTAAAGTGTGTTTGAATTTGAAGTCCCACTGTAACAGGGCACAGGGCCCCTTTATCTTCAGACACTTCTGTGCCCACAAACCAGCCAGAGGCCTCTGCTTTAGCACAATCACCCATGCTCTTTATTTACAGTACAAGTTCCCACCACCATGTAGCTACAAACAGCCAGGGCTGGCTCTAACTTTTTTGCCGCCTCAAGCAAAAAAGAAGAGCGCCGCCCCGCCGTACCCGCCCCCCCCCGCGAGCACCGCCGAACCCCCCACCAGCGCCGCTGAAACCCCCGCCCCTCCCGAGTACCACGCCACCCAAAGCCCCGTCCCCCGAGCACCAGGCCACCCAAAGCCCTGCTCCCCCAAAGCACCGTGCCCCCCGAAGCCCTGCCCCCCCAAGCGCCGCGCCCCCTGAAGCCCCTGCCCCCCCCGAGTGCTGTGCCAGCCCCCGCCCCCTCTGAGCACTGCGCTGCCCAAAGCCCCGCCCCCCGGAGTGCTGCACCGCCCAAGCGCCACCCGAAGCCCCACCCCCCTGAGCGCCGCACCGCCGAAACAAAAAAAAACCCCTCCAGCACTACCCCGACGCACCAAAAAAAAAAAACCAACAACCCCGAGTACCGCCCCTGCCCCAAGGTGCCACCCCAAGCACATGTTTGGTCGGCTGGTGCCTGGAGCCGGCCCCGCAAACAGCATGAGGCTCACAGCCTCAGGGACTGCCAGCTTCTGCAGCCACCCAGGGAGAGCAACCTCTAACTCCCTGGCTCCTCCCTTTCCTCTCCCCCTGGCTTCCTTCTTGCCAGCCTTTATGTAGCCCCTGGCTAAGGAGGCCAGCAGCTATTCCCCATTTGTCATTCAGGCCTGGGCTTACTCAGCCAGCTCCAATTCCCCTTTCCTGATTGGAGCTGGCAGGACAGAGGTCTGGCTCAGGATTTCCTAGCCAGTACCCTGTCACACACACCTCCCTCTTATGAACCACCAGGTTCATCCTTCCTTGGTCTCTCCACCCCCTTCTGGTGGGGTTCATCTGGGGAAGTCTCTCCCACTCTTTTGGGCGATCACCTGCATCATCTCCTGTGGGTTCCTTCATCCCCCACCTGCAAAAATTACACTCTGATGCCACCCACAGGTCCTCACACCAATCACACCCTTGAGGGCATCCCTTCTCCTTTATCCCCTTTTCTTCCAGTAGGGGGTCAGGGCCAATCCTGACCTCCTGCTGGACACCCCGGACCTCAGGTTCTCCTAAGCCACCAATCGGGGTCCCTGTTTCTTTTCCTGGGAGCTGCATTGTGGGGAGCTCATCGCCTCTTTTCTCCCTCTAAGGGGCTTGGGCTGGCCATCTCCCCTGCATCTCCTTCCATCTGTCTACCCTATCTGGGCTCTGTTGTCTAGGGTTCTCATGGTTGCTACCCTGAGGACCTTGCGCCTCTTCCTTCCCGGGGCTTCTCAGTGTAGGGGTCCCCACCCCCTTCTTCGGGGAACCTTTCCTTCTGCCTCCTGGAGAGGGCCTCAGTCCATACCTAACACAACGGGGTACAGTAACCCCTCTACTACCCCGACCCACTTCCATTTAAAGCTGCCCCACAATTCTGGGGGAACCTGTGCCACAAGACAGTATCTTCTGTCCCTGTGGATACACTCCAGGGCCATCCATGCACCTGGAATTATCCAGTGCAGTTTTACTAGCCCCCTCTGGACAAGCAAGCAGGCTGAAGCTGTATCCACCAGGTCCCAATGGGGTTTCCTCCCCACCCTCTGCCCCCTTGTCCGCCCTCCAGCATTAGTCCAGCCACAAAATTCAGCCCACCCACATTCCATATCTGGGCAGTCCCCCTTTTTCTCTCCCGGCCACTTGAACTGCCAGCAAACAATTACACCGGCTCTACTGGGAGCTCCTCAGGGTTCCTCCTTCCTCTCGAGGCCTTTCCCAGGAAGGAGTTCCCTCAGCTTCTTCCCCAACTCTCTGTCTATATAGGGTCGGCCCTCTGTTCGGGAAATGTCTTCCTCTGTGTACTCCTCTGTCAGCTTGACTGCCACATTGACCGTACTTGGCTGATGTTGCCTGACCCAGACTCAGATATTCTCAAGGAGGCCCTGTAGCAATTGCTCTAGGATGAGGGCATCCATTATCTCCCCCACCATTTGCGTCTCAGGCCTCACCCAACAGGTGGCCCAGTCCATCAGTCTTTGGGTGAATGCCCGGGGCCACATAGCCCCCGTCCATCTGGCCAACTGGAACTTGTGGTGGTATTTCTCCACCGACAGGCCAACCTAGTCTAGGATGGCTGCCCTCACCCTCTCATAGTTCCAGGTCTGTTCCTTGCTCAAGGTCATGTAGGCTGCTTGAGCTTCTCCCATCAGGTAGGGAGCCAGCTGTAGGGCCCAGGTTGCCCTATCCCATCCGGTGCCCATGGCTACCCTCTCGAACATACCGAGGAAGGCATCCAGATAATCAGCTGGGTCCATTTTGCAGATTCCCCAGCCCAGAAGCTGGGTGCCATCCCCTACTGCGGACTCAGCTTTCGTTGCAGGAGTTGCTGCCGCATGCTGGCCTGCTCTCTTATAAATTCCTATAGGCTTTTCTGCTGTTCTGCCTGCTAGGTTAGCAAGGCCTGTCTCTTGGCCTGGTGGGACTGCTGGACGCCCTGCAGGGTCTTCTGCATCTTCTCCTGCTGGAGACCCTACAATGGCTGGTCAAACATCTCCCAGCCACCAACCACGTCCGTTGGTTCAGAGTCCTTCTCTCAGGGACTTCTCACTTCTGCAACCACCATGGGAGAGCCACCTCTAACTCTCTGGCTCCTCCCTTAGCATGCAGCAAAAATGGCAAATATTAATATTTTGTGATATATGAATATGAAAGCTTTTCACATCGCATATTTTTAATTGTCAACGTATCTCACAAGTGATTATAATACTTTTCCATATTTTTAATTGAAATTTGTTGACCAGATCAGTCTCAAACTGAGGGCTGTGCACCAGTGTAAGTAGATTGTGTGCCTACAGTTTGTACTGCATAGTGAGGTACATGAATTCCTAAAGCACTGCTTCTCCATTTGTAAGCTTTTGTGCATACAATGTAGCACCTAGTCTGTCTGGTAGAAGATTTTAATTTGAAATTGCCTATGCATGCAGTACTAGCCTTTGAAACATTCTAGAAACTAGTTTTTAAATTCAGTGACATTTATGCACTAGTCAATGTTAGCAATAGACATGACATTACACAGCTTTATATTGCACTTTAAGCAAAATGCTCACTTGACAAAAATGGCAATTCTGATAACAACATATAGATCTAATGTATATCTAATTTAGCACTGGTCTATACATTTGTACAAAATGAAAAATGGTGGTTGTAATGCTAACAATAAACCTGGGGAATTTTACCTCTACAGGGAAGTTATAACCTATGAAGCTATGGAGGATACAAGCCACTCGCAGCTTGTATAAAAGAGAAAGAGATTCTCCACAAACTTTGAAAAACGTTATTTGTCAAGAAAATCAAAAGAATGCAAATTGTCAAAAGCCACCAGTGCTGGGTGGAATTCTGTGGTGCTGGCACCAGAAGCCAGGAGTGATTAATTGTATTGTTGGCTAGTGGATGGGTTTGCTGGTTTAGATGATGTGCCACCAATACTCTCATGGGCATTGCTTTCAGAAATACTCAAGTAAGTCAAATATGGCACATCTCAGAGTTGGATTGAACTGGGGGGGGGAGAAGAAACAAACAAACAAAAACAGACTGACTCTTATTAGAGATCATCATGTTCACCTGCTTCTACAGCCACCGGAACAAGCATGTCCTCCAGCTGTTGGTCCTCTCACATTTTTTTTTTGAGAAACACACACAAGAAACTTCATAAAAATAAACATCTGAAAGATCAACCTATCTAAGCAGCACTTCAATGAGAAGCTGATGACGTTGCTTGTAATATCTGTGGAAGATTTGATTGCTAAGAATGCTGTTTATCAGTCAACATTCCTTTCTTCCTACTTAAGTAAAATGACTCTTAAAGCAAAACCATCTAGTTACACTGCAACAATACAGTCCATAGACCCTAGCTCCATGGGTGCTCCGGGGCTGGAGCACCCATGGGGAAAAATTGGTGGGTGCTTTGCACCCACCGGCAGCTCCCCACCTCAGCTCACCTCTGCTCTGCCTCTGCCTCCTCCGCTGAGCACACTGCACTCCGCTTCTCCACCCGCCCTCCCAGCGCTTCCCGCCATTAAACAGTTGATTCGCGGTGGCAAGTGCTGGGAGGGAGAGGGGAGGAGAGGGAACACGGCGCACTCGGGAAGAGACGAGGCCGGGGCAGGGATTTGGGGAAAGGGTTCAATAGGGGCAGGGAGGGGGCAGAGTTGGGGCGGGGCAGGGGTGGAGTCGGGGCAGGGGAGGGGCCAAGCACGCACCAGCACCTGGAAAAGTTGGTGCCTATGATACAGCCACCTTATGACTTTGATTTATCAGCTGATTGAAGAGAGAGAGAGACAACAAGAAGGCTCTTCTCCTGCTCAAGCTGCCACAAAGACATAAAGCCCTACTTCCCTCAGCTGCAGAAACTGCAAGCTATTTCAGTAACAAATTACAGGCAACATTAGGAAAACACTATGGTTCAGTGGCACCTTAAAGACTAACAGATTTATTTGGGAATAAGCTTTCGTGGGTAAAAAACCTCACTTCTTCACCCACGAAACCTTATGCCCAAATAAATCTGTTAGTCTTTTAGGTGCCACCAGACTCCTCATTGTTTTTGTGGATACAGACTAACACAGCTACCCCTCTGATATTTGGCACTATGGTCAGCAATTTCATTCCATGCACAACATAGACAAGGCAAATCTATCATTGTTCTATGCAGCACAATAACATTAGCTACTGTTATCCAAGCTGCTAGCAATCCAAAGCAGGAACTTCAATTTTCCAAAGGGATGTTCTTCCAGTAAGTGAGCCTGATGAACAGCTTTCAAATGAACAAGTGGTTTTGTAAAATGTCACTTCAATCCTTTGGTCTGAAATAGCCAAAGTGAACACCTCAGAATATTATCCAAAGCCAGAGGATTGTGGCTTACAGAGGTCAACCCATTTTGACCCCTGATTGATGCAGGAATTTTACCTTTGGTTGATAGATAAAGTGGTAAATAATTCAGATAGCAATGAGTATCATCCTTCAGAAGACATTCAGAGAAGATATCTCTCAATTACTGAGTACACAGCAATGCCAAAATTATCTCGCCACTGCACATAAGCCTTCCTGCACAGCTACACCTTGACGTTCGGTCTCACAATTTAATTGATATGCTACACCTTCATGGATTGTGCATCAATTAAGATAAGCTGATGCAGTTCATCACTAGTGCTGCAAAAATTGAAGTAGAAAGACTTCATGGAGCTGTGTTCATTCCAAATAGAGTTGTACCACTTCTTGCTGGTGGAAATCTCATCCATCAAAGAGATGATGGACATAAACATCAGCATAAAGTTATACCAATCTTTAACCCCTGTGTAGACAGCACTATGTTGGTGGGAGAGCTTCTCCTGCTGACATAGCTACTGCCTCTCAGAGGAGTTCTCTCCTATCAACTTAGAGCATCTTCACCAGAAGTGCTACAGTGGCAGAGCTGCATCAGTGCAAGTTAGAGTGTGACAGCTAAAATACAAGGTGGAACAGATTATTTAGCATAAGTAGTTAACACATATTTCAAGGGAAATTTCAATGTGAAGAGACTCGTTAACACCCCTCCAGTCACAGGGGGGGGAAGGAGAGGATCTTAGTGGGTTATAGATTTCTAAATCTATTCAGTGTCTCTATTCAGTCCATGATTTTTAGTGTGTAGCAAAGTTATGAATTTAAGCTCCTGGGCTTATTTTTTGAAGGTGTTGTGCAGGTTTCCTTTCAGGATAGGGACTAAGAGGTCAGATTTAGATGTGAAAAGTGTTCACCCACAGGTGATGTGGTGTTTTTGTCTTTCATCGTTCTCTTGTGTGAGTTCATTTGAGAGTGTGGTGATTGTCTGGTTTCACCCACATAGTTGTTGTTGTGCCATATAGTGCATTGGATGAGGTACGCCACGTGTTGTGACAGGCATGTACAGGATCCATAGATCTTGTGCTGTTGATCACTGTAGCAATGTATAGGGTTCAGTAGATATACAGCACCCTGTAATTTATCCTGTAATTTGTTCCCTGTCTTGCATCCGACGAAGTGGGTATTCACCCACGAAAGCTCATGCTGCAAAACATCTGTTAGTCTATAAGGTGCCACAGGATTCTTTGCTGCTTTTACAGATCCAGACTAACACGGCTATCCCTCTGATATTTGTTCCCTGTGTATTTCTAATAGGAAACTGACATTTGAAATCGTTTAGTTTATAAAACCCTTAAATTTTGATCTGAAAGGCAATTTATTTAAATACCTCACAGTAAGGACACCCCAAATGAAATTCTTGAGCACCAAAATATGCTTGTCCCTGCAGGATTTTCCTTGCTCGTAAAGTCAAATAACTATTTTTGGAAGCTGCCTAAACTAATAGTTAGTATTAGCAGGGACTACCCAGAGACAGGACAATTGCTTTTGTACAGCTAAGAAAATTCCTGCTGCCTAGGTAAAATAGAAAGTTATACTTATAGGGTATGTTCCCAGTAGAAGCAGGTCACTGCACTGGCAAAAAATAAAGGTGTAAAACAATCCTATTATTTTAATTGTTGGCTATGCATAATATTAAACTATTTTTTAGATTTAGTTTTTATGAGGCATCATAAGTACACTTGAGTTTTCTCTCTCTCTGTGGTTGTGCTAAGTGTAGTTTGAAGGGGATGAATAATAGTGGATATTCTACTGCAACAGAAGCTATATGTCTGTGCAGGTCCAGGCCGTTCAAATGATCAGATGCTGCTTTTCACCTTCCCTATTTTGTTATTGCTTCTGGCGCTTTGGTGAGCCTTGTCATGTATACACCAAGTCAGAGTGATGCTTTTTTGTCCCAATGGAAGATTATTCATTGAGGATTATCTGCATCTTATTGCAACAGGATATCTCATGTAAATTGTGGTTGAAATTCTTGAGTGATTGGGAGCTCCAGGAATCTAAATGCAGAACTGAGAAGAATGTTTAGATTAGCCTTATTTGAAGTTGTTGCAGTGACTTGCATTAATAGTGGAATTTGTAAAACTGTTCTTTTACCCTAGTTATAGATAGTATTATTTTGTTCCATTTTCAGTAGTGCTTCATTTCTGTTAGAGGCAAATTTTAAAGTAATCTCAAGAAGTACTAGCTCTGTCATTGCCCTGGGATGGAATTGCTTTTGTTCATAAGGAAATCACAGGACTCAAAAAGCTTGTTTACATATGTTTATAAGGCAGTCCTTGCCAGAAACTGAATAATCCCTATTACTTCACAGGGTTGATTTTTGGGGCCTGTGAAGTCTGAAGACACAGTGGGGCTTTGTGTGAGGGTAGGGGAGCCAAAACACAATCTTGATGACTGTCCCCTAAATCCAAAGGTTGATTTCTCCTAAAGGAAATGGGGAGGAGGGGGAGTGGATACAAAAGGGAGTGGGACAGAGGTTGCCAGAGGAAGGTAGGCACTATTTAGAGGGAAAGGAGAAAAGGCTGGTGTTATAATGGAAACTGCCAGGGGATGAGGGAAAGGGGCACCTAGACCCCAAGCCATCAAAGCACTTAAGCATGTGTTTAACTTTAAGAATGTACTTATATCCCACTGACCAATAATTAGTTCTTTGAAGTCCGAGAGAGGAATTCCACAAAGAATGTGATACTCCCAGATTTTCCTATAGCAAGGCAAGAGCTGTGCATTCAGGTTTTAGAGGAACCCAATACAGAAGAAAATTGGCACTCATGATCCCTGGCTGTGTAGAAGAATCCGTTTGAGGTTCTCACACAGAGCAGACACTCAAAATACTTGCTCAAAACAGAGGGAAAACTGCTGTAGCTGCTTTATATCTCAAATGGAGCAAAGAGCCTCTAATCACCTAATTTCTCTCTATTACTGCCACTTACCCAGTAAAGCCCTGATTCAGCAAAGCATATAAGCATGTGCTTAACTTTCAGCATGTGCTTAAGTCCCTTTGTCTTCCATGATCCTTCAAAGATAAAAATTTCAGTGGGAACTGGGCACTTGACTCCTTTAGCCTCCTTTGAAAAGTCCAACAATAATTTTGCACCTAAGATTGGGATGACTTTGCTGGGACCATCTGTTTTTCTATTTTTTCCCATAAAAACCATTCCAATATGGCATCCTTCCTAAATGTTTTAGTCAACATTGACATTTGAGAAGGATTGGCTGATTCATAATAAGCAAATAGATCCATATGATATTGATACTTAACCTTTGCATCTGCACCTATTGCAGAAAAATAAACATTTGGAATGATGAGTCAATCAGCATATGTTTTCAAGGTCAATTTTACACTCAGACTTGAAAATTAACAGGTAAAAATCTACCTGAATATAGTGAGAACATACATATTTTTAGTGAGGGACTTTATCAAAGGCTTGTTGCAAAGCTCAATGTAATATACTATCACTTCTTTATCCACTAGTTTATTGACTTCCTCAAAGAATTCTAGCATGCTGGTGAAATTTGGTTTTATTTTACAGAGCTGTGCTGGTTTGCAATGCCCGTCAATCTCTTTTATCATTTTAGTTCTTTCAGCTAATTTACTCAGTAGAGGAGTGAAGTAAGGATTATTGGTTTTTTTAGCTCCCAGGATTGTCCCATGCTCTTTTTTTGAAGACAGATTCAAATTGACTATGGCCTAGGCAGAGACAAACGCAATCACCTGATCTTGGCTAAGATTTGGTTATTTCAAACTAAACATACCACTTCAAACAAAAGGCACCTGAAAGCTGAATAAATTAAAAGTTTTGGTATATGGGCTTGGGCTATATTCTCAAAACAAGCTATGATCATACACACAGTATGTGATTATTTACAGGTTCTGGCTTTTATTTTATACATGAGAGAATTCACAAATCTATAACAGTTACCAAATACCGTAGAATATTAAAATGGAAAGAAACTTAAAGAAATACTATTTACTTTTCACTGTATATGCCATGTATTTACTTTTTGCTATTCTCTCAGTTTTGAGAGTGAACACACAGATCTCCAACTGTCCAAAGAATTCTTGTTGGAGATTCACAACTAAGAAGAATCCAAATAACATTCTACAAGCAACAGGCAGACACCATAAGGGTGTATGGTCTTCCCAGAGCCAAGAACCAAGACATCACTCTGAGATAAGGTAGACTTCTGAAGTCAACTGGCAAGGATCCATTGGTCATATCACCACTAATGACACTGTCGTGGGATATCTCACAGATGATAGATGACTTCAGGGAACTCGGAAGCATGCTGAAGAAGAAGAATGTCCAAGATTCTATCTGTCCCATGAGGGAAGGAAGACAGAAGGCAGAATTTCCGTAAGTGAACCACTGGCTAGATACGTGGTGAAGAGGGCAAGGGAGATTGGTTTGGTGGAACATTGGTCCATCCTTTATGGGGAGAGAGGGCTGTATAGTTTGGATGGCCTCCACACCAGCAGAAGGGGAACCAATCTCTTCTAGTACTGGCTGCTAGAGTAGTAAGGAGAGCTTTAAACAAACCACAGAAGGTGAGGGTAAAAAGGGGGAAGATATGAGACAAAAGGCCCATGGCTGGAAGTTGAAGCTAGCAAATTCAGACTGGAAATAAGGTGTTTGCTTTTACAGTGAGGCTAATTAACCACTGGAACAATTTACCTAGGTCATGGTGGATTCTCCATCACTGGCCATTTTAAAATCAAGATTGGATTTTTTTTAAAAGGATTTGCCCCCAAAAGGAATTATTTTGGGGGCAGTTCTATGGCCTGTACTATACAAGAGGTCAGGCTAGATGATCACAGTGGTTCCTTCTGATCTTGCACTCTATGAATCTATGAAACTTAATGGTGTCAGTTTCACTTTCAAATTCTTAGTTCTGCAATGCTTGAATTACACACATTGAAGGTGTGTGTTTTGTTTAAAAAGAGCTGAGCAGTAAAAAAAAACAACTATACCTTTACTCATCATGTACATTTCCATGCCTCTTTTCTGCTTTATGTCCCACCCTAGGTTTCATTTTTTGACATAGGCATTTTTTCAAAATGGCTGATAGAGCTAAAAAGTTGTTTAAAATTTTCATTTAGTTTGTTCTTATTGGCTGCATTAGAACTAAATGGATAAATAGAGCTTTCATACCTTTCCCTCATTTTAAGAGGAATATGCTTTTTACCTATTTAGTGCAACTCTGCACAAAGTCTAGTACACAGGTGCACAAAGTCTGAATGACAGAAGAATAACGTGTCAACAAGCATTTTCAGAGAAAAACATTGTAATGGAATTAATACTTTTCTAAATAAAGACATTCAATAATTTATAAAATCTTGGTAACAGCAGAATAAAGAAATGTTAAGACAAAAAAATGTTAATATGCATTTTTTTCATTTTTAGAGAAAAATAACTAACACAGTTAGTACATTTTAAAATAAACTCACTAAATAATTTACAAAAACCTTAACCATGGAATGAAGAAGTGGTAATACATATACATGTTAACACTCATTGTTAGAGGAAAATATTTATATGCAATTAGTATATTTCTAAATAAAGTCATTAAAACAATTGTGCAAAGTCTCAATGATAGAGGAATAAAGGAGAAGTATTAATCTAGAGAGAAGCGTGCATTTTCAGAAAAAATCATTTTATGCGGGTAGTATATTTCTCAATAAAGCGGATGAAACAATTGCACAAAGGTCACAAAATATTAGTGATAAAGAGCAAAACTATAACCAGAGAGCTAGTTTGTACTACAAGGGACAGACACCTTTCAGAGAAGACCAAGAAAGTTTCAAAACATCCAGAAAGGGTAGGACAGAGAGAAGAGAAAAGCATCTCAACCCACAGACTATTACTGGTCAAATGGCAGAAACCCCTGTCCTGAGAACTTGTGACAAACCATGCCCTTCGAACCCTCTGATCCTATGCTTGCTTGGCTGAGTCAATTAAAAGGTAGTCTTTAACCAAGAGGCCTCTTTTAAAATGCATCAAATTTTTCTGTGTCATTCTGAACACAGCATGTTATGGTTTATCCACGGATATTTAATTACTGCATATTTTTTCAGTCACTGTGAACACAATGCTTTATTTAGTGTATCATATTAAAATGTAAATTGGAGCTAAAATACCAAACAAAAGGAATGCGCATGTTGATTTCTTTATCAGCCTTTTAACAAAATGTACGCAAATTTAGCAGACAACCTTATTTGGTTTTAATCCTGTACCAGGAACCAAACTTCTTCTTTCTACATAATGGCTTTATCATATGTCTATAACAGGGGTGGCCATCCTGTGGCTCCAGAACCACGTGCAGCTCTTCAGAAGCTAATATGCAGCTCGTTGTATAGGCACCGACTCCGGGGCTGGAGCTACAAGCGCCAACTTTCCAGTGTACTGGGGGGTGCTCACTGCTCAACCCCTGGCTCTGCCACAGGCCCTGCCCCCCACTCCACCCCTTCCCATGCCCTCCCCTGAGCCTGCCGTGCCCTCATTCCTCCCCCTCTCCTCCAGAGCCTCCTGCATGCCACCAAACAGCTGATGGGGAGGGAGGAGGAGGCACTGATTTGGGGGGCTGCTGGTGGGTGGGAGAAACTGGGAGCAGGAGTGGGGAAGCTACTGGGAGGCTGCTGACGTATTACTGTGGCTCTTTGGCAATGTACATTGGTAAATTCTGGCTCCTTCTCAGGCTCAGGTTGGCCACCCCTGGTCTATAAAAAATGATAGACAGACCCTAATGAAAGACATGCCTAATCTTTATACCAATTTCCCTTATTCTATTTACTTAAAGTAATATATTTCTTCATAGCCTTTTTATATTTATTGGACATAGGTGCCTTTTGACTTCAGCTGTGTGCAGGCCTCTGAATTTAAATTCTGTAGCACCAGTTTACAGGACACAATTTGTAAATTGTGAAGATTTTTGAGATCCGCATAACATCTCCACAATTTACAGAGGAGTTTTACAATTAAAAAAAAGTTAAAAAAGACAAGCTATATTTTTGTAACTGTGTGAAGGAGACAGATAAAGACTGCCCCCTCTGACACAGTTTCCTGAGGCCTGGTCTACACTACAGAGTTGGATAAATGTAAGGCAGCTTACGTCAACCTAGCTCTGTAAGCGTCTGCACTAAAATGTAGCTCCCACCAATGTAACTCACCCACCACACTGACTTAATAACTCTACCTCTGCAAGAGGCAAAGCGCTTAAGTCAATGTAGTGAGGTCGATGCAGTGTCAGTGTAGATACTAGGAGTACTTGTGGCACCTTAGAGACTAACAAATTTATTTGAGCATAAGCTTTCATGGGCTATAGCCCACTTCATCGGATGCATAGACTGGAACATGCAGTAAGAAGATACATACAGAGAACATGAAAATGTGGAAGTAGCCATACCAACTGTAAGAGGCCAATCAACTGAGATGAGCTATCTGCATTACTTACATCGACTATTGCTGCCTTTTAGAAACCATCCCACAATGCCCCACATTGGCAGTTAAATAGGTGCAAGTGCTCCTGTTTAGGACGTGCACCACCGACGAAAAGAGGGTCGTACAGACCTGTAAAATTGATTCAATTAATCCGGTGGTTGTATGACAGTGTAACTTAGTTCGACTTAATTTTGTAGTGTAGACTTGCCCTGAGAAACATGTCCCCCCAACTCCTCATCCTTTTTCCTAAGAAAACCATCTTTTGCAGTATATTCAGCAAAATATTTTTTTCCATAGGATTAAAATTAAATAAAACGAGACTTGAAATAAAATGTTTAAAAGCTATACTAGTCCAGCCTTTTAAACATAACATGCATCTATTTTTACATTGGATCTATACATTACATCCTAGAAAGGCCAAGAACAGGAAATTGCTAAGTTTACATCATTTCCATAATTAAATAATTTTCATTCTGCACCAGAGAGTCAGGTCCCTGTTTCATCTAAGTTTAGCAAAGGTTTGCCTAAACAAAGTATGTAATATGCAAAATCTCCTGTAAAAATAGTTTATACAGATATAGTTTGTAATTTGGGAAGAAACAGGTGTCTTGGCAATAGCAGTATCCCCATTTACAAATGTGTGTTTGTAAGTTTAAAAACCTCAAGTCATAGCTTTCTAATTGTCTAAAGTACAGACATAAATACAAGGGAATGTCAATATATATTATACCCACTTTTACATCTGTGTTTCCATAAAAAAAATAAAATTTAAGTCATGGATTTCTAAAGGCTTGAGATAAAAACAAGGGCTTTTATGTGGGGTTTATGGGGTCACGTAGGCCATTCTTTCAATATCCTTTTGCTAAAGAAATTGGTTTTAATAAAGGACTAAATAAAATGGGAATGAATATTAATTTTTAAAATGTAATCTATACCACCCTTAAAAATGAAAAACCTGTGTTGGTGTGTTTTATAATGCTATTATGTATTAGTTAGTAAAAAAAGATGTCATTACCAGGATATTTCTAAATTTAAAAATGTGTTGGGGAGGGTTCTTTGTATGGATTAATTTTAAACACCCTTTCTTTGAGCCATTACAAGGGTTGTTCCCTTTTGAGATGTGGTGTTCTATACAGAGAACTGGGCATGCATCATAAAGGAATTATGAAAGATTGCTGATGTATTTCTACGTAAGACTTTTGCCACAACGGGAGACAATGATATGGGAAAAGAAAATACTTGTGTGTGTGTGTGTGTGTGTGTGTGTGTGTGTGTGTGTGTGTGTGTGTGTGTGTGTGTGTGTGTGTGTGTGTGTGTGTGTAACACATGTGGTATTTAGTAATAAATGTTTGAATTTTATTTTAAATAGACTGATGAGGTTTTCCTTGAATTTTCACAAGATCTGGTAGAAGGGTTGATAAGTTTTGATAAGTTATGCAATATGTTACAAAATTGTTTTATATCTGAATTAACTGTTTTAACTTTTTTTTTACCTTTTAATTTAAACCAAGATAGAAGTCAAACTCAAGAAATTAAAGTTGTTCCTGATAACCCACAAGATAGTATGTGCTATTGTTTTTAATAATACTCCGACTCTGAAGTGTATTTTAAAGGTTTGGGCTTTTTTTCCTTTTTAATGTGAATAGCGCCTATTTTGGTAAAATTCAAATTTTTGTCATTGTTCCTGATAACTGCACAAAACAGTGTACACTAACATTATTAATACTATTACAAATATAAAAGAACTGTATTTTAAAGTTTGTTTTTCTCTTTATTATTGGAATTCGATCAAGGCAGTGTTCAAATTCAAAATTATGTACTTAGTCCTTATAATACTCAAGAATGTATTGCTGGTATTCATAATTATTTGCAATAAACAGTTTCTGGCTTTGTTTACAATATGGTTGTGGGAAGTGTCGATGTTGGTTAGTTTCTGAAATAACTCTATATTGAAGTTTTGCTTTTAATTTAAATAAACTCAAGGCTTTAAAATGCATTAAAAATCATTTGCCAGTACTAATTACAAATATTTTAGTATTATAGGAGTTAAAATATGATGTTTTGTACAATATAAAGTAACACTATTTTCTACTTAAAGAAGCAGGATCTGTAATTATCAAACTGTTTTTGCAGAGATAAGGAATTAAGTTAGACTAGGATGTCTCTCATTCCATACCCCTCCCCCCTTTTTGTTAATGCTAAGCAGTTTGGTTTGGTTTCACTCAAAATTAATTTGAAATAAACATGACAGTGCATGTATAAAGTTTTTTTTTAATTATCCTCTTTTTTTTTAGTGTAAAAGTGTGTGGTGTTTTTACAACCCTGCTAGGCATTTACGTATTATGGAAACATTGCTACAAGAATTTGCAAAGCTGTATCTTAGCAGACTGTTAAGGAGCAGAATCTTGTCTCAGAGGCCTGGTCTACACTACATGTTTAAACCGGTTTTAGGAGCGTTAAACCGATTTAACGCCACACCCGTCCACACTAAGAGGCCCTTTATATCGATATAAAGGGCTCTTTAAACCGGTTTCTGTACTCCTCCCCAACGAGAGGAGTAGTGCTAATATCGGTATTACCATATCGGATTAGGGTTAGTGTGGCCGCAAATCGACGGTATTGGCCTCCGTGCGGTATCCCACAGTGCACCACTGACCGCTCTGGACAGCAATCTGAACTCGGATGCACTGGCCAGGTAGACAGGAAAAGCCCTGCAAACTTTTGAATATCATTTCCTGCTTGCCCAGCGTGGAGCTCTGATCTGCACGGGTGGCGATGCAGTCCCAAATCCAAAAAGACTCCAGCATGGACCGTATGAATGTGATCACTGTATGGGCAGACAAATCTGTTCTATCAGAGTTCCGTTACAGAAGACGAAATTCCAAAGCATTTTAAAAAAATCTCCAGACAGAGGCCACAGCAGGGACTCAGCACAGTGCTGCGTGACAAGCGTAACGGAAAGCCAAAGAATAAAATGGATGCTCATGGAGGGAGGGACGGGGGACTGAGGACTCAAGCTATCCCACAGTTCCTGCAGTCTCCGAAAACATTTGCATTCTTGGCTGAGCTCCCAATGCCTGTAGGGTCAAACCCATTGTCCGTGGTGGTTCAGGGCATAGCTCGTCAATTTACCCCCCCTCTACACCCCCAGAAGGAAAAGGGAAAAAAATCGTCTCTTGACTCTTTTAAATGTCACCCTATGTCTAATGAATGCTGCTGGTAGACGCGATGCTGCGGCACTGAACTGTAGCATCCTCGCCCTCCCTCCTTGGTGGCTGATGGTGCAATATGACTGGTATCCATCATCGTCATCATCAGCCTTGTGGCAGATGGTATAGTACAGAAGGACTGGTATCCGTCCTCATCATCAGACCATGAGTGCTCCTGACTGGCCTCCTGGTCATTCCCAGTAGACGGTACAGAACGGCTGGTAACTGTCTTCATCATAGCAACAGGGGGCTGAGCTCCATCAGCCCCCGCCCTTCATGTGTAAAGAAAAGATTCTGTACTGCCTGGACTATCATAGCAGTGGGATGCTGAGCTCCTGTCCCCCACACTGCTTAATGTCCAGTCTGGACTATCATAGCAGCTGGAGGCTGCCTTCCCCTCATTTAATCTCACTAACAAGTCACTGTTTCTTATTCCTGCATTCTTTATTACTTCATCACAGAAATGGGGGGACACTGCAATGGTAGCCGAGGAAGGCTGGGGGAGAAGGGAAGCAACAGGTGGGGTTGTTGCAGGAGCACCCCCCGTGAATGGCATGCAGCTCATCATTTCTGCGGGATCTGACACAGAGCAGCTGTGCTTTCTGGTTCTCTGATACACTGGATCTCTAGTACGCTTGCCCCATATTCTAGGCAGGACTGATTCTATTTTTAGATACCATAAAGGAGGGATTGACTCAGGGAGTCACTCCCAATTTTTGTCTTTTGCGCCCCCGGCCGATCTCAGCCAGGGACACCTATGACAGCAGCAGAAGGTATGGCACAGAAGGACTGGTAACCATCATCTCATTGCCAATTTACAATGGCATGGTAGACGGTACAGAATGGCTGATAACCATCTCTGCTATCATGCAAAAGCAAATGAATGCTGCTGTGTAGCGCTGCTGAATCGCCTCTGTCAGCGGCATCTAGTACACATATGGTGACAGTGACAAAAGGCAAAGCAAGCTCCATGGTCGCCATGCTATGGCGTCTGCCAGGGCAATCCAGGGAAAAAGGGTGCGAAATGATTGTCTGCTGTTGTTTTCCCAGAGGAAGGAGTGACTGATGACATTTACCCAGAACCACCCGCAACAATGATTTTTGCCCCATCAGGCACTGGGATCTCAACCCAGAATTCCAAGGGGCGGGGGAGACTGCGGGAACTATGGGATAGCTACGGAATAGCTATCCACAGTGCAACGCTCCAGAAATCGACGCTAGCCTCGGACCGTGGACGCACACCACCGAATTAATGTGCTTAGTGTGGCCGCATGCGCTCGATTTTATACAATCTGTTTTACTAAACCGGATTATGTAAATTCGGAATAATCCCGTAGTGTAGACGTACCCAGAGTGGCCAACTGCTTAAGGTGCTGGGCTCATAACACAGTGGGCTGTATGTCTGCGCAGATTTCTGACATTTTAGTATAATTAATAAAGACCTAGGATTTTGTTTTAAACTTCTAGAATATTTTGCTGAATCCTAAAAGGGTTTATACATGTTCTTTGTCAGACTCAAACATTACCCACCAAGGCACACTACAGCAACAAGAAGAAAGCTCACAAGAACTAGCTTTAAAAAAGGCAAAGATAACCCCTGTTTTAAGAAATACAAGAGGTTCAGACTGAGCTACAGTTTCCAAGGATGGCCAGATTAGTGGTAAGCCGCGCCCACAGAACAGACTGCCCATAAGTGGTGTTCATAATCCTGATTTTTTAACAACTCAGTACTTCCAGGGTGTGTCTTACACATAACCCTGAGGACCCCAGGTCTGCGGTGCATTTCACAGCATTTCACAGTGTCTGGAAGGTTAAACGTTTCTGACTCCTCAACAGTTACAAACCTGAGTGGGGGTGTTATAACAAATGAACAAAGATCTGCAGGTGTTAGATTTGCAATAGAGAAAAAGATTAAGAATCTAATTTTTGAAGTATTTCAAAAACTGGATTCCCTGAATGAGAGAGAGACCTTAAAACAAAAAATAACAGAGACTCGTGAGTTGCTTGTAAGGTTGGTTAAACCTGAGGATGGTAAAGTGAACATAAGAATGACCATACTGGGTCAGACCAAATGTCCATCTAGCCCAGTATCTTCTCTTCCAACAGTGGCCAATGCCAGGTGCCCTAGTGGGAATGAACAGAACAGGTAATCATCAAGTAACCCATTCCCTGTCACCCATTCCCAGCTTCTGGCAAACAGAAGCTAGGGACACCATCTCTGCCCATCCTGGCTAATAGCTATTGATGGACCTATCCTCCATGAACTTATCTAGTTCTTTTTTTGAATGTTGTTATAGTCTTGGCCTTCACAACATCAGTCTTGACTACCCATGAATTCTGAAAATGTAAAGGGGAGTAGGAGAAAAGGTGAGAAAGGTCTAAAATATTGAGGAAAGATTAGCAAAGAAACTTAAAAAAGCAAAAACACTTTCAAGAAAGGTTAAAATCATAGGAAGAAGGGTATGCTCACAAAATTCCCCCAGAGAAAACTGGGAAATAGATCTGCCTAATCCAGCACTTCAGGAAAGAGTACAGATAACTTTACCCCGAATCAGAAGGAACGGTCATAGTCCCCTCTTTCCCAGATTCTGAAGGAGCGGGAGATCCTGTTCCTGATGAATCTGAAGAGTTTCCACAGGTGCATCTGGAGTGTGTGAGACAGTGGGTAAGACATCAAAGAGCATTTAACTCTTATAGTATTTTCAAGAATGTTATTTTGCTAATCGGTACAGAGTGACAACCTTCACTCTGGTGATCAGTGCCATTCACATTGCTATTCAAATTCTGCAGGAAGAGTTTGACACTCAAATAGGCCCTGCTGATTTTGTACAGCTACGTTTAGATGATCCAGGGCTAAACCACCCTCTCTTTTCTCAAAGGTGATTTTGGAAAGACATAAATGCTGCAGATTTCTTAAATAATATCATTAAAATGTTGTAGACTAATGCAGAGATAGTGGGGACTGGTACTCTATAGCTGACTATGACAATCCTTCGAAAGAGGGAAGGCAGGTTGCTAGGCCCTTAAAGATTATTGTGCATTGTTAAAATTATCCCCCCAAAAGGAAACATTTAATTGATTTAAATCACCAGAGTAATAACCTATGTTTTCTCGGTAGCATCCTGGCCCACTTATCAAATGAAAACCCCACAGATGTACAACTATTACAAAGGGCCAACCATCTCCACCAGAATTTGGGGTTTTTAGACTAAAAAAGGTCAGTTTTACTGATGTGAGCTCTTCTGAAGAACATTTAGGTATGACTATTAGAGTAATGTACTATGAAAGAGGGGATTGGCACATTTTCACATCGGGTTGGGAATGGTGTCCCAAAACCACATTTATTCTGCTACTTATCAAACATTATAATGGTATCCTAAATATCAAAGCATTCATAGGGTACCATATTTCTGCATGCACCGCCATACTTTGTACAGCCACAAACATCATGCCTGTAAAAAAATCTGCCATATATGTATTAGCACAAAATGCATTGAAGTGTATGGGGAAAGGAGATGCCCCAGCTGTAAGCTATTTTGCATGTCCAAAGCCTGTGTAGAAAGACAGGGGGAAGATGTTAAAAAGAACAGAGGTTAAAAAGAGCTTCATCCCTTTCAGAAATATACCTACTAAAAACAGAGGTTTATTCCCAAAGATTTGCAATTCTCTTAATCTGTTTCATGCGCTGAAGATTCAGATATCTGTCAAAAGCAGAGGAAAAAAACACATTTTAGATTCTTCATTGTAGTAATTTGAGAGAGACTGACAATCTGAAAAACTTTCACTTGTACCTTGAGCATTCTCATGTTTCTGAACCATCATTCCCCAGGGTCACTCCATTAGTCTTACTCTTGCTGTCCTCTGCCAATCTTGTTTTCACTTCCTCGTCCATATTCTTTGTCTTTGCGCCCAGCTACTAAAACACACCCACGTAATTTTACAAGTTTCTTTCAAAATGCTCTATGCAATGTTATCTCCCCATCCACTTCTTGCTCAGGCTGCTCAATATTCCTTGGCAGTTTATTCCTCCTCCTGCTAGTAATCCAGCATGGGCATGGCTTGTGTGACCCAAGAACCCCTTAATGCCAGCTGGCAAGGGGGTTACAGGAATGTCCTGATTCTGGTATGTACATTCTGGTTCACCAAAGAATGGCATGTGTGGTCTCAAATGAAAGCTGGGGTCACACTAGTCATTAATACAGTTGTGAAATGTATGTATAGATACTATGTAAGGAATTATGTATATATACTGAAAATATGTTCTTAGACTCTGTATCAAGGTATGAATCACCGGGAGAGGTGAAAAGAAAAAAGGTTTCCTGTCAGACAAGAGATATTTATTCATCTGTTTCTCTGTTAGGATGTAAATTAAGCATTGTAAGCTAACACAATGGATATCTGTTTACATATGAAGTCAACAAAGAGATGTGAAATCAACAGGCAAGCAGTACATAGGAAAAATAAGCCATGGGTGGCTATCCAGTCTCAAAGTACAGACAATTAACTTTGGGGAGTATCAGTAGAAGGCAAAGAAGACACTCCCTCATCCTGCACCCAGGAAGTAAACAGGCAGAGCATTTACATTCATGAAACGCCAACCTTGGTTGAAAAGCTGCAAAAGACATTGGGTGAAAAACTTTAGGCATGATATTAACCTGTTAGTTAATTTTAGTCTCTAGAAAGTGTGTTATGATTTTGTTTTATACATAAATGTTTTGTTTCCAATATCCTTACTCACTATCACTTGAATCTTTTTTTTAGTAAACTTATTCTTGTTTTCACTATAAATATATCTAAGAGCTGTAATATTGAGCAACCTTCTGGACCAGAGCTGAATCTTACAAGCTGGTGTATATACTGGTCCTTTGGGGATAGCAGACCTGGTATTTCTGTGAGTAGTCATGACAAGGCCTGGATATCATAGGGAAATGCCTCAAAGGGACTTGGGGACTGGGGTGCACCTATTATTAACCTGAGTAATAAGGGCTGGCATAGCCCACGTGAGAGTGCTTGAGTGTCTAGAAGGCTGTTGGTGTTTGGAAGCTGACACCCAGCTAAGTACAAGCAAGACTGCCTCATGCTAGAGGCAAGAGGGTAACAAGGTGACTCTCAGTCCTGGGTACATATCAAAAACAAAACAACAAAGAAAAGAGAGCCTGTTTTACACTCTTAATTGTGATAATTTTTCAGATACAGAGGGATAGTAAAAAAAGTCAGTGGCTTTACTGTAATAACATTGTCAACTATATCTGGATCATCAAATACTGACTGGCTTTTTTGTGGCTGTCCTCCAATGGCCCCCCCCAGCTACCATGCTCATGTATGTGGGCTATTCCTCTTATCTCTATCAAGAAATACATAAATACATTTAGCTTCTTATAATTTTATAGCAACTTCTTATAAAATTCTGTAGAATGCTTTACCTTATATCTTGACTCTGTCTGCTTTGAAGCAGGCAAGAGGGTTCCTGGCGCCCTCTCCTCAAGTATGTATGGTACAGTTATGTCTTTTTCCCCATTTACAGGCATGGATATCTCCTTGGGATCTCCCTGCTTCTTTGGTTCAATTTCTAGATGGAAAACAGCATTCAGTATCAGTGCTGCCAGTTCAGTGAAATAAGTGTAGGTAGGTCATCTTTTCTGATCACGAACAGATGCACCCAAAGGCATTTCAAGCTTCTTGGAGCCTGTAGGTGTCTTCCAAAAGGCCATAGTCCAATCTTTAGGCTCCCTGTCGAAGATCTCTTGCAAAAAAGCCTGGATTTATACACAAAAGTCAAACAGTTTTTGGTTAGTGTTTTTCTAGTGCTTCAATCAGCAGGAGACCATTTCTGACAGGCGCTGCAAAAAAGATGCATTTTTCAAACCGTTCAACAGCCAGTAGCCACACCCCAACCATGCTGCAGATATATTCTGGTTGGCTCAGGGAAAGGGGGAGGTATGTTTGCGCTAATGGTCATGTGGTTAAAGATTGTCTTCTAGTTGGCTCAGCAGGTGAGGTGTGGTTGCTTGCAAGCCCCCAGAACTGAAGTTCTGCCATTTGGGTGCTAGTAGCTAACAGGGTATCCTGCTTTTCTTTTCTCTTTTTTTCCATTATGGATTTTTAAAAACTTTCTTGGACAGCTCTGAGTGAAGACTGTAAAACAACAAGGTAAATACCACTAAAGTTATGTTTTCACTCTCTATCACTAATATTTTGTGGCCTTTCTGGAATTGTTTAATCAGCTTTATTTTAAAAAATGTATTATGTAAATGCATAAAAACATTTTTCTTTGAAAATGTGTGATTCTGTATATGTTTTAATACTTCTTTAGTCCTCTGACCTTAAGACTTTATTTGGAAATAAACTAACTATGTAAAAAAAAATCCTTTTAAAATGGGGAAGAGGCATAAAATCTCTATTTACTCTGTTATTTATAACACTTCAAATAATGATAAATTAAATAATATGTAAAAATTGTTTTTTTCTAATGGCCTCTGGGTCTAAAAAGAAACCTAAAGGCGAAAGGGATGAAAAGGTAGGAGGAACTTCCAAAATTATGCAGCCTGCTCAATGGACCAAAAAAAAAAAGAGGGTGGGAAAAAAGGGGCCATGCAGTGTAAAGATGTGCATTTATTGGCATAGTATCATGGAAGAATGTCACAATGTATATAATGAGTAAAGATACAGCTTTTAAAAAAAATTTACTGAGCTGTTTCCATTAGATTTTTTTTTTTAAATGCCATGAGCACATCTTTCTTGGTTCTACAATTTGTAAATCCTTCCTTTTGGAAAGTCAGAATAGTGGGTTAAATGTGAGCTGGCAGTATCCTTTTAGGACCTGATTTACAACAGACTATGACCCAGTAATTTTTGTGTCCTCAAATAACGGTGCCTGCATTTTTGCATCTAAAATTCATTGCAGAAACAAACATTACTAGTTAGAACCTAATGCCCTGACTTATAGGTGCAAATAACTAGTTAAGAGCCAACTTCTCTTTTCTGATGCAGTTCCAATGAAGTCAATAGAACTGTGCCAGTTTACACCAGCAGACAACTTGACGCGACATGTCTAACTGCTATTATTTGTGCCGATGATTCACTAGGAGAAACATTTTTAAAATAAAGTCATAACTGAATATGCAAATGTACAGGCCATCTCTGACAATTCATTTTTTAGGGTTATTTTGACATTTGTTTTTAATTAACATTATTTTAAAGAAGATCAATAAAGGGATAAAGTGCATTCCACATCTAGAGTGAATTTGGATTCAAATCCAGACCAGATAAGTAGTGAAAAAAAGTCCTAAAGTTCTGGTTGTTCAGTATCAGGTGAAATGAGTTGTTGGTCTCCTTTCCATTTCTGCTGGACAGGTATCCTTGTTGTAAAAACCATCAACAAAACACTCACTAGCTGGTAGCTTAGTTACATTTTTTTGAAGCCCAAATACTCACTGGACATGGAGACATATTGTCCTTCCAGATCGGTATGAAGGCATATTGGCAGGCCAGAGGATGGAACCTATATTGCTGCTGACTTCATTTTAACTATTGGCATTCACTCTCCAAGACAAGTTTCACCAACATTTACAATATTTTGAAAGCTTCTTGGTTAATTTATAAATATTATCTTAAAAAATAGGCTATTCAGATAATACTTGGCCATCAATGTCAACAAAGACAGAGGGCAAGAAAAGCTATATTCCAGCTCATTAGAGAGAGCCTTATTACAAGGAAGAAAAGGGATTTAAATGTGTACTTAATGATTTTGCTCATTCTGCTTCTCTAAGAGTTTATTAGCAATACATATTTCCTGCTGATTACATGAGTTATGAGGAATTCCCTATCCTGGGAAATAACAAAACAGAAAGTGAAAAAATAAACCTAAGGAGGAAGCAAATGTATTGTGAAAAAATAGAAAAGCTAATTAAACCCATCCAGACACAGGATCTGATGCAAAAAATAGAGCCCAAAAATACAGCACCAACATTAAGAGCAAATCATGAATATATTACTCGCCATGGAAATGGTTTGAAATGGTTTAAAGACATTAGACTACTTCCAAACATCAGAATGATACAGTCATTATGCAGGTACTTTGCTTACAGTGCACCAATACATGAAACTGCAGCGTCATGCAGTGAAAACTACAATTCAAACGTAAAATTCCCAATAAATTGAGTGACATTATCTCTTCAAATTTACTCTATACAACCCCTCTCCTCATTGTTCTCTTATATGGCCTATTTGATATATATATTTTTAAAACTGAGTAGTATATTATTACCCCCTTTTAATCCCAGCAGTTAGCTAAAATTCAGAGTCCTAAGGATTGTTTCCGTCATGAGGAAAAAATTGATGACGGAGTCAGGGTTTTTTTAATACAATCCTATTTATTTACAAAGAATGTACGAAGTCCTTTTCTCCTGAACATATAGGTATCAAACAGCATGGGACAATTTCTTTGCTCATGGTTCACAGCCCCTTTCCGGCCAGCACTTCGCACTAAAGCTCTCTCTCTAGTCTTTTCTCAGGGCCACATTCTTAGTATTCTGGCCATGTCCTTGGATTTCTGCTGCTTCTCTCTCTCTCTCTCTCTCTCTCTCTCTCTCTCACACACACACACACACACACACTCTCTCTCTCTCTCTCTCTCTCTCTCTCTCTCTCTATCCAGCAAACCTGCTCCACGCCCCAGTTCAGATTCCTGAGCAGCCTCCATTTCTGCCTGTGTTTTGTGTGAAGCTGCCCGTTCAGTGAAGTTTAAACCAACCTATAACAAAATACTGCCGCATACATCCAGTATTTTGTTATGGGTTGGTTTAAACTTCACTGAGCAGGCAGCTCCACACAAAGAGAGAAAACATACAGCCGATATGGACTATGAACCCCAGGTTAAATGTAATCTGTATCTATCTTTATTGAGAAAGATGTTCAAAGACACAAAGAACAGTTAAGCGCCAAAGTCACAAGGAATGTCAGTTGGAGTTGGGAACTCAAGTCCGATTCATAACTTTGAAAATGTCCCCCATTTGTCTAATATTTAAATATATATGGAGTAAGCATGTTTTAACAGTGAACTAAAGCATGGACAATATCTGTTTAGTTCATATTTTTACTGTTCTGGAATATTTACTTGCAAGTTTAGAAACCTCTTCTCTCTATACAGAAAAAAATCATTTTGCTGCTCTTATTTGCCCTCAGATTTAAAGTCATTTTTTTGCCATGTGAATGTGATCTGTTGCTTGTGATAAGAATTACATTTTGAAGTGGTCAGTAATGCCTTTTCTTTGCTAAACTTCGAGTCTACTATTCTCAATCATTTTCAAGATGTTTTATTTTAAAATGTTTTTTTTTAAGTGAAGCAAAGTTCTATAGCTAGTAGTCTGCATTATAAGCAGTCTGCTGGCAATAAAAGCTTTAAAGTGACATTTTGATCTCACAAACTAAAGGGAAACATATCAATATTACTGTCCTCGGAGGACTGAGGTTTTGTTTAATGGCATTGTTCAAGGGTTTCAGCCACAATTAGAAGTGGCTTCCTGACTTCCACGACAATTAAAAACTACTTTTGGAAATAATTTGCTTTATTGAATGGGATGGGAAAAGAGGTTAGAAACACATTCTACCCTCTGGGTCAATACTCAGTACCAGCAGAATGTCATCTGTTAGCAAAGTGAAAAGAGCCAATACACAGGAAAGGAGGTGAAGAAAGGTGCTATATAAACCAAAAGTTTAATCTTAATTATTAGTTAGACCGCATCGAATTTTTTCAGATTACAAAATTGTGAGGACATTTTTGGTCACCATTTTAAATTTCAATAAGAAAACAGGAAACATTTTCCCCAAATGTTCTCAATTTTCCCTCTTCCAACCCCCCCCTCTATATTTTATTTGTTAAATATTTGTAGGCATCTAAATAAGTTGCTTATTCGGGTCTAATGGGAATGTAATGGGGATTGTTGGTGTTCAGATCCACTTGAGGGGGAGGGTCCAGCACCACGGCTCCAGCCCACACCCGAACGTCTACACTGTCATTTTACAGTCCTGGTGCCTGAGCCCAAGTCACCTGACACGCATCAGCTGTGAGTGTTAAATTGCAGTGTAGACATACTCTGAGTCTACTGCTGCTAGCTAATGGAGATACTCCTTTACTTCAAGTGGTTAGAGGCTCATGCTTTTAATGCTAAATATCAAACCCTGTAGACAGTCCAACTGGGGTCAGTTATGCCTGGTTTTAGCCATTGTGGGGTTTGCCTGGCAGTGGACCATCCAAAATAACATATCAGAAAAGCAATCATATGTCAGGAATAGAGAGGAAGATTTGTGAAAATTCCATGCAGGTACAATAACTGAATCTCTAAGAATGGTCAGGCTTACCCCAGGACAAGGTGTAGAGACAGAGGAATAGGGTGTAAGTGCACTAAAGTCAGTGAAAAGACTCCCATTGATTTCAGAGAACTTTGGATCAAGCATTACGTTCGAACTGAAGAATTTTTATTACTGATGATGAAGTGCAAGACAAAAGCAGCCCAGCCTGATTTGCTGAAGCCATCTTGAGTTTTAATGGGTGGCAATTAAAAAAAAGTCCTTTTTAACTTGTAAACAGAACAAATTAGAGTGGATTTCACTGATACAATAATCATGGAACTCCAGGCTGCTATTTCTGCAAACTCTCTTCTCTGAGTAGAACACTTTAACACAGGGTTGTGATATAATCCTGCAAGCCCTCTGGGTCAAACAGACTCCTTAGCATAGGGTCTATGTACCAGGTAAGTCCACTTAAGCTTTGAGAACTTAAGTGGGACATAAGTGGTGCCTAGCGCTAGTGTTGGTGCACTGCCCAGAGGTCAGTTTCACTAACTGACTGCAGAGCTCGCATTAACTTCAGTGGGAGTTCTGCATGGAGGGGGTTGATAGGACCAGGCACTATGGACCTGATTCTCGTCTCATTTTCTCCGTTGTAAATCAAGAATAACACTAGTGAGGTGAACAGAGCTATCAGGATGTAAAACTAGTGTCAGTGAATGGAGAATTTGAGCCTGTGTCATTAAAAAACATAAAAGACTTATGGCCAGTCTTTCAAAAGAGCTCAGTATGTTCAAGCCATAAGTGTTGCAATGGGAGCTGCTAAAGGCTGAGCACTTTGGAAAATCTGGCCTTTGGAGACTAAGACAGCTCCAGTGGCATCTGAGGCACTCTCTCAAACTGAAACCAATAATTTACAAATGAACAGAGACCAATGTTTGAGGCACTGGTTTGGGCCAAAACAAAAATAAATTAAAAGGTGGAAGGAAGGAAGGAAGGAAGGAAGGAAGGAATAATCTTTCCCGTTCCCTTCGGAAGCACACAAGCTACTCTACAAGATAATATATCTGTACTTAAGCACTTCAGCTCATCTACTGGTTTTCAGTTATGGAATCTGCCAACCTTTCCCTGGTACATTGTAAACCATTCTGTAATCAGTCCAATGAAGGTAATCCATCAGAACAAACATAAGAACATAAGAATGGCCGTACTGGGACAGACCAAAGGTCCATCTAGCCCAGTATCCTGTCTACCGACAGTGGCAAATGCCAGGTGCCCCAGAGGGAGTGAACCTAACAGGCAATGATCAAGTGATCTCTCTCCTGCCATCCATCTCTACCCTCTGACAAACGGAGACTAGGGACACCATTCCTTACCCATCCTGGCTAATAGCCATTAGTGGACTTAACCTCCATGAATGTATCCAGTTCTCTTTTAAACGCTATTATAGTCCTAGCCTTCACAACCTCCTCAGGTAAGGAGTTACACAAGTTGACTGTGTGCTGTGTGAAGAACTTCCTTTTATTTGTTTTAAATCTGCTGCCTATTAATTTCATTTGGTGACTCCTAGTTCTTGTATTATGGGAATAAGTAAATAACTTTTCCTTATCTACTTTCTCCACATCACTCATAATTTTATATAGCTCTATCATATCCCCCCTTAGTCTCCTCTTTTCCAAGCTGAAAACCCTAGCCTCTTTAATCTCTCCTCATATGGTACACGTTCCAACCCCCTAATCATTTTAGTTGCCCTTCTCTGAACTTTTTCAAATGCCAGTATATCTTTTTTGAGATGAGGCGACCACATCTGTATGCAGTATTCAAGATATGGGCGTACCATCGATTTATATAAGGGCAATAATATATTCTCTTATTCTCTATCCCCTTTTTAATGATTCCTAACATCCTGTTTGCTCTTTTGACCACCACTGCACACTGCGTGGACATCTTCAGAGAACTATCCACAATGACTCCAAGATCTTTTTCCTGATTTGTTGTAGCTAAATTAGCCCACATCATATGTATGTATAATTGGGATTATTTTTTCCAATGAACAAAGCTATAGATAATCTGTCTAACTCAGCATGTTAAAAATCAGGAGTGTTTGAAGTGGCACATTTCATGAGTACATATTAGTATTGTATTATCCACTCCCCTCCACCCCCCCCCAAGTATAAAAACTAGAGAAGCTGTAAATGTGGGGAATGTTGACCACTGGGAATGAAAACACTGGGAATGCTGAATCACTTAGGACTGAGGTCATCTAAAATGTTATCTAGAGGCACCTGTAATCTGAAATCTTTGTGTTTAACACATATTTGATGCTGACACCATGTATTCATCATCAACAGGGCTGAATATTACTTTGAAAAGACCTTTCTCCTGACCTGTAGTCTCAAGTCCTGGGAGGAGGCAGGTCTATCCAAAGTAATTGGGTGGCATCAAAGAAGAGTGTAGACTGACACATGGGGAATTTGTAAGAATGAAATATAAAACAAGACTAAAAGTGTCGAATCGGCCATTTTGTGGTATAGGCAGACTTTTCCATTTGCCTGTTACATCATTCACCCAGCTAATACTTTCAACTCAAATATCTAAAATAGGCCTGAAATGAGATGAACAATATCAAAACTCTGTGTGGTAAAATGAGGTCAAGAACATTTAGTCCCTTTCTTTTTCTACCACAATCCATTAGTGCACTACACCTGGCGCTTGGGTAAATATCTTAGTCTGGTGGTAAATTGAAATTTTAAATATTCTATTATATGATTGAAAACAGAGAATGTGTACACCAGATGAGTAGATGAAAGTAGGATCCATGAGTTATTTTCACATGCCAGGGATGGCTCCCAAGTGGTGGAATGAAGCAAGTCCAGTCATTTTAGTTTTCATAGTTACTTTTTCTAAAAAAGTGAATGTGGTGGGGCAGCTGCCCCACCCCTATGCGAGAGGGGGCTAAAGTAGGCCAGAGCGGCTGCGCAGGCCAGCAGCCAATCAGGGAAGGGCCTACTGAGAACCAATCAGGGCCGAGATTAGAGGCAGCCAATCAGGGCTAGGCTAGGCCCTATATAAAGGCTGCCTAGGAGTCAAGCAAGTAGTCTCTCCCAGGCCTTCAAAGGGTGAAGGTCTGTCTCCTGCATGAGGAGACTAGCACCTGGGACAGTGCAGCGCAGTGATGGGCAGGCTAGGGGGAGCAGAAGGGAACTCCAGTCTGCTACCTGCCAGGCTGCAGGCCCTGAGGGAAGGGCCTAGCCGGTGCAAAGGGGCTGAAGGGGAAGTGGCCCAGGGAGAGAGACACACAAGGGGAGAGAAGGAGAGCAGGAAGACTGCTGCCAAAGGGTCCCTGGGTCGGGACCCAGTGTGGAGGGTGAGTCTGGGTCCCCCACTTGCATGTACACCCAGCCATTGGATATGGCAGTAGCGGACTGCACCAGACCCCTGACACAAGGGGTTAGATTTTGGGGTGTGGTTGATCACTGTGGCTGGGGTGCAGAGAAAGACTGCTGTTAACCCCCACCCCCATGGAAGGGGGTGAGGATGGACTAGGGGGCACTGCCGGAGGGCAGTGGCCTGAAATGGATGTTGCTGAGCAGGGAGCAATGTGGGTCCAGACACCTGCAGAGAACCAACGACAGATGGGATACCACCAGCAGAGGGCACTCCCCATGGGCTGAGCTAATTCCAAGAGTGACCAGTGGGAGGCGCCACGGTGGTAAGTCCCAACCCTGTCACAGTGAAATTAACCTCACAGAAGGAATGGTCTAAGCTGAGAGCCATATGCTCCAGAATGTAAGGATCTGTGGACTAGAATGCTGGTCTACAGAGCCTTGGATGGCTGACAGTCCCCCAGAGCCACCGGGAGGCATGCAGAGCCACAGCCAGGGACACTTTGGAGAATAAGCATCATGGGAAGTACCACCCAAGGGACACAGAGTAATAGTACCCCATGGCCCTCTGACTGGCCCAGTGCCCTATCTAAACCTGGAGGGTGGCCCAGGAGGTTGCCTGGGCAGCCCGGCAGACTCTGGGCCTGCTGCAACTTCAGACTTCACCTTGTTTCCTGATCTCCGGTCTCCGATCCCAGCCTGATTATGACCCTGACTCTTGCATCCTGGCTCTGGTGTGGTACTACCTCTGGTCTCTGACCTCAGCTCTAGCAATTCCTTTGACTCCTGCTCACTGACTACTGCCTCTGACTTGTGGACTCCAGAGGCCCATCTGTGACCGCTAGGCAAAACTTCCCACATCCTTACACTGAGTTGTAATATTTGCTGTGAAACAGATTCCCTCTGTGGCCTTGGAAAAGTCACTTAACCTCAGTGTCTCAGATAAGCAGTCTGTAAAATAGACCTGTGGCAATTTCTTGAAATAACACAATTCCATATGGTTTGTCCAGGTTAAGAGACTTAATTCAGTAAGGTGTAGGAGCTCATTGTATTAAAAATGCAAATGTGTATGTGTTATTGTAGGATGGCATGTAACTTGTCTAGGAGATGTGAATAATGTAAACCTTAGGAAGTGTTATGCAATTCAAAGGACTCTCTTTTAAACAATTGGGTAAGATCAGAATGAACTGTTAGTTGAGTAGTGTGGTGTTGCTAGATCCAGTGTGGCATACTGGGAATTGTAGTCTTTGAGTTTGTTAAAAACTAGCAAGAAGTGTGTGTAAGAGTCAGGGACTACTGATGCAACTGCTTCTGGATCTGCATGGTGGTTCTAAATAAATCCTAGCTGGATTTCACCCTTTCAGTCTTGACTCCTACTACTCAACACACTGGCAATGAGGAGAGCTTTCCTGAGCCTGAATGATATAGAATTCTGCCAGTATGCAGTATGTATTAAAAGTCAGTTACAGATAAGCAACCAAAGACACGAATGGGGCTCATCAAGTAGCACACTAAGTCTAAGCTGCGTTCACTAAGTGGCAAATGGCCAAACTATTGCAAGTAAATAGATTCAGGCTGTATAGAAATTGCTGAACTGATGTCCAACATTAATTCTACTGCCCTAAGGCTTCCCTCCTGCTTCCATTCACACTCAAACAATAACATCAGGCACAGATTTGTTTGCTGCACTGACCATGCAGTTAGTCAATGGGCACATTGCCTCTACCCCATCTGGCACCACTATGACGCATACTCCAGGATCCACCTTTAACAAGGATGCTACAGAGGAGGCCTTTGGCTGTGCATTTGGATTTATTCACAAAATTAAACTTTCACCTAATGTGACACTTGTATGACAGAAGTTGCACCATCTACCACTCTCAGTTAGGGACGCTGTATTGCAAGAACTTAAAAAATGAGTACAGAATAGTGGTATTGAAGAGATTGCATTATCTGAATGGGTCCTACTGATAGTGGTGACAAAGAAGAAGTGGTGACCCTAACAGCATCCTAATGTTTGCCAATTACATGATAAGATGGTGGTGATGCATGTGCCACCCTTACAGACTCTTCTTCTTGAAGATGCGGCATGGGAAAAGGTTGACATTGATACTGTAGGTCCAGTCAACAATGCACCCAGTGACTGTTGCTACACTATCACCCTACTTCAGTAAATGGAAGGAAGTGGTGTTTATCACAGATTACCTCTGCTACAATGATCAAGTTTTTGTCAGCCTTTAGCAGAAAAGGGAGCCCCAAAGGATTAGCATCTGACAGTGGAATGCAATATACCTCATTGGAATTCGAAACTTTCTGGCACAGAGGAATATTAGACATAGAAGATCATCCACATATTACCTTCATGCTAATGGAGAAATTGAACAATTTAAAAGAAGTTTGGAAGATAGTCTGCAGACAGCTATGTTGGAAAGAAAAGTGTGGACAACCTTCACTACTGATTTCTTTCAAATTGACAGGGCTATGTGCCATGCCACAACACAAGTCACTTGCTGAATTATTGCATGGTAGAGACTAAATTAAATATTGCTGGATTACACGGGCCTACATCTGATATATCCATGCAGCCAGATAAACAGGTTAAACAGAAACACCAAAAATATAAGATGTCTACAGATAAACACCCAGGCACTGAAATTCAAATGCAGCTTGTTTATACGAGTAGAAAAACTTAGCATCTTACAAAAAAGGAGCACCCAGGTTCACATCTCCATTGAAAATTCTTATAAAAAAGGACCATACACTTACAAACTGTCAGATGGTTGGGTATGAAATGCCATTCATCTTGTACTTGCTTACCATGAACAAAGCAGATATGTTTCAGATAATCTAACTAGTTTAGATGATTTTATTTTGCCACTGACAGTATAGGATAACTGACAGGACATTGGGTCTGACAGACATGCTGTCAGAGTCAGACAGCCACCTGTATGGACTAGAGACTGTTATGTAATTATTAACCAAAAAGATTAGTCTTTTGTTATAATTAGTAGTTTAATTATAGTTACATAACCATTTCTTCTTAGTTATTTGCTAATTACTTCATGGGGGTTTGTTTATTTGTAAGATTGGGTTTGTTCCTAAGATAAGGGGAAATGTGGTGTTGCTAGATCCGGTGTTGCATGCAGGAAGCAGGGAGTGTGTGCATGCATGTTGTGTGTGCATGTGTGTGTCACAGCTGTGGTCAGGCATGACTGTTTCAATTCTTTCTGAAGTTGCATGGTGGTTGTCTAAATAAAACCTTGTTAGATTTCATCCTTTTGATCTCTACTTCCACTATGCAACAAGTAGGTTTCCTAGGAAATACTTGCAAGGAGGAGAATGCAAATGCCCATTTCCAGATCTGATCTCTTGAAGCTTCGCTCTGGGAGGAGACCTTTGTCTACAGATTATTTATTCCCCGGATGAAAAGGCCCAAATAGCATAAAAGAGGAATTCTCAGATTCATGGGTGTTCTTGTTCTGAGCAAGGCAAAAGGAGCTGTGAACTTGTAACCACAGGAAAACCCCTCTGTAGGGTTTGAAGCACAGTTTACTTGCTGGAGTTGGGGGTGATCTCAGTTTATTAAAATTCATTCAGGTTCTTTATTGTTTTAATATGTTTTCTCTGTAATGCTTTTACATTAAGAATAAATCATAGCCTCACGGAATATCAGGGTACGAAGGGACCTCAGGGTGTCATCTAGTCCAGACCCCTGCTCAAAGCAGGACCAATCCCCAACTAAATTATCCCAGCCAGGGCTTTGTCAAGCCTGACCTTAAAAACCTCTAAGGAAGGAGATTCCACCACCTCCCTAGGTAACCCATTCCAGTATTTCACCACCCTCTAGTGAAAATTTTTCCTAATATCCAACCTAAACCTCTCCCACTGCACTTAGAACTTTTATGGTGACAACTGTGGGTAATTAGGTGGTTGTGACATACTGTATCTTAAAATAGCGCTCTGTAACCCCCATATTCATCATTTGTATCTGGTTGTGATATCTCATACAAAGCATGCCTTGCAAGGTATCATATGAAAGGTATCTGCTAAAACTCATTGTTCTGTCAAAATATGTGTACCATCATAGTATATGGAATTATGATGTTCTGTGATATAGTAGTTATTGAAATATGTTGTGTCCTGGAGACTCTCGCTGCTAGTTCTCTAGTGGCAACAATGGAAGTGGCCCACACCCAAATGCGACCATCATGAGCCATTGACTACTGGGGGAATTGTAAAAACAAGATTTACAATTCTGTAAGAGACAGTTGCGCAAGCACCACACATTGAGGATTGTGCAACTCTGTAACTCAGCAAGGCCCACCAGGACATGTCTGGGTATCTTCCTGTGACATGAATTGAGAGTATAAAATAAGGGGAAGTGTCATAATAAGACCACCTCTCTCCTGCTGCCACCTACTCTGAAGGCAACAAGAACTCTGGGAAGACAAAGACTTAGAACTGAGATTGGTCCCAGGCTGAGAAGGAAATTCAGCCTGTGTATTAAGAACTGTAATCTGCCTGTAACATCCACTGGGTTGAAAAAAGGTATTTGATTCAAATCCTGCTTAGTCTGAAAGTTTAGGATTTAGAATGTGTGACTTTTTTCTTAAGTAACTATCTCTGACTTTTATGCCTACCACTTGTAATCATTTAAAATCTATCTTTCTGTAGTTAATAAACTTATTTTAACGTTCTGTCCTTACCATGAATTTGTCAAAAGTGCTTGGGGAACCTGCTCAGATTACAAAGGCTGGTGCATGGCCACTATACTTAGACAAAGTGGCAAACAAATTAATGATCTTACATTGTTCAAGAGACGGTCTTGAGCAGTGTAAGATGGTACATTTCTGGAGGTACAAGGCTGGGGGCTGGAAGGATTTGCTGGTGTCTCCCTCTATATAGTTTATAAATGGCTTGGAGAGCATTCATGCTACTTAGCTGGGTGAGTCTCTGCATACCGGTGGCTGAGTGATAACAGTGTCTGGAGGGGTTTGCTGCTTTTCTGTGGCAAAAAATTGTGAGAGAGAGCCCAGGCAGTGGTCCCACAGTTCCAAGTTGTATCCCGGTGATCCTGTCACAGCAGTTCATAGCTTCTGAGGAGAAGGTAAATCAGGCCTATTGAGGCAGTTTGTGTTGGTGAGGAATTCAAAGTGTAAACAGAGAACTGTGCAGCCTGGGAATATCTGACTCAGGAGGGAGAGAGACATGGGTCTCTGCCCAAGAAGTGTGACAGCTCGTTGGATATGTGCAGTGGAAAGGCTAACAATTGTTATCTATCTCATAACTGTATGGGGATTACTCAGTGTTTGTAAGGTGCTTCAAAGTTCAAATAAGTTAAGTATTGTAACTCTGCACAATATACAATGTAAATGTGTTGGTAGAAGTTAAATTATCTGCACCCATGTAATTATTTCTTTTCACTCTTTATTGCCAACTTTAATACTACCCGCTTTTCATCACTGCTGTGAATTTTGTATCCAGTTTGCACCCATATCTCTCAACTGATTTTCCCCACCTCATCCTTTGGAGTGGCTGTTTTCCAGTTTCTTCAGTTTTCGGATATTTCCTGTCCCAATCCTACATAGTTCTCATGTAAAATGGCATGCTGGATAGAGCTGGGCAAGTAATGGTTTTGCCATTTCACAAGATCTTGAAGGGTTTTTTTAATCACAAATTGGGATGAAAGATTGAAATCTGAAATTTCCATGAATTGATAATCTGAACTTCAAATCGGGTCAATCAAAACATTTTCCTTTGATAATTTTGAAAGGCTTCATTTCAACTTTGACTTTTTAAGAACTTTTCTTTCTTATAAATTCAGTAAAATTTTGAAATGAAAAGTCATTCTGAACCAGAAAATTAAACTTTTTTGTTTCAAAAATGTCAAAACAAGACAATTTAAAAAATAATTTAGGATTGGAAGATTATCAAAACTGACCCAACAATTCCTGTTTTGACAAATTAACATTTTCCAACAATTTTTTGTCAGCAAATTCCCGACCAGCTCTAACATTCCTGCCTTATAGAGTTCAGGAGCCTAAAGAATGCGCTAGCTTGCAAACTTGTGCTATGGTGATATTTCACTCTTTCTGGCTTTTCTACCAGTTTTTTTTCCCCCACAGAAATATAGCAGATTTTGAACACTGATTAAATTTATCAGTTTTGAAAAACTCTGCAAAATTTAAATTTCTGCATGGTGTATATGTGTGGGGAGCGGGGGGGGGCAGGGGAGAATGTCAATGTTTAATGCTTATAATTTGTTTCCGAAGTTCACAGGAAGTTCCAAGAGGCTGAACCCAATTAAATGTAGTAGACCCAGACAAAATAGAAGGAAAACTTTCCCGTGTGTCTCACGTTACCAGATAGTGCTTGCCTTGTCCCCTTGGAAGTCCTTCTCAGAACTGTAGGGTTACACGGTATACTTTTGGATATGGTCTGCCTAAGAGTAAATAGAATTAGAACTCTTCTTAGCCATTTCAACCTCAGACAAGAATTTTAGGGCAAATTATTTGAAGAAACACCTGAGAAAGACAGAGGTCAAGACTATATAGTTGGGGAAGAACCCTTTCAGAGGGCCAAGAGAGACTTAAGAACCAAATTTAAGGATACTATTTATTTGTCAATCTAGAAGTTGTGGTTATAATGTGAAATGACTGGTAAAAATAGAGGTCCAGACAATCAACTTGTGTAAATTGGCTCCACTGGCTTCAATGGTGCTATGCTGAGGAGCTGGCTACCTGTGTAGTTGCCACTTGTGACTTGCTAAAATAAAATTTATATAATAGAACAGAACATATGTAAAATGGCATCACTGACCAGGAGTTACCACAGAGGATCAGCTGGCCACACCACAGTTATCGCCTCATACTTTGGATAGAGATCTATCGCAAACCACCATGTGGTTGCATTGGTGAACACTGACTTTTTAATATGAGTGTCTTAACCAATGACATAACTAATTCCCCAGACAACTCACTATCCCGTTTTATGCTCCGCATGGGGGTGCAGATGTCATGGAGCCAGTTACAGCTCCCTAATTCTCTGGACCACTCTGCCCCAGCCCAAGCCACTGTACACCACCAGTGGATTGTCAGAGTGCACTATAATCCAATCCTACCTATGCTTTCCCTTGTCTTACACCAAATCTGTATTTTGAGGTGGTGCTAGTCCAAGTGTGCTGGCTCTGCACAATCTAAGAGCTTCCCTGTGCTAAGGGAATTCTCAGCTGGCCTGGTCAGCTGCATGCCAGCCTTTCTGCAGAGGAGTCAGAATGTAGGGGAGAGTCTGGCTCCTTATTCTGAGTCCTAAAGAGATCATGAGGAAATTGATGACATTTATAACAGTTTCATTTCTCATCTAATAGTCAGGGAAGATGGTTTACATTTTTAGAAAAGACATACCTGCCAAAAGAGACCAAGTATTATTATAATTGGACAAAGCCAAACAATGTGTATGAAATTTGAAAAGACCTTGAGAAGCATAACAAGGAAAAGGAGATGGACTGTAGTTCCTTTTGAATATAACTACTATAAAACACAGTCATGCTACCAGTAGAATAAATAGGTATTTTGCCATTAATTTGAATGGACTTCAGGTCGCAATGCAATGAGATATTTAAGCATATCCCTTGTTTTGAAATCAGTGGCATTAGTAATGTGCTTAAAATTAAGCACATGCTTAAGTGCTTTCCTGAAACTGGGCCAGAAATCAAACCATTAGTGGATAGATTTCTCTATTTTTGCTGGAAACCTTAAATTACTCCCTTGAGACAGGTTTAAACACTTAGAAGTTGGGAAAAGAGCCATCCCTGTGTACAAATTCCCACTTAACTTCTTTTATAAATTGATTAAAATATTATTTACCCAGATTGCAAGATTATTTATCGAGCCTAATAAACCCAGAATTAGGTGAGATTTGAAAATGTTCTTTCCCTGCATAACATTATAGTACTTTGCTAAATAGGGGTGGACTTAAACACATGTTTAAAACTTAGCAGATATTTGAATACTTTTGCTAAATTAGGACTTCAGTGAGTGTCAGATGGAGGTGTGACTCCTCCTGGCTGATTTGTGTAATTATAGACTTTGGAGTCTTTTCTAACAGTCTAGATTGCAGCTTCCACTCTGTTTTTTCTTTTGGTTTATTCAACACAGGAAGATTGTCTGCAAATATTTACTTGGCTCCTATGGGAGCATTTGATTAGTAATGAGCTGATGTGCTGTGTCTCAGTGAAGGTTGATTGTCACTTAATGCTGTTTTTATGTACTGTGTAATGAAATGTACAGCAGAGGGTTATAACAATTTTTGCTGCTAGAAGCATTACCATTGGATGGAGTTTGGTTTTTACTGTTTAATAAAAATAACTAAGGTATATCTAGTTTGGTATCTTTATATTTTTTTTTTTTTAGGCTCAGGTTGTGAGCAGCCCCTGCCCCACACAAGAGCAAGCATGAAGCTTCCTTCCATCCCCTACCCATTCTATGTCTGTTCAGGTGCCGCCCACATTAGCAGTCTCTGGGCTGGTCTACACTAAGGGGAAAAATCGATATAAGATACGCAACTTCAGCTACGTGAATAACGTAGCTGAAGTCGTCATCTATATCGTAACCCCGTCTCCACCCTCCCGGGGATGATCGATGTCGATGCCATATCTCCATGCTCGCCCGCCGCCCGGGGCGCGGTGGAGTTCGAGTTCGATAGCGGCGTTCGGCGTTCGATCGGATGATATGCGATCTAACGATATATCGATCCTCGATCGATCTCGCCGATACCCCGAGTATGGTGTTGACGTAGCCTCTGTGCTTCAGACTGTATGGTGTTGATAACCTGTGTGAGTCTGTTATAATGTTCTATGAATTTCCAGGGGAGGGCTAGGTAAAGGCATGGAAAACATGACAGTTTAGGGAGTCTTTGGTAGGGGCATATTGTTAGTTGGGGATCATGTTGAAGAGTTTGCTGTGTTCACAGCAACCATGCTTTGCTGAACCACCACATCAGTCCAGCTAACTAATCAGTCATACCACTATTATGCAAACACACCACCAGCTTGCACAAGCAGCTTTCCTAATCAATCACCTCCCCCACTGCAGGTGTGTGTGCATGCGCACACGTGTGCTTTTTTTGTCTCATCTGCTTCTATCTTCTATGTGAAAGGTGTCAGATTTGATAGCTGTAGAAAGTGACATTATCTTATACAGGTACGAGAAGTGATAACTATGGTCTTGGTTAATATCCCCTTTCAATAAAATAAAATAGGTTTTAATGGCCAAAGCGTTCCTTTGCTCTTGCTGAAAGCATAGTGGATGCCCCATTTCTTTACAGTATCAGCTTCTAAATGATTGAAGTTGCTTTAGAATATCTTGAGTGGAAGCTGTTTTACCGTAAACCTATTTTCTCTTCTTGTCTAGCCTTTGAAAAAGGCAACTACTTTGAAATGCAGAGATTATTCATCTGAAAGTAAGGGTGATAGGAAAGTGTTTTGAATCCACTCATTTTGAGGGTTTGAGTTCTCTGACAATATAAAAACATCAATAAAAAGTTAATAACTAAAGTTCTGTGGCTTCCACTTCTGTCGTTTCCTTAATGGTGCATATAAGAGACTGCAACCACCAGGCTCTCACTGTCTTCTTATAGTCAGGTGATTCAAAATATCTCCTAGGTTTTAAAGTCTGAAATGTAAAGAGTTTTCTTTCATGTCTCTTCTACCACGCACACAATATATGCAGGTGCACACAGTGCTTCAAATGCCTTCTAGTGGTAGTTTTAAATTACAGTACAGGAAAATTCTATTTGCTTTTGCTGTCCAGAAAACTGGAAATAGCTGTGTCTGTCTTTGGTGTGTGAATTTTTGGAGTGAGTCTTTTTGAATTAGCAGCAAAACTTAAGATATTTTCCCTTTTTTAAAAAAAAAGTGTATTCGGGTAAACAAACATATAGTATAATAAAGGAAAAGTTACATATTACAAAAAATAACAGAAAACTGAATGATTTGTTACTATGTTCAGACCCCCAAGATTCAAGAAGGGACTTAGTAGTTTGATAACTGTAAAAAAAAATACAAAGAAATAAAGGTTTGCAGCTTGAAGATATCCTGAGCTTTGGCGCTTGAGTCCAACTTGTGGTTGTAGGGATAGGGCGGATACTTCTTATACAGTATAACATGCAAGAAATTAAAACCTTTAAAAATACCTCGTTTATTCCACTTCCATTCCATGTATATACACAAAAGGAAATAACATATCACATTTCACTTCTTCAGTTTACAGCAGATCTAAACTGTTTATAGACGTACTTGGTGTGGTGTACTCATGGACCAAGGTAAAAATGGGGGAAAGAGAGACACTAAATGTTCCTGATCTTATTTCACCACATAGTATTTTTAAACTCGTCTCATTTAACTGATAACATGACTTTGGTAAAGACTTGAATGAAAAGCATTAATTAAAGTGCAATAAAATTGCTTGCTTCTTTTGTTTCATGACTTTCATTTTACTTAGCAATTCATACTTGCTGCTGCCACATATGCTACAAACATTCCATGATAGCTTCATGTATTCTTAGACCTGTGTCTTAAAAAAAAATCTCTGAAGCACAGTGTGGCAAATATGGGAGTGCTCTTTTGTAACCATTAAACCGGTATCTGGATCTGTCACTTGCATGATATTTCTGTACAAATATTTGTTTAAAAGCTTCCTAACAAGGGACTTTCTGGGACAATCCAGGCAGGGAGGAGAAGATGTTTTGAAATAGTCATCTAACAGCTTCCATTTAAGAGTGATTAATGGATAAAACCAGAACTACTAACTCATGACTTTACCTCATTCCCTCAGACTACCAATGCAACTGGTTTGACCAAGAGAAGTCAAAAGCCACCAATAGTTGAAGCCTCCTGGAGAATGAAGAACCCTTATAGCCTTCAAAAGGTAGGAGAGAACCAGACTGGAAGACAGACTCAGACACTAAAATCCATGAGGGTGTCTGAAGAAAAGTATGCCAGGGTAGTCATAATGGGATAGCAGTATTTTAGGTAAGATAAGACAAACTGTGCACATAAGCTGTTTGTTTTAAAATCTGTTTTTTTCCTAATGCTTTGTTCTGTCTGCTAAATGCAAATATTTTGTTTTAAAAAGGCTGTTGCTCAATTCACTGGTTCCAAAGGTGCCCCAAAACCAGTTGAACCGCACAGTGATAAGCACTTGGTGTACATGTGGAAGTGTATTCAGGTCCTAAACAGGGTTTGGGACTCCAGGCCAAGGAAGGACTAGCTGAGATCAGGAGCAGGAAGCACCAGCTACTCTTGGCTTGCGTCAGAATCTTCTGAGCCCAAGCCACAACCCTGCCTGGGGTCTAGTGTGAAATTGGGGACTGACTGGGGTGCTGCTAATGACCTCGTTGACTTCATGGTAGAATGGGTACATTCTCAGGGAATTACCAGGGTGGGAGTTCTGGTCTTTTGCCTTCTGACAGAGCATCTTAATCTCCTTGTTTTTTTTACTCCAGCATGGAGGTCCTGTTGGTGGATTCTGTGTTCTGCCAGCTTTTCTGAAATCTTATGTTGCTTGGCATTCTAGTTCTTGTTCCTGTAATCATGGGCTCTGCTTGCCTTACACCAGAGATAATTCAGTACCTCAGTGTTAGCTTCTGGCCAGCTGGCAGCATGCTGAGATGGTGTCTCTTGGCTACCACTCTCAAACACTGGAGCTCTGCACTGGAGGTGGATGACTACACAGTTGCTGGTACTGGTCTCTGCTACAAACATAAAATTTGAATGCTATGGGGTACATAATTTCTGGTTTGGAAATATGAAAGAGTAGTTTCAAATTCATATAGCATTCTGCTGTGTACAGGGTTACTTCTGTGTGCTATTAAACAACTGCCATTTTTCAATGCAGAGATGCATGAAGTGATTCATGTATACATACTATATTTGTTGTAAAGCATATTGGAATCTTCAGAAGAAAAGCCAATCTATAAATGTAAAAGGTAATTATTAATCAGAAAAATACATCAGAGGTTAAATCTCCAGAACACAGAACTACACATTGTCTTGCCATTATGTCAAAAGGAAAACAGGTGCTACAATAAGAGTCAACATAGTGCCTCTGAATGGATTCTAACTCCTAGCCTGGTGTCTACCAGTTGGAAATGAGGCGGAGCAATGACACTAAAATGATTATTCAGAGAAATCATTATTTCCTTTAAATAAATTCAATATGCCTAAATTATATTATCTTTGGTTTCCTTCAAATTAGACTCTCTTTGGCAAGGAAAGTAGTCAGGGAAGCATTCAATGTACTCATGTTAAATTCATCAGAATGTAAACTTATCCTTTTCCCCCATTGCAACAGAAAGTGCTGGAGTTACAAATATATAATAAATTTAATGTGGAAAAATGAAGATCTATATAAAACCAAATATAAATGGGGAAAGGATTTGAGAATGGAATATACACATGCAATATGATCAGAATTATGAACACTTTAAAAAATAAGCTACAAATGCTAAATTGCTGGCCTTTAATATACTGTCTTTCGTGCTTGAACAGCCATAAAGGAATTAAATCAATACAAAATAATGTTAAATATATATATTGGGGAAATCTCTGTCATTTTCTTTGTGAGTGTAGAGAAAACCGATATTTCTGGAATAACATGTCTTCAACATGCACATTTCAAGAGTTTGTTTGCTAAATGATTGATCTGAAGTAGGACTTATCAAATGTCAGGCCATACTCATGAATGTAGCAATAATTGTAGCAAAAAAGTATATATTCTTGTGCCAGTTTGAAGTTAGAGTTCCCCTCTCAAAAGAAACAACTTTGGAACATTAGGTTTTGTATCCCTGTAGAAAATATTAGTTATAGGTGGAGGATCCCAGGGAAAAAATAATCTGGAGGTAGGACAGCCATCCTCCTTTCTTCCAGGTTCAAGCACAGGGAAGATTCACTCAACACAAAATATTTTGCATACATTCATCTAACTTTGGAGATCAACAACTGATCAAATTTGGGCAGCCTGCTATCTGTAGGCCTCTAGACAAAAATGAAGAGCCAGCTGATGCATTATCTGACATAATATTGAGATTCTTATGACTCATTATCCTGTAGACAATATCTTGGACACAGCAGCACAAAAATCTCACATTCAGCGTCTGCATCTTTGATTTCGTACAGGTAATCTCTTGAAGGAACACCTTGGAGTGGATTCTAGAGTTAGATGCAGATGTGCGGAGCATAAGAACTACCCTTTTCTGTGGGACAGGCCACTTCCTCCTTCATGTGCACAGCATAACCTCTCCTATCCTATCAAAATGGGAAGAAGCTATCACCAAGGTTTACCTCCAAATACTTCTGCACCCTGCCAAAGTCTGACATTCACTAGTGGGATATTTCTCTCAATCAAGAGATTATGGAATAGTAGAATTAACAAAGACATTCACTTGTACAACTGGCAAGTACAATAAATACTTTGGCACCAAAGCATTTCATCTAAACCCACTGCCTGCACAGATCCTCACGTTTTGCCTGCCAACCTGAGACAAAAATGGGAAGGAAGCAAAACATTGGAGAAAAACATGGTCTGACACAGAGAGACTTGGACACAAAGAATTCTTCTTAACTTATGCTGCAGTGCAGACTAGTATGGCTTAGTTGTTGTCGGCTACAAAGGCAGCAAAGTCTCAGCACTTAGCTTTTTTGGAGAACAAATCGCTGTGTAACAATGCCTTCATGCAACATCAGAACCTGTCAGTGACTGGGTGTGAGCAGTAAGGCCTAATGGTTGGAGCAAGTGTCTGGCTTACCAATTAGAGTTAGATCTAGATGGGGTGGATTCAGGAGCAAGATTAAGGGTTAGAGCCAGAAGTCAGAAGCTGAAGTCGAAGGGTTAAATCTGGGTCACAGTCAGAAAGTGAAGCCAAGGGACTGTAGGGTGACCAGATGACAAAAACAAAATATTGGGACACATGGCGGGGAGCAGGGTGCCGCTGAAGTGCTTCCCTCGCCCCCCCCCCCCAAAAAGCCAAAGCGCCACAGAGGCAGTCTAATGTTTAACCGACTAAAAACAAAATGTTTTGTGTCAGTTCAACAAACTGAAATATTTCATGGTTCATTATTTTCTCCTGATATTTCTAGACTAGAGTGTATTCCATCCTCCCTTCCAAGATCCCATGGATACTCCATAAAAGGTAGGGAACCTGGTGTAGAAAGTAATTAATATCTCTGAAATGTCTGAGAGGTTAGGAGGCAAGAAATAATTAGCAGTGAAAGAAGCAAAAGTAGATGGTTAATACGACACCTTGAGCCAGATCCTCAGTTGGTATAAATCAGTCTACCTCCATTGACTTCAACTGAGCAATGCCAGTTTACACTAGCTGAGGATCTGTCCTTTATATTTTATCATCTTTCAACCCACTGAAAGGGATGATCAAAGGTAGGATCCTTGGCCCCACAGGCAGAGAGTACCAAAATATAAAAGTGGTGAAATGCTATGGCCTATGCTATGCAGGAGGTCAGTGTAAATGATCATTATAGTCTCTGCTGGTTTTAAATTTTATGAATGTATCAGGCAAAGGCAGAGTAGCAGTCAGGGTTATAGGACACAGCTAATAGCTGAAGTGCAGCCACCTGCCATGTGGGACAGAACTGGAAGACAAGTTTTTCTGGGGAAGGGGTGAGACTTAAGGTAGGAGGAAAAATTTGTAAGGCAATCCCCAAGTTTTGGCGGATTCAGGACTTGTTTATTCTTCTTCCAACTCTGCCAGGAACATTCCAAACTTATTTGCAAACTATATACAGTTTTTAGGGATTACTCATCAACTACTGAAATCCTCTACGTCAAGGGTGAACACAGCATCTGTTCTGTGCCAGCAGTATTACCCAATTGTATTTAGCTGTTGGAGGAACTTAAACTAAACATGCAAGAATCCTGCTGGGATACAAGATTGTTGATCTTTATTAGTGTTTAAAATGTCCCCACCCTTTTAACAGATTCAGCAGCATCAACTGGTACTCGCAGGTAGCCTCTGGAGATATAGGTTCTTATTACCCTTACCCTTATCTTCTCTGTCACTGGTTGCATCTTGTCTTGAATGAGATTGTAAGCTCAAAGGCAGAGATCATGTCTTTCTGTGTGTCTCTATCATGCTTAACCCAACAAGGCACCAAACAGGGCCATGACTGGAACTTTATCTTTGTACAAATAATTATTTTTTATTAGGTCTAGTTACATTACAGAACAATGGATCTGCATGTTGTGCATTTTTCCTAGTGCCAGCATAGGAACATCATAATAATAGGGTGAGGCAAGCTCCCACAAAGTCTTTTTGTTTTCTCACTTGGACTCTGCATTGATTCTATATTTATGGGCAGGCATTTCTATGGCATTCATCATCAGAGTCTGAGCACCTACAGTAACCTAATTCTTTCAGGCATATTTTAAAATCGATGTTCCAGAAAGTCCTCTAATTTAAGTGGAATAATCTCTTTGGGCAATCTAAAGGGGGGGCAACACCTCGACCTATTTTCTAGGACATGTGTTTATTTGAACCTCTTAGAATGTTTTTAAAGTTCAGGTCTCTCCTTCTCCTCCTATGCCTCCGCACCACCCCATCCCAGCCAATTCCCTTTTTTATATAATTACCCCCATCTTTTTCTTTCACCATTTCTAAGCCAATCCCTTGCTGGTCTCTTCTTCCCAAGTTCATGAGTTTCTACTGCTTTTCTTTTGGTGAGAGCTTTGTTTTGTTTTATCCATTCCTTTCACTTGCTGGGATGTTTCTTCTTCTGCATTTTTGGAGACCTTTACACTTAGCAGTTTGGGTTGTTTTTTGTTTTTTTTATATGATTGTGTCACTCAGTCATCTAGAACTACTTCATATTGTGTCTGCTCAGCTGTATAACAAACTGGATACCCTTTTCCCTCTGTTTGTTTTAAAGGCAAAAATATGTTTCCAACTAGTGTGTAAACATAACTGTTCTCTTGTGAGACTAGAAGGACCCTGTTGTACTGCATTTCCTTGGGTAAATACATAAGACACCAGATTTTAAACTAAGTACTTAATAACATACTATATCTTAATAAACTGAAATGGCTCCTTTGGATTAGACTCTATCAAACAAAGGTTTGTTCTCATCTGTGTTACATAATGAGTAACACCCACAGAAAAATTGTATTCACAGGTTGTATAAACAAAGGCAGAATTTATAATGGATTTATAATGGAAGTGCAGACACCACTTTACCCATGCTAGGGGAAATGGTGCTGTTATAATATTTATTGAGTTCGCTTTTTTTTTAAGGAAGCACATTTTTTCAAGGTAGTGAGTATATTGAGGTGGCTTTCATTCCAGGTTGGCTCTTTATAATGGCTCTTGAACATAACAGATGGTCCATTAAGAACACCAAATTGTAATTATGAGATTATTTTGTAGGAAAAGTCTCCAGCTCCCACCTATTTCTTTTCTATAAAGAAGTGTTCCTGTCCAACTTCCTTTCCTTCTTCAGATCAATCCTATAAATGTCCAGACAACATCTATGAAAGTGTTTGCTTTTTATATCTAATGAAAAATTTGATTGAATTCAGCATCTCTTTGGAAAACCTATTTTATGACTGTTTGCATGGATCATTTCAGTGCAAGTGGCATGCACAGTACAGATTGATAATTTTGCCATGTGCAATAAAATGATGTCATTTTATTTTTTGTTAATTACCAAAAGAACACTGAAAGAAAGTGCAACTGTATCTCTGATTGTGTAATTGACTGGGGTCTGGTTCACATTGCCTTTTTTTTCCTGCTATATTTTTAATCTGAACTGAATAGGAAAAGTTCCATCTCATGATGTTTGCAAGAACATCCTTAATATTTATAATCCTAACATAAGCCATATAATAAAGTTGTTTGCATGGTCTATACTACAAAAGATACTTAGTGCAAATAATTTACCACACTGATATCTCATCTATCAACCATATGTTCTATTTAGGGTATGTCTGAAATGTAAGCCCAGAGTTAGTAGGACTTGAATCAGCTGACCTGTGTTGGGGAACCTTGGACTTGAGTATCTACATTGTGTATTAGTTCTAGATTCAAGCATGTGCTTACATTGCAGTGTAATACCCCAAGAGTACTAATTCTACCCAGAACTTTTCTCCAGCTTTCTGAGCGGTATGTCCAGGAGTCTGATAGACTTACAAGAAACATTTTACAAATGGATTGTCACTCTCACATACAGGTCACCACTCTCATTCGTCACCATTCAAATCTCTTGCAACCATTCATATGCATAGTATCACAGCAAGATCATTACATTTTTTTGATAGAATGACTAATGATCTGTGTCATTTTAACCATGCTCATAGTAATATAATAATTTTTCAAATGGCTAATCACTCACAGCAAATACAATGAGTCACAGGCTAAGAGTGAAGTTTTACTGCAGTCATGTGAGTTGCTGTTCAAAACTTCAATATTAATAAATTATCTCATCATATTTGCTGCTGTACTCAATTAGACAGTGAGATTAATTTACCACAGTGACCGCTCAAAACAGACACTTTCAAGTTTAGTACAGCATGTAAAGCTGGCATACTGTAGAAAGATACGTAATTTCTTAAGGGCTATGGGATTAGGCACCTAACTTTAATTGAATTTCAACTGCTTTAGGCTCCTTTGAAAATCCCAGTTTAGAGGAAATACACAATTGCCTACTTCTGTTTTATAGAAAAAATATAATGAGGAAACAAGCTAACCAGATAACATACCAAAAATTACATGTAAATATGAAAAATCAGATTTATTATCTCCCACTGGCTAAACCAGAAAGAGAAAGTGGAGAGGTAGCACTGGCACCTAAAAGCAATTATTTGCCAAATTTCCTCCCTTCTTCTAATGTGATTTTTTTTTAAATTCTGCTTATTCAGAACTAGAGCTGTGAGAAAGGGGTGGCAGTAGTTCATGAACATTCATTTGAAATGTTTTGCCAGTTTTGTGTCATATAATTGCCTCCCTAAAATTTTGTATTAATTTGTTACACAATTTAGAAGGCTGAATGTGTTTTGCCACAAGACCCAAAAAGCTCAGACTTTTGGTGTGAAATTTCTCACTTGTGAGCTTTGAAAATCTGCAGGCTTTTTGACCAACTGACTTACTCAAGTAGGTCTTTGTTACACATACAAATGTGGGTGCCTCATTAAATCATGAATGACAAAACTTTATTATCCACTCACTTTGTGTGAAATAGTATGAGACTGAGGATCTGGTTTCTTGAGTTCCTGAGATGAAACCTTCAGTGAGACCGAAGGAAATTAGCACAATTGTTTCACTAAATGCTTACATCTGAGAGTCTGCGGCACTGTCCCACAGGCCCATTGCTAACTGAATCAAAGAGAGTGAGGCAATATTTACACAAGAGGCTGGTCTATATTACAGAAATAGGTTGACACGTCAACCTAACTTTGTAAGCGTCTACACTAAAATGTAGCTTCCACCGACATAACTCACCCACTTCCCCGACTTAATAAGTCCACCTCCGCAGGAGGTGTGGTGCTTAAGTTGATGTAGCTGGATCAATGCAGCTTCAGTGCAGACACTGCATCCACTGTTGCTGCCTTTCAGAAACCATCCCAGAATGCCCCGCACTGACCGTTAAATCAGTGCAAGCGCTCCTGGTGAGGACACACGCCGCTAACACAAAGAGCGTAGTGTGGACATGTAAAACCAGTTCAATTACTGCAGTGGCTGTACATCAAGGTAACTTAGGTCAACTTAATTTTGTAGTGTAGACTTGCCCTAGGACTGCACTTTACAGGAATACCTAAGTGCTGCTAGTGTGGCTGCAGCATACACTGGCAAAACTATGCATTTGACAATATAGCTTATTCCAGCCCTGCACCCTCAGTCCTTTCCTGTGAAATAAACTATACTAGCAAAAGTGCTGTCTACACTAGGCCTTCTGCCTGTAGAGTATGTTGATCACAAATTGCACCTCATCAGACCCCTGACTGACTGACATAGCTATTCTGGCAGAATTTCCTAGTCTAGACATGACCTGAGTCCCCAAACCAATTCTGCAGTTGGGCCAAACACATGGCAGCATTTCTTCATATTCTCAGCCACTAAATTGTGGCTATTGAAGGGTAGAGCAATCAGAAAATGGGGTTTTAATGAATATTCACAGAACACTTCTTGAGGTATTTGTCTAGCTTTACTATATCAGTATCTGTTCAGATAGAATTCCCAGTAAAAGCTACACCTTTTGCTAACTGTTAGTGTTAGGAAATAATGTTTTTTCTCTCTAATTTAAAATCAAGGAACCAACTGCAACTTTTCTAGAGTTCTATTTTCATTTCTGATTTCAGCCATTTTCTTGCATAATATGCTTTGATATATGGCATCTGCATGAACCTATGTGCCTTATTTATATCACACTTACATGCATGTTGAAATGGGGCATACTTCAAGTATTTATTTATCAACATTTTTCATTCCTGAATGCAAATACAAAATAAGTCTGGGATACAATACGTGGTATATATAAAGAAAGTTCAGCACATGAATTAATGAGCCTCAAAGGAAAAGAAGCTCACAATTTATTATACTTGTTTAATAGTGAATGTAGAATATCTGGAAACATTTAGCAACTTAGTAAGTACTGAAACAAATACAAGTGTGTCAAGGAATCAGTCCTGTATATTTGATCTTTTCAGTTGTGAAGACAAGGCCAAATTTTCCATTGCAATCTGTTCACTTTACACCTGACTGGCAGCATAAACAGGCCTGAAACATGCTGGAAGCAGCCATAATGGACCTAGTATACTAGAGTTCCCAATGCACCGTACAGCTGCTGGAATGGCTCTATGCTACCTTGCTACCTCCCTTGCAGCTTCCGAGGGTGTGCTGGCGACAGTGTTGGAGGAGTTCTCACTATTCTCAGCTGTGAAACAGCCACCAGTAGACGGTTGCAACCAACCTACGTTAGAACAATTTTGAGATTGCTTTGATTTATGCCAGGGGGCAGGATATGGACAAAACAAAGGGTTTTTTTTTTTAAAGGCATCTCTAATTTTCCTAGTTTGGCCAGGATAGAGAACCTGACCCATAATGATTTGGTTTGAAATAGTTTTTTCAACAAACCTTAATGATTTAAGGCCATATACTGATGTCCTTACACATATTGAGTAGAATCTTGCTCTTTGAGTCTAACTGGACTGCTTGAGGTGTAAGGTACTACTCACCATGTGTACAGATATCAGTGTTTGCCCATTAGTATTTCCAAGCTACTAAGTAAAAATTAACATAGGATCTGTCTACGAAACAAGTGTGTAATAAATTGTTTGCAGTGTACCTTCAGCAATCAGTCTTAATTATTAAAGTCTACAACAAAATGTAAGAACTTCCTTCTTTTATGTGAACCACCCATCCAGCCAGAAGCCATTGCAGTGCAAGTGCTAAGCTTGCCTTTGCACAGGGGTTATCTTTATATTTATCCCCCTTAGCCTGTCAGCAGAATTATTCTTTCCTCTTGTTTTCAAATGCAGTGCAGTACTTATCAGTGAAAATAAGAGATGTGGAATAAAAGAGCAAGATAAAAAATGTGAAAGAAAAATCAGCAAGCCAGCTACAATAGGTTCAAAGAACAGTCTGATATTAATTTGATGACGACACTTATTGAAAACATTTCTATAAAGGGTGATGTTGGGAAACTTTCACATGGTTTTACCTATTTACTGTACCCATGCGATGGTGTGGCTAATGTTTGATGTGTGTGAACTCTGTATGTTTTCTCTAACCTTCAGTAAATACAGCAGTCTGAATCCAAACACAATGAGTTTTCAACAAAGAAAATACTTCAGTGATATTTTTATTAACCTGTTACTGTCCTCTAGCTTCCTCCCTTCACACTACAAGCATATTCTGATGTTCAGTATATTCTCAAAAAACATCTCTTGACTTCACCATAGTATCTGAGAACCTTTCAGTAGTGCATTAAGCAACATGACTACACTTCTATCAGGTGTTGTTAGATCTCTTATCCTCTTCACAGAGGGAGAAGCATGTGCAGTGGAGTGTCCTGTTTTGGTAGGGCTCTTTTTTAAAATTTGTTAATTAAATATACCTTTTTTATGTGTTTATATTAGAGAAGGCAAGATCAAAGAAATGTGCCTTGTGTTTGGGGCGGAAAGCAGTGAGGTTTGTGATGGTTCACATTTACTGAGGGAGTTTCATTCATCAGTCTCGGATCACCCCACCTCCCACACAGATGAGCTTTACTCTTATTGCTGAGAGTTCTATTGTAACAGAGGAGCAAATCTGTTGACCACAGTCTTTGTCCCAAAGCTTTAGATGGTCTTTTAAATTTTCTGGGCCCAGGCCAGAAAATTTTTTGAAGATAAAGACTGAGACCTGAATGTGATTCAATATTCTGTGGGAAGCCATTGTAGAGAGCGGAGGACAGGTCTAATGTGTTTGCCATAGCCTGTGTTGCTGAGGAGACGTGCTGCAGCATTTTGTATGAGTTGGAGTTTCCTAAGCGCTGAAGATTTCATGCCCAGATATATCGCATTGCTGTAGTCCAGCTAAAGAGTGATGAAGGCATGAATAACTGGGGCCAGATCTTTGTCCACCAAAGCCAACCAGAGATTGTAGAAAGCATTACTTACAGTCGTTACAATGTGAGAGCTCAGTGAGGAATCCAAGAGTACCCTTAGACTATGGACTGAATTGTTGGAACCTAAACCTTCCATCTGCTGGCAGATTCCTCCTTCTTCTCCCTGAGCTGCTTCCAGTGATTAGGTGATTCCAAACTAAATGTCTTTAAGCAGTGAGTTATCCTAAGTGCTTAATATGACCTAGGGGGAGTCTTAAATGCGGAGACAGTTCAAATAGCAAAGTGGTTCAGTACTTAAAGCAGCCTAAATCTAGCTCAGCAGTTAAAAGTGCTTTAAGTGTTTAAAGCAGCCTTAAGATTCAAGTTGACTCTATGCTTAAGGACGCCAGTAAGCTGCCCCACTGAACTTTTTAACGCTGATGTGCCTTTAATCAAGTTTTCCAGCATTCCACCACTTTAGCATTTGCCTCTTTATTCTGACATGTCCATTTAGTGCTGCACCTGAACTGCTCATAGGAAAAAGCATTTGCAATACGTCTGCAGTGCTAATACCCTTTGATTTTAAACAAATTGTTAGGGAAGCATCTCTTCCTTTCTGGGTTTCTGTTGGTTCATCAACCTCCATGGCTTTCACCCCACCCTTATGCCTGCCCTGTCCCTTTTCATCCTCACTAAGCAATTTCTATTGCTCCATCTCAAATTGGCCTGCTAGTAGCATATTATCTAGCTTCTCCCTTTCCCTATTAGCCAGCACACTGCTACTCCTTTTCCTAGTTAGTCAACACTCCTCTAGCTCATCTACCTGACTTACAGCCAGTTCGTGCCTCATTGCTCACCAGTCTCCCCCTCCTCAAAACTTCCTTTGTCCCTTTGCTCTGGCTCCTCTCTTCACGTGGCAATCTCTGTCCTTCTGCTCCTGGTCCCCCATCCCTCCCTCCAGCTCCTTACTCCTCCTCCTCCCCCCATCCTCTGAATCCTTGCTCTTCTGAATTCCAAACCCCAGGTGCTCCTCTTCCTTCAGTACTGAGGCATATTTGTGTAAGTACTGCACACTGATAAAGAAATAAAAAAAATATATAAACTGTTTACAAAGAAAGATTCAGTCTTTAATATACCTGGAAATAGGAATCATGTCACTCAGCAATACTAATCTACCTAACTCAATGCTATCATTTATATGTAAAACCTCCAACTCTATTGTCGCACTGGGAGCATCAGTGGCACACAGTTTTAATATAAGCCCACCTTCTCTGCAACTGCTCTACAGACACAACAACGATACAAAACATCCCTCCTTTGATTGTCTCATTTATCTGAGGTCTCCTGGCAAAAACCGCCTTCACAGTATTCCCTCCCCCCGCAACTCCCACACATATCTCATATTTCAGGCTGCTACAAAGGCCTGTACCCTGACGTAACATTCTCCATTGTTTTCTCAAAGGTTGGGGAGAATACACCAGTCATTTTGAAGATATATTTAAGATCATTAATCATAGAAATGTGTGGCTAGAAGGGACCTTGAGAGATCATTTAGTCCCTCCCCCTGCATTGAGACAGGACCAATTATACCTAACGCTGCATATCAGTAGACATCTCCATTTCCCCTTTAGTCTGCTGGAGAAATATTTCACCAGCATCCTTCTCCTGATGAGAGGAAAGATGATCCAGTGTTGAGGGATTGGGCGACCTGGGTACAATTCCCTGCTCCACAATAGATTTCCTGTGTGACCTTGGGCAAATCACTAAGCTAGTTCTACTGCTAAAACGTAGGTTAACCTAGGTAGGTCACTCAGGGGTGTGAAAAATTCACACTCCTGAGAGATGTAATTAAGCTGACATAAGCCCTGTTGTAGATATTGCTAGGTCAACAGAAGAATTCTTCTGTCAACCTACTTACCACCTCTCAATGGGTGGATTTACTACTGTGTCACTATTGTAAGGGCTGGTCTATACTGGGGACTTACATTGGCAGAACTATGTCTCTTAGGGGTGTGACATATTCACAACACTGAGAGACATAGCTACTGCGACCTCACTCCTGGTTTAGACAGCTTTCGTTAACCTAGCTACCGCCTCTTGGGGAGGTGGATTACCTACCTGGTGGGAGAACCCCTCCTGTTGGCAGAGGTATTGTCTACATTGAAGTGTTACAGTACTTCAGCTGTGTTGCTGTAGCAGTTTAAGTGTAGAAGTACCTAAGGTCTTGTCTACGCTACAAAGTTTTATCAACGCAAGTTATGCCAACATACAGCCACCACTGTAATTAAACCACTGTTGCATGTCTACAGTATGCTCCTTGTGTTGGCAGAGCGCATCCACAACAGCAGCTCTTGCATCGACACAGAGCACTGCACTGTGGGCAGCTATCCCATGTTTGCGGGGGGCATGTAGGGTCAAGTGCCCCCTCCAGATTGGCCTGCCAGGGGTGGGAGGGAGAAGGGCTCTGTCCTTCTCTCCCTGCGCCTTTTTCTCCCAACACATTTGGTAGCTTTCCCTGGCAGTTGGGCAGGGAGTGGGATGGAGACGCTTCTGCTTGAGAAAGCCAGGCTGGGAGGCAGTGGTGGCCTGCTCCCTGCCTGGGCTCAGCTGCTGGGGTCAGGGACTGAGCATGCCAGGAATGGGGGGGGACTCCTGGAGGCCACTTACGGCAACATAATGAATGCAGTGTCTACAGTGACGCTTTGTCAATCTAACCTTGCCTCAAAAAGCTCTATGCCTCTCAACAAGGTGGTTTTATTTTGCTGGCAAAGCAGGAGAGTTTTGTTGGTGGAAGGAGCATTGTAGTGAGTACACCTCCACTGTTTTGCCTACAAAAGCTGCCTTTTGCTGACAAAACTGTGTATTGCAGACAAGGCCTAAGTGGTTACAGTACAGCAGCATAGATGTTGCACTGCAGCGTTGCCACTGTAGTGCTTGTAGTGTAGACATAACCTTTTTTAGTCTCTCAATGCCTCAGTTCCCCATCTGTAAATTGGCGATAATACTTCCCTACCACACAGGGGTATTTTGAGGATAAATACAATGAAGACTGTGAGATGCTCAGGTAATGGGGAACATGTGCCTTAGATAAATGAGGTGACAGATGAAGATCACTTGTCCATATTGGAGTAGTTGTGCTTTGACTTTAATACCAGAGCAACATCAGGTAGGCTGGATTCCCCAATTTTTTCTGTCCTATGAGAAATTCTGAAATTTTGTCTTTTCAGGTTTGAAACAAAATCAAATTTTGAAATGTCAGAATTCCCATGAATGGAAATTCCATTTTCCAAGCAGCTCTAATTGATATTGACATCAGCTGCCCACACAAATACCAACATTTTCAAGAATTTCAGTGTGTTATGATGAAGGTGAATGAGATTCTTGTCCCACATTACATCAAAACCTTTAATCATTTCTGGACATTTCAAAATTTGATTTTGTTCCAAATTGGAATGAAAAGACAAAATTTCAGAATTTCTTCCAGAACAGAAATTCTGAAAATTTTTTATTTGGAAACACTGAAAGGAGATTCCATTAATAACCTTACTGTGAATCCCACACCCTCTCAAATCCCTTAATTTGTAGTGTTAACCATTTTTGGTGTAAGATATTTGTGTATCACTTAGGCAGCAGTTCTCAAACTATGGGTGTGGACCCCAAATTGGGTCGTGACCCTGTTTTAATGGGGTTGCCAGGACTGGCATTAGACTTGTGGGGCCCAGGGATGAAGTCAAAGTCTGAGCCCCACTGCCCAGGGCTGCGGGGGTGAGGCTTCGGCTTCAGCCCTGGGCAAACTCGAAGAGCTTAATGGGACTAAATCGGGGGGTCCAGATAATCTTCATCCAAGAATATTAAAGGAACTGGCACATGAAATTGCAAGCCCATTAGCAAGAATTTTTAATGAATCTGTAAACTCAGGGGTTTTACCGTATGACTGGAGAATTGCTAACATAGTGCCTATTTTTAAGAAGGGGGGAGGAAGTGATCTGAGTAACTACAGGCCTGTTAGTTTGACATCTGTAGTATGTAAGATCTTGAAAAAAATTTTGAAGGAGAAAGTAGTTAAGGACATTGAGGTCAATGGTAATTGGGACAAAATACAACATGGTTTTACAAAAGGTAGATCATGCCAAACCAACCTGATGTGCTTCTTTGAGAAGGTAACAGATTTTTTTAAACAAAGGAAACACGGTGGATCTAATTTACCTCGATTTCAGCAAGGCATTTCATACGGTTCCACATGGGAAATTTTTAGTTAAATTGGAAAAGATGGGGATCAATATGAAAATTGAAAGATGGATAAGGAACTGGTTAAAGGGGAGATTACAACGGGTCATACTGAAAGGTGAACTGTCAGGCTGGAAGGAGGTTACTAGTGGAGTTCCTCAGGGATCAGTTTTGGGACCAATCTTATTTAATCTTTTTATTACTGACCTTGGCACAAAAAGTGGGTGTGTGCTAATAAAGTTTGCAGATGACACAAAGCTGGGAGGTATTGCCAATACAGAGAAGGCCCGGGATATCATACAGGAAGATCTGGATGGCCTTTTAAACTGGAGTAATATTAATAGGATGAAATTTAATAGTGAAAAGTGCAAGGTCATGTATTTAGGAATTAATAACAAGAATTTGTTATAAGCTGGGGGCGCATCACTTGGAAGTAACAGAGGTGGAGAAGGACCTCGGTGTATTGGTTGATCGCAGGATGACTATGAGCTGCCAATGTGATATGGCCGTGAAAAAAAACTAAGGTGGCCTTGGAATGCATCAGGTGAGGTATTTCCAGTAGAGATAATTCGGTGTTAGTACCATTATACAAGGCACTGGTGAGACCTCATCTGAAATAGTGTGTGCAGTTCTGGTCTCCCATGTTTAAGAAGGATGAATTCAAACTGAAACAGGTACAGAGAATGGAAAACCTGTCTTATGAAAGGAGACTCAGAGTTTGGCTTGTTTAGCTTAATCAAAAGAAGACTGAGGGGACATATGATTGCTCTCTATAAATATATCTGAGGGATAAATACTAGGGAGGGAGAGGAATTATTTAAGCTCAGTACCAATGTGGACACAAGAGCAAATGGATATAAACTGGCCATCAGGAAGTTTAGACTTGAAATTAGATGAAGGATTCTAACCATCAGTAGAGTGAACTTCTGGAACAGCCTTCCAAGGGAAGCAGTGGGGGCAAAAGACATATCTGGATTCAAGACTAAGCTTGATAAGTTTATGGAGGGGATGGTATAGATGTGTGGACTCACCCCTGAGGCACCTCCTGCTGGTCTCTGAGGGAATTAGCTCTTTTTCCAGCTCCGAGCACCCTCTGCAGGCCGGTGATCCGCCTTACTGCTTGCTGTTGGGCCCTCTGTCCCTCCCAGGACTTGGTGCCTCTTTTACTTGGGGTGCTGCCCCTGGCAATAACCCCTTTCTCTCAGGGTCTCCCCCTCCCAGGGGACCCCCCACCCACCATCCCTACCTCACTTCAGTATCAGGCTACTGCCAGTCATCATCTAGCCCCCACGCTCTGGGGCAGACTACATACAGTATCAGCCTACTCATCAAAGGCAAAGGTTGGGTTTGGATCTGCTACCTTTCCCTACCCCTAGGCTGCCCTCTGCAATCCCCGGTACTTGTTGCCTTCTACTAGGCTGCAGCCTGGGGCTTTCCAGGCTGGAGCTCCCCAGCTCCTCTGCCTTTCCCCAGCCCTGCTCCACTCAGGTACCCTGCCTCTAGCTGCCTGCAGCCAGGCCCTTCTCCCTCTACAGACAGAGGAAGACTGTTTGGGCTCCTGGCTCACAGCCTTTTTGTACAGGCCCAGCTGTGGCCTGATCAGGGCATGGCCCAGCTGCAACTGCTTCCCCAATCAGCCCAGCTTTTAGAGCTGCTTTTTCCAGCCACAGCCCCCTCCCAGGGCTGTTTTTAATCCCTCTGGACCTGAGCGGGGTGACCACCCCGCTACAGATGGGATTGATTAATTTTGGCAATTAATTGATCTTTGACTATTAGTGGTAAATATGTCCAATGGCCTGTGATGGGATGATAGATGGGGTAGGATCTGAGTTACTATAGAGAATTTTTTCCTGGGTGTCTGGCTGGTGAGTCTTGCCCACATGCTCAGGGTTTAGCTGATCACCATATTTGGGGTCGGGAATGAATTTTCCTCCAGGGCAGATTGGCAGATGCCCTGGGGGGGTTTCACCTTCCTCTGCAGCATGGGGCACGGGTCACTTGCTGGAGGATTCTCTGCACCTTGAAGTCTTTAAACCATGATTTAAGGACGTCAATAGCTCAGACATAGGTTAGGGGTTTATTACAGGAGTGGATGGGTGAGATTCTGTGGCCTGCGTTGTGCAGGAGATCAGACTAGACGATCATAATCATCCCTTCTGACCTTAAAGTCTATGAGTCTATGAGCTGGGCTCAGGTTACAGCCCCTCACTTGGGGCTGAAAGCCTCAAGCTTCAGCTTTGGTCCCTACCACAGGGTGGTGGGGCTCGGGCTTCAGCTTTGGCCCCCCCCGCCTGGGGCGGTGAGGCTCAGGCTTTTAGTCCCCCTTCCCGGGATCATGTATTAATTTTTGTTGTCAGAAAGGGATCGCAGTGCAATGAAGTTTGAGAAACCCTGACTTAGTATATTCCATACCTACACCAATTATCCACAGCGATGGATACTTGCCTATGGATAGAATAGTGCTATAATGTTAGGGCAGGATCCAGACACAGAAATTTTATAGTTGTTTTGATCATTTCAAAGTGAGCCAGCTATTCATTCTCAGTTCGCTTTAGTCACAAACTTATCCCACTAGTGAGTAGAGCTGGACTTGATCAACAGATCAAACACCATTTGGTACAAATCAACAGGCTCAAGAGATGAACTTTTGTATCAGGAGTTGCTTTCTTTTTAGATATTATTTTAGATGACTATGTTTTTAGATTAGATTACTGTGTTTTATACATTTCTGTTTTGTCCTCTTTCTATACAATCAAGCGTAAAAACAGCAAAGCTAGAGAATGCACTACTTTGAGCCACCAAACACCCTGGTTTGAAAATGCCCTCTGGAACTGATGGACTCTGAAACCAGAAGATGGGTTAGGAGAAGGAATATTTTGAAAAACTCCCATAATTATTTGATCATGGCACCCAGTAAATGAGGCAGTATAATAAACTATTGCTAGCCAAATTTCTCCAGACTACACAAATACAAATACAGTTGTGCTGTATGGTATGTGTGACTAGACAACTTGGTTGAAATATGATTGTGCTAGGAAATATTGTTCTGTACAGATGCGCTAAACCACACAAACTGTTCCCATATCAAAAAATCATATCAGACAGTGGTTATGTGTAGAATGATTCTTTCTGTAGAGCAGATGAGGCCTAAGATGCATTAGAGAATTAGTTCAAATAAACCAAGCAATTTTGTGCAGTTTCAAAGTAAAAGAGAGAAAATAAAGTGCAATTTATATTTCAGAAAGGAAGTACATGCAATTCTTTCTACTATTCCATATTGCATTAGGTATTGATCACATTCTGCTACTTTTTATATACTAATTCTGTTTTTTTGAAACATTTATTAGTACAATGGATCTCAATAAGTAGACTACATTCTTGCCCACTCATGTTTGGATTATCCATTAAAAGCAATTAGTTCATTGCAAATAGGTAAACAAGTACCCTCTAGTGACCACCTAACAAATCTAAAACTGCTCTGTGATATTGCATTAGAAAAAATATCTGAAATGACAGGTACATTTATAGGTACATTTGCAGCCCATAATGAAAATGGATGGATTTAGTCAGATGTTAAAACAATGTCTTTGAGTCACTTCATGAATATTGATACTCCTCCCACTTTGTCCATTACAGAGACACTTTTAGCAAATAAAAGAATTCTCGCAAACAGTGCAAACCATTCTGTGACATAACTGCAGGATGCATGCTCCACTGGAACTACTGTATAAAAGTATCAGCAAATCAAGATTCAGAGAGTCTTATTTTTGATATCTTTATGTAGGTATTACCATCAGGAGATCATCAGCTTCTGCAAATCTCTCTGAAGGGTAAGTATAATATTGTTTTTCTGTAGATCAAATAAAATTGCAGCCTAGGCATGTTGCTCTTTTTGTTTGTTTGTTTTTAAAATATGCTTCTTTATACTGTAAAATACAAGATGAATTATCTTGCAATTTATTTTAGATATAAATTTAGCATAAATTTGAACTAATGAAGAATCTGTACCCTAAGTGCTGTAATGAACTTTAATAAAATCCACTTTCTCCTAATAGAAAAATGAGATTAATATGAAATGTCAGTTCGTTAATACATCTTTTCATCATGTAAACTTGTTCACTGAGTAGCCTTTTATTTTTACCATAAGAAATATATTGTTTCTTTCCTTAAATAGATCCTAGTAAGCATTGCTGCCATAGGAAAAAAAGCATATCTGAACAAGACACTTCAGTTACTAGTAGATGTTACATTAATTATATTTATACTAAGTATTGTTTGAAACATAGAATTAATTATATTTGCTTCTGGAGAGATTATGCAGTTATTAGATAAAAATAATGTAGCTGTAGTAATGATCAGTTAATTTCTACTAAACACACTATGCAGCATATATATTTCAAATAGGTCCCCAATTCAGTGTTGTACTCTAGTAAGCATGCAGGACTTGCCCCTGTAAGGTTTTAAGCACTTAGGCCCTGAACTGGTGAAGCACTCGTTGAACTTCAAGCAAATGAGTAATCCCATTGACTTCAATGAGACTCCTCATCTGCTTAGGTTGGGGGAAAAGTGCTTCAGTGCCTTGCTGCAATGAGCCCACAGGACATAATTTACAAACTGCCCCTCTGCCAGAGTGCTGGATTAAATCCATTTCATGCAGATGAAGGATTTGTTTGTTTTTAAAAATGTGTTTAATTACTGATTACCTTCTTGGTTCAACTGAGATGTCAGAATGAAAGCTGACCGATCACTTGGAGTTTCCTGAATTGTGCTGGTTTAAACAGCATAACTAATTTTAAAAGGAAATATACAAAATTTCCATTTTATATTTCCAGATTAAAACCATAGCAGATTTTCAACCATATATAATTAGGCAAGTCTAAAGCAAAACTATAACCCCATTTTAAATGTATTTTTCTTTGTATTTTTTTTTAAAAGCAGAGATTTCATTTGATAGATTTGCAATATTTTGCAAGAATCCTTTTGACTACATATTCTACATTTTTAGCAAGTTTCTCCCATCCCACCCAGAAGAATCACTTAATGGACCAAGTTCAGCTCAGTGGGATGTCAGTGGAGTTGCATGAACATAACTGAAGGCAAAATTATTATGATTATTTGTTATTTATATTACAATAGCACCTAGGAGCCCTAGTTATGGCTTAGGACGCCATTGTGCTAAGATCAATATATACATTTTTACTGATATCTTGAATGCCAAATGATCAGATATTCTTGGGAAGTAGGTGCTGGCAGCGTAACCTGCCATAGCCAGTGTGTCCCATAATTGTATTCTGAAAAATGTATGTCCTATCTGAGCTATTCCCACCTGTGGTTTACAGACTTCTGGTGATTTATGAGTGACCTGCAGAGAGCTAGCTTCTGCTAGGATGCCAGTTCTGTTCTTTGCTTTCAGCTGCTTCTACAAGTGCCCAGGCTAATTACTGTAAAAGGACACAGAGATCTATAAAAGCTGTTAGAAACAAAGAGGAGCAGCCATTCCACCTGATGGCCATTGATACACTGGAAAGTTGGAGAAATTGATATCTGCAGGTGGGAGTGGGTATTGTGGGGCAGAATGGGAGTGGGATTAAAAAAATAGTCCCATGCAGGGCTCTTTCCAACTCATTATACTGCTAGATAGAGTAAGATCTACTTAACCAAGGTATCTCTATAGATGGGCTTTTCTCCTGAGCAAACAGAATTCCCAGTTAATGAAAAATGTTATTGCGGTAGTGATGTTGTTGTCTGGGAAGATAGTGAGGTTGTCACACATACAGCATGGCCACCGCTTCCCACAGCACCCATTGGCTGGAACCGGGGTCACTGGAAGCTGCAGGCGGCCATGCAAATGAAAACAAACGGTCTGGCGCCCCACCAGTAGCTTACCCTGACAGGCCACCGGTCTAGCATATGTAGTTGATGTGGAAGGGTCAAGCTAAGAACAGGCAGTAGCACTTTTTGATTGTATCACAGCTCAAAAAATCTGAACAGAATTGTCAAAGGAGTAAACATACAGACCCAGCAGGAGACAGAAACATAGCCAGAATTAAGCACCAATTTGTCACAAGAACACATATCCATTAAGCAGAATCTGTCTCCTTTAAGCAGCAACCACTGCAATTGGCTTAATTATTTGTCAGGCTTCAACTGACTCCCTGTGAGATACTCTGATTAGGGATATATTTATTAGGCAGAGGGGCCTATATTCAATGTGAATACCTATTAACTTCAGGCACTCATGTTTCATATTTCCACCTCATCAGGTTTGAACAATGCAAAAAAAAATCTCACTCTCTATTCCTATTTTTTTCATTTCTCCACATTCATGTTACAATATTCTAGGGCAGTACTACAGTTCAAGATCTTGTTTTGTATTCCTACTGTACATTTTAAAAAGATTTTCAGAATTTCAGGATGTGTAGTGGTAATATCCATTCTTGTTTTCCAGTCCCCATTTTGATTTTATGAGGCACATTATACATTTGTTACAGCAAGCTAAGCCACTTTCTTGAAAACAATCAGTGTAGTCCTTTGTAATAATGCAGTAAAATGATTCATGAGATTTGTGTAAAGTTTTAAATTAAATACATATTTAAAAGAAACAGGATTATACAAAGAAAAAGACAAGTATATAAAGACAATATTGTTGTTCTTTATGGTCAAGGAGTACCAGTGTGCTTATTACAAACTACTATGAGACCATAGTTTTGTAAATCTAGACAGTGGATCAGATTAATCTCTGGGTAACTCCATTGACTCCAGTAGAGTATACCAGGGACTAATATGGCTTATTCAATGAAATTAACAATGTAAAACTCTAATAATATTTTACATATCAATATTTTACAATATTCCTATCTGACAATGCTGCCAAATGGGATCACTTTCACAGTAAAAATGATAGTGTAATCTTTCCATTTATTTATGCAGGGCTGATTTTGCAGTGCCTATGCCTATGAAACTTGACTTCATTTGAAGTTTTGCCTGCCTTGGGCCCTTGTATATTTACTGTGCATGCAATTCAGTTATTAAACAATCATATTTTCAATGAAAATTCTCTCTGTGGAATTTTGCTGTACTAATGGAGCCCTTGTTTTACCATTAGTGAGCTCATATCTAAAAGAAAATAGTATAAATGTGTTTTCAGTCCACTCTAGGGGAAACGATTCTAAGAAGAGTTACTTTTTGACTGCTTATTTGAATTAGTTTCTTATGTCAAGTCATTATGTAGAAATCTGAATCTGCGGTCAGTAGGCTTATGATTCCATTTGATTCCTCTTGGGAACTAAAAATGTTCATAATATTTTTTCACAACTCTCAACATTTCCTCTACACATCATTGTAAGACTTCTGACAGTGATTGAAAAAGAAAACAGAAGCATAATCAGACTAAAGAATATCACTAAAACCGGTGTAACAGTCTAATGATGGCACTTTATTTGGGGGCATAGCCTGCCATTGTTCCACACAAGGCATTCTAGCTGAAGTCCATGGGAATTTTATGTAAAAGGGGATGGCTGATATGATCCTAACAAATATTAGTTAAATACAAACTACAGATTAGTTCTTTGGTATACTATGCTCTTCATAACAAAGTAAACATCCCTGCAGAAAATGGCACTTATTTTTTATTTAGTGTAGTTAAAATGTCAGATGTGTTGTATTTCTAATAGAAAATAGGAGTACAAACTAAAACAAATAGCCCCCATTGCAAAGCCACTCTAGGTATTGAAAAGTGGTTCATAGTGGGTAGATGCACTTGCTCACAGCGGTGTCTGGGAGTGTTATTGCCTGCTCTTGATGAAATTACTGGGGAAGTGCTCAGAGATGGGGATGCAAGTATGCTGTGGGGATCATTAATCAATGGCTGTTTCTACACCTTTGTGGAATAGGTCTCATGTATGGAGCAAGGCCGCCCCTTCAAGCTATCTGAACATGCCTATTTTGAGTTAGAGTGCTGCCAGCAGTGCTAATATCCACCTATGTCCTCTGCCCCCTGTGCTCAGGAAGGCTAGACAGCCTTTTAGGTGGCTCCTGAACATACAGTGAACTCTGGTGGAAAGAGGCACCCATTGTCCTTTAGTACGCTCATCTGGGGAAGCCATTATTTGACTTAAAGTGTGTATTTACATGGTATAGATCTTCTGAAACTTTGTTGTGAGCACTATAACAATTTTTCTATGCTCTGCTTGTCATTTTGGTGACTCAGCTATTGAACTATTTTGTTTTTAGCAGTATACAGTTGTGCTACTGGGTACATGATTAGATGACAATGGGGAACTGTGGCCTATGTACTACCCTTGATCCATACTTAGAATTTCCAGTGATGTCACTGGGAGATCAATACATGAATTGAAAGCAAAATGTATTACATTTTTGCACTTATTTATAGTTGCTGAAGTCTCAATGACCTCTGTGTATGCTAAAGACTGCATAAATTCCTCCATAATACATTTCAGTATTCCACTCTTGGAATACTTAAGCCTAAACACTTTAAATGCTTTAACGTAAATCCATTGGGCTAAATCCTGCTCTCGGTTATAATGCTGGAATACCAGGGTAACTCAGCTGACTCCCATTAGATTCACATTAATGTAAATGGGAACAGAATTTGGCCCACTATTGCAAGAACTAGTGTACAGTAAAAGCCAAAGGTTTTCCAACCTGGATGACTTCAGTGAGGGGTTGCTGGGCTATCAGCACATTTGAATATCACTCTACTTATTCAGGTGCCTACATATAGATTAGGAACCTAACTTTAAGCACCTATTTTTGAAAATCCTGGCCATGTTTTCCACACTAACCCCTTTTACTAGTTGACCACAATTTTCTTAAAAACAAAACAAAACAAATTTTAGTCTGAAACTTTCCATGATTGTTTTCAGCCTGAATGTGATTTTTGTGTAATGTTTAATTAAATTTGATTTAGCCTTCTCTCAGTCACGTCAGTATGAAAATAAAATCACTTTTTTCTAGGGCTGTCAAGCAATTAAAAAAATTAATTGCAATTAATCACGTGATTAATTGTGCTATTAATAATAGAATACCATTTATTTAAATATTAAATTTTTATTGCGATTAATTTTTTTTAGTTAATCGCGTGAGTTAACTGCAATTAATCAACAGCCCTACTTTTTTCATGTTGCAATAAAAATTTTGGAGTTACATAACTTGAAGGAAGCTTAAGCAAGACACTTCTAAATTAGCATGATTATATTAGTCTTCACTGAGGAAAGAAAAACAATCCAAATCTGAAGAAAATCAGCAGTGTCACTGTGAATTCTAAAAAAAGAACAAGGAGTACTTGTGGCACCTTAAAGACTAAGGCCTGGTCTACACTGAGGGCGGGAGTCGAACTAAGGTACGCAACTTCAGCTACGCGAATAGCGTAGCTGAAGTTGAACTACCTTAGTTCGAACTACTTACCCGTCCTCACGGCATGGGATCGAAGTCCGCGGCTCCCCCGTCGACTCCGCCACCGCCATTTGCGGTGGTGGAGTTCTGGAGTCGACGGGAGCGTGTTCGGAGTTCGATATATCGCGTCTAGATGAGACGCGATATATCGAACTCCGAGAAGTCGATTGCTACCCGCCGATCCAGGCGGGTAGTATGGACGTACCCTAACAAATGTATTTGGGCATAAGCTTTAATGGGCTAAAACCCACTTCATCAGATGCATGGAGTAGAAAATACAGTAGGAAGATATATATATACAGAAAACATGAAAAGATGGGGGTTGCCATACCTACTCTAATGAGACAAATCAATTAAGGTGGGCTATTATCAGCAGGAGAAAAAAAACTTTTGTAGTGATAATCAGCAGGGCCCATTTCAAACAGTTGACAAGAAGGTGTGAGTAACAGTAGGGGAAAATTAGCATGGGGAAATAGTTTTTAGTTTGTCTAATGACTCATCCACTCCCAGTCTTTATTCAAGCCTAATTTAATGGTGTCCAGTTTGCAAATAAATTCCAGTTCTGCAGTTTCTCGTTGGAGTTTGTTTTTGAAGTTTTGTTGTTGAAGAATTGTGACTTTTAGGTCTGTAATTGAGTGTCTAGGGAGGTTGAAGTGTTCTCCGACTGGTTTTTGAATGTTATAATTCTTGATGTCTGATTTGCATCCATTTATTCTTTTGTGTAGAGACTGTCTGGTTTGGCCAATGTACATGGCAGAGGGGCATTGTTGCCACATGATGGCATATATCACATTGGAAGATGTGCAGGTGAATGAGCCCCTGATGGTGTGGCTGATGAGATTAAGCCCTATGATGGTCCCTTGAATAGATATGTGGACAGAGTTGGCAACAGGTTTTGTTGCAAGGATAGGTTCCTTGGTTAGTGTTTTTGTGGTGTGGTGAGTATTTGCTTCAGGTTGGGGGGCTGTCTGTAAGCAAGAACTGGCCTGTCTCCCAAGGTCTGTGAGAGTGAGGGATCGTCCTTCAGGATAGGTTGTAGATCTTTGATGATGCACTGGAGAGGTTTTAGTTGGGGGCTGAAGGTGACGGCTAGTGGCGTTCTGTTACTTTCTTTGCTCGGCCTGTCACAGATTGACAGAGCCAGAAGAGTACCCAGAAGTCACCTATTACAGGACAGGCCCAGCAAAGAAAGTGGTGTCCTAGCTGTGTCTCCCCATGTAGAGCTGGTCACAGCATCTGTTTGTAAATGTAGATGGGTGTGTCCCTGTCTGTGTATGTGTGCTGGAGCCTGGGAGAGGGCTTGTCAGGCTGGTCACAGCAGTACAGTGTAAAGGGACCCCATGCTGGTGGGTCAGGGGGCTCTGTGGTACCCCAGTTCCAGGTGGCACCCAAGGGGGAACCCATCACACACACTACCCTTCTGTTGGTGGGCATCCTCACCAGGAGTGCTTCCACTAACTGAAGAGGGGCAGTATTGGGGGCTGAGAGCCTGGGCTTTCAGCTCCACACAGCTCACCACCAGGAGCTAGCTGCCCTCTGGGACTCCAGTGGGGAGATCTGCACCAGGTGTCTGGTCAGCTGCTGTGCTCCCGGTGGGGAGCGGAGAGATGGGACTCCAGGGGGCAGCAGGGGAGCCAGTTCTGATGTGAAATTGACTAGAATGACAGCCAACAGTGGATGTAAGGAATGCAGTGTCTACTCAGACCCTGTGTCACCCTAGCTACACCAACTAAGTCCTACGCCTCTCATCAAGGTGGTTTGTTATGTCGGCATAGTAGGGGAATTACATCGGTAGGAGGAGCATTTCAGTGTGTACACCGCCACTGTTTCGTTGGCTGAAAGCTGTTTTTTGTCAACAAAACGGTGTAGTGTAGACAAGGCCTAAGAGTAAACTCTCCAAAGGAGAACAAACAGTATTGAAGTTTATACTGAGCTCTGAGAAACAGTGTAACCTACAAATTACTTACAACTCACCATTTCAGAGAAGGGCTTCTTCATAATTAATTAACTATTCCAGTAATTCATACTTCTAGGCATTAGTGACTTCCCTTCTGAGCTACTGTACTGTATGAGTGATCACCCTATTTGCTTCAGTCACAATTAATTGTAAGGATAAGCAAGTAGTTAAATAATTTATAGTTACTTTTATGACTTTTTGAAGATTTATATAGTACATATTAGAGCATGTGCAGTAGAACTTTCCCCCTCCCCATTTTTTAGGTTGCCCGAAAGTTAACATGAATAAAGCTCTAAACCATTTTAACATTAAGGCTCTCATACTTCTTAAGGCCACCTTAGATAAGGCTACTTGAGCTAAGAACCCCTCTGTTAATGCAATGTAAATGTTCAGAAATCAAGACGGGGCTGTTCAGGTCCCTCAGTGTCAGTGGTGAAATCCTGCTTGATCTGAAGGAAATATCAAAATTTGAAATTTCTAAGAGTTTTGAAGCTTTTGCTGGCGAGTTGAGTACATATGGGTTTTCCTTGTTGTTCTTCTGACTCAGAGCTTGTCCAATTGTTTGATCAACAAGAACACCAGGACAATTTTGAAGATTTTCATGCTAAACTAAGCGGTTCCACCTTGCATGTTGCTGTGAGTCTGGGAGAGCCTTTATCCAGGCCTGAAGGAGATCCCTGTGCCTCGCTCACCAACAGAAGTTGGTCCCATGAACCTCACCCACCTTGCCCCTCTAAGCGCAAGGACTGGCAGTTGGGGGGTGAATCTCCCTCACAGCCCCCGGGGGGCGCAACATTCACCCCCTTCCTTCCCTCGCCGAACGCTCTCCTCGCCCCCCGGCAAATCGCTCGTGGCGGGGCGGGGAAAGACCCCCCCCCCAGCGCCCCTCCCGCAGCTCAGGAAAGCGTTCCCGGAGTCGTGCTGGGGCTCCAGGCTGGTGGAAAGGGGGCGGGCAAGGGCTGGTTCCCTTGGCCCCGGTGAAGGAGGCGGAGAGATGTTTCCTAAGTGCCCCCAGCGCTTCGCTTCCCTAGCGGCTCTTGCAGCTGCGGGTCCCCCCAGACACGCCGGGCTGCGGGGCTGCAGGCGGGGCCGCCCGTGGGGAAGCGGGGGGGGGGGGGGAAGCTGAGGTGCGTGGCATGAGGCGTGTCCCCGGCTGGCCGCGCTCCGCGCCCCGCCACGGGCGCTCCCCCGGCGCGGGACTCACTCGCTGCTCTCGCTGCCTCGCAGGTGGCTGGGGCGGGCGGCGGCAGAGCCATGAAGCGCGCCCTGCTGAAGATGTTCCAGCCGCGGGAGAAGGCGGCGTGCGGCTCCTTCCAGGGGGTCGTGTGCGAGGCCGATGCCGCCTCCCTCGCCTCGCAGGACGTCTTTAAGGTGGGTGCGGAGAGAAGCGGGGCAGGGAGGGCAGACGGGCTGGCGAATGGGGCAGGCGCTGGGGGCGCGGGGTAGGTTGAGATGGGGGAGGTGAGCTGTCTAAGGTGGGGCAGGAGGAGGCTTGGAAGGGTTATATTTTTATTGGTCAATATCAGCAATCCTCCATTTCCCCCTACACCCGCTAACCCCCCCCCCACACACACACACACACTGCATTTCCATGGATAACAGTCCAAATATACAGTCCGGGAAGGAAGAAAAATGCCGTTTGAGAACCTGCCTGTAGTGATGGTGCAGCCCTGTTGGTCCCCAGATATTAGCTACGATATTGGGTACCCCTAGATTAGTATTAGCTATTATAACATGAAGAAGAGCGTTGTGTGGCTTGAGGGCTTGTCTCTCTCACCCACAGAAGTTGGCCCAATACAAGATGTTGCCTCACCCACCTTGTGTCCCTTGAGAACTTACCAGAGTTTGATCTAAGGTTACTTGGTATATTTGGGGATGGGATATTGACAATTTAGATTTTAATGGTACTAAAGCTTGAACGTTTTGAATCTCAGTGTCTACTCTCACTAAATAAAAAGAACAGGAGTACTCTGGCACCTTAGAGACTAACACATTTATTTGAGTATAAGCTTTCATGGGCTACAGCCCACTTCATCGGATGCATAGAATGGAACATATAAGAAGAGTATATATATATACAGAGAAGATGCCATACCAGCTCTAAGAGGCTAATTAATTAAGATGACCTGTTATCAGCAGGAAAAAAACTTTTGTAGTGATAATCAAGATGGTCAATTACAGACAGTTGACATGAGGTGGAAGGAGATTCAAGTAGTGTAATGACTCAGCCATTACCAGTCTCTATTCAAGCCAGAGTTAATGGTTTCTAATTTGCAAATCAATTCAAGCTCAGCAATTTTTCTTTGGAGTCTGTTTTTGAAGTCTTTCCGTTGCAAAATTGCCACCTTTAGGTCTGTTACTGAGTGGCCAGAGAAGCTGAAGTGTTCTCCGACTGGTTTTTGAGTGTTATGATTCCTGATGTCAGATTTGTGTTCGTTTATTCTTTTGCGTAGAGGCTATTCGGTTTGGCCAATGTACATGGCAGAGGGGCATTGCTGGCACATAATGGCATATATCACATTAGTAGATGTGCAGGTGAATGAGCTGAGCTTGAATTGATTTGCAAATTAGGTATATATATATATATATATAAAGTGAGAGGTTTCAGAGTAGCAGCCGTGTTAGTCTGTATCCGTAAAAAGAACAGGAGTACTTGTGGCACCTTAGAGACTAACAAATTTATTTGAGCATAAGATTTCGTGGGCTACAGCCCACTTCAGCGGATGCATAGAATGGAACATATAAGAAGAGTATATATATATATATATATATATATATATATATATATATATATATATATATATATATACTAACACGGCTGCTACTCTGAAACCTCTCACTAAATAATGATTGTCTGACCCCTTCCATTGTCTGACATGCAGCCGCATACTTTCCTGCGACTGTGAACATTTTAATGGATTTTTTTCTCCAGAGCAGCCCAGAATCCTGAGGGCACAAGCCCCCTCTCTTTGAAATGTGACTTGAAGGCACAGCCCAGAATCATTCTCAATCTCAGTGTAAAGTTCTGTTCAGGGAAATGGACAAGATTATTTATTTTCCTTCATCGTTAAACTCTTCCCCCTGGACACGGGAACAGAATAGAGGCTGGTGGGTAGGAAGATCTCTGACCTTATGCAGAAAGGAAAACAGCTGAGTCTAGATTACTTACATTTTTGTTAATTTCATTTTTGCTGCTTGTTTTGGGTTTGATTCTGCACTCATTGAAGTCAATGGGAGTTTTGCCATGACTTCTATGGAGCACGATTTGATTCCTTCGGCATGGAGCTGTGCAGTTGATGAGCTATAGAGGTTTCTGACTGTACCAACTGCAAAGAGCACATACTCATTTCAGTATTTGAATACAGCTACTTATATGCATTATCAGGCTGTAAGACAGGAGCAATATATGAAAATTATACAGAAATTCACATGGTATTTTCTAATTCTTAGCCATTCTTTTTAGCAAAAGGAAAAATTAGAAGCTGGAATAAGGATGTCGAATTACACTTATAATTTTAAATATTGTATTTCACTTTTGGATTGGTGTGAAAGTGTCTGTTTTTTAATTTTCTTTTGCCAGCTGGTTTATATATTAGTTGTTTGATCCATTTAGTTTTTCTTTGATATATTGAAAGCTCAAATCAATTATAAGATTTATTATGATAAATCAATGAAAAAGTTGAACATTTTCAGAAATAACATCTTTTACTTTTAGAAACCATTCAATAATTGTAAGGCCAGGAACAAATCACACCTTTATATTTCACATAATGAAAAACGTGTGCGAGGTCCTTAGCAAAAGTAAAAGTAATATATGTAGTCCAACTGCTTCTGAAACTGATAGGCAAACAAGACAGAGAGAAATTTTATTCTGATCTACTTTTTAGCATATGGTGATGCTAAAGTCTAGTTTACTGGAAAAAAATAAAGAAATTTACAACATTTGCACCCAAACTTAGGTGATTTCTGATGGAAGTGCTTGCAGATTACGGAGTTTCATTAAGAAAAATCGTTGTGGGCTTAGAAAATTGGATGAACTGAATGCCACTCCATTGCATCATGCTGCAGGAGGAGGTCAAATAGAATTAATGGAGATGATTTTAGATGATTCTTCCAATGAAGGTAATACATTATTAAATTATCTTCTGTATCATTAAATAAAAATAGTTAAATAAAAGCATTCATTATTTCACTGGTGTAGACTGGTGTTTGGATTTATTACTGCCATTTTCACGGAGGAATCATGATTTTCTTAACATTGTTTTGGTACCTTTGCTACATGTTCATCCTTGTTCTCCTCTGTTGTAGTATGTTGACATTTTTAATGTAACATTTCCTCTCAATAATAATATTGTGGATTCAGCATAGGATGTAATTAATTATTTGAAATTTATCTATAATGTAACTCGCAGCTTAGTAATAGCAGCAAGAGTCTTTCACAGTTGATGATTTATTTAAACAAACCTACAAACAAACAAACCCAATGACAGAGAATCTCTGCTGAAAATATCATATTTCACAGGAAAATCAGTTGTCTATTAACTACATCAGAACATTTGCCAGCTACATGTTTATTGTAGTATTTACTTTGTTTTTTACCTTTTCACCTAGCGCTAAATGGGATGGACTCCTCTGGAAACACCCCACTGCACTGGGCCACAAAAAAAAACCAGGTTGAAAGTGTTAAATTACTTCTCAGCAGAGGCGCAAACCCAAACATTCTAAACTCCAGTATGATGGCACCTCTTCATCTAGCTGTGCAGTGCCTTCACAATGAAATAGTTAAGGTAAGATTATAGTCCAAGTAAATATACATGCATAAAGGGCTCAAGAGCCACCTGGGCACCCAATTTCACTAGTTGAATGCAAAATTCCAAGTGTAGAAATGCACACACAGGAGGCTTATACCCATTGAAAATAAAGCCCTTTAAGTTCTTCAAATGGCAGGTATGCTGTACAGCATTGGCACTCACAAAAGAGATAATCTGTACTCAGAAGTTGCTAAGAAAAAGTGACATCAACAAATTTATGCATTAAGATTTGTTCTGACAGTGATTTTTAGTAAGAAAATTTGGTTTTTAATAAACAAAACATTTTATAACCATGTTGAAAACAATTTCAATACAAATATTGATAAAGCTGAAATTAAAACGTTGATAAAATATTATGAAAAATTTAGCAGCAAATGGGACTATTCCAAATCCCGTGAAACAGAAACAACATTGAAATTTTTAGCAAAACCGTTTCCCCATTTTGACTAGGCGTATGTTGTATGGATAGAATTCTGGAAGTTACTAGCTCATGCATTTGTTATAACATCAGCAGAAAAGCACTTTTCTAAATTGAATCCCAACTCTTCCAATAGTTTTCTCAAACACAAAAAGGAAGAAAACACCACTGTGTTCCATAATGTAAATAAAGTTCTGTAAGATGTCTGAGATTCCCCTAAACAGCTGCCAAAACCCCCAGCTTCCCCCTCACAGCTTTTGCAGTGCACATATGCACTGTCTGTTAAAAACAAATCTGGAACACGTTGGAATTTGAAAATTGAATTCTGGATTTAGGCCTAAATTCACCTTCAAGACTCTGCACAAGTCTGCTCATGCTTATGTATATGCTCTGATGTCTTCCCCCTCACTTTCCTCTATTCAGCCTAACTCTCCCTTTGTTTCCCTTTCCAAAAGCTAGTTAATATGCCAAATTCTCCAGTGCAGACAAGGCATATGGGAGCTATTAGAAAGGGAAATAAAGTAAAGTTTATTTAGCAAAAGAAAACACAGAAAGAGAAATATAGATAATATCTAGAGACATTTAATTTTTCTCAGATCTCCCAGAATCCATTGCTGCTTAGACCTGTGCTGGTAACTTTGATAGATATCCAGACAGCAGTAGAAATTCAGTGCTATATAGTTCCAGTGCCAATATAAACATAGGGCAAAACTGAATCAGAACTTGACCCAAAATAGTATAGCTAGTGTGGAGTCACTTTACTGTTGGTGCTTACAGCAGTCTTGTCCCACTAGTACAATTACTAGTGATTCTCTACTGCAGGGCTGGCAATAGGTTTTTGCTGCCCCAAGCAAAATAAAAAAAACAAAAAACCCTCCGAGAGTGCAACTGCCGAAACAAACAAACAAACAAAAAACAAAAAAAACCCCTAACACCCAGAATGCCGCCCCTGGAATTGTGCCACCCCAAGTACGTGCTTGGTTTGATGGTGCCTAGAGCCGGTCCTGCTCTATTGATAACATAAGCTTTGTTTCCCTGACCTGCTCTCACCTGCACCTTCTTGCACTGTGGTACATAAATCTGGAACTCCTTTCTTCTCCTTCCATTACTCCTTTATTCTGAGTGCTGTTGGTGCTCCTCAAATAAAACACTAATAAGAAATGATTCATGATAAGCAATTAAATTAGTGGAAAATTGTAAAGGTTCTCTTTTGTGGCTATTAGCCAGGATGGGCAAGAATGGTGTCCCTAACCTCTGTTTGCCAGGAGCTGGGAATGGGTGATGGGATGGATCACTTGATGATTACCTATTCTGTTCCTTCCCTCTGAAGCACCTGGTTTTGGCCACTGTCGGAAGACAGGTTAATGGGCTAGATGGACCATTGGTCTGATCCAGTATGGCCGTTCTTATGTTTACTGTCTAGGTGTTGGTCCAACACAGCAGTACAGATGTTAATCTGGAAGGAGAAACTGGCAACACACCTATAATACTAGCATGTTACAAAGAAAATCCTGAGGCACTGACACTTCTGGTATGTAGGATTATTTGATTTTCCCTAATGTTCTTCCACTTATCTTAATACAATGTGTTGTCTTTTTTTTCTACTTTGTATATCTCTGCTTAACCAAAGAAGTGTAAACATAAATTAAAGCCCCAGTACAGGGCTATCCCTAGACATTTTGGTGTCCTACGCAGCCGCAGGCCTCTGCGGGGGCGGGGGGGGGCAGGTCCCAGACCTCCATGGGGGGGGCAGGAGCAGGCTTGGGGGGCAAGGGGGAAACTGCCCCCCTGCACGAGCCAATGGAGTGGGTTGGGGCTGTATTGCTACACTTCCTGCTGCCTGGTGATTGCAGTGTGGGCCCAACCCCACATTCATGGGGTGTCGGGAAGTGGAGTGACATGGCCCCAGCCTGCTCTGCTCCCCTGGCTCCCAGCCCTGGGACTTGGAGGGCAGAGGGGAACTGCCCCACAGCACTCACTGGCACCATGGAGTGGGCTGGGGCCGGGTCGCTCCACTTCCCACTGCCTGGTGAGTGCAGGGCGTGCCTGACCCCTGCTGCAGTCCCCCAAGATGTTGCTCAGAGGAAGGGTTGTAGTGGCGGTGGGGCTGGGGCTGAGCAGGGGCGGGAAAAGGTAGGGTGGGGGTGCAGGGGCAGGGGCCATGGGGAAAAGGTGGAGCGGGACAGAGGCAGCTTTCCTGGGCAGCTCAGCCAGCCAGGGAATTGGGCTGGCTGCTGGAGCAGCATGCAGCTGCGTAGGGCACCAGGAAATTTGGGGCAATTTGGTGCCCCAAATTTCCTGGTGCCCTATGCAGCTGCTTACTTTGCATATGGGTAAGGACAGCCCTGCCCCAGTACTGCAAGTTGCATGTGCCTGAGTGGAGCCCCATTCACTTCAATGGATCCCTATAATTCTGGAAATAAGTGTTTCACAGACTCACATCCTCGTGCTCTCATATAGTTCCATTACATGTAAGGGTGCATTTATTTGCAAAATTGGTGTCTTGAGCTAGAAAAAAGACATTTTAGCATCTTGCATGAGGTATATTTTTTTTCCTTTTTTTCTGAAAAGCAGTGTGCTTTATCTGTCAGCATGTGCCTGTCTTTCCTTGGGAATCTTTTAAATCTGTTTGTACCTACAGCAACACTATGAAAAAAAGTGTTAACAAGATTCTTGAGTGCATTATGTGAAACAATGCCCATTCCTGAGAAAAATAGCTTGTCCTGGCCAAGCTGGAAGAAAGAAAAGAGGCAATGGATGTAGTTTAATTAGGCTGCAACTTTATTCTCTTAAAATATCTGGGAATACCCAGCAATAAATCATACAGTGTGGGTCATCATTATTTCCTTAATTGTTTTCTCCTATTTGAGAGAACTGCTGTCTGCCCTCCCCTTTCCCAACCTGGTCCCAGTCTGTCACTGGAACCCCAGCACTGTTGAATGAGGGTTATGGGGGGGCTGGAAAAAGGGGATCAGGGGTTGTCTCCCCACTGCACCAGATATTAGGAGCTCCAGCCCCACTTCCCTAGTGTCTTCCCCTAAATCCCTTTCCAAATCGAGTTTATCAGGGAACTGTATTCTCTCTGTACTGTGTGCCTGCACTGGACAGCTGCTACACCTACTATCTACTAAGCTCCCCAACTGGGTCCCCGATCTGCTGTGAGGAAGGTGAAAAAACTCACCCCACTTTGATCAAGTATATTTAAAAAACCCCAGAAACCCCCAAATGAAATGTGATTTCGGAAATGTGAATTTTAGAAAATGGTAGGGTAAACTTCAAGCATGCTCCTTGAGGAATTACACTTCACTGTTTATTGGATTTATATGTATAAGTCTAGCCTGCTATTCTAATTTTTTTTCAATTAAACATGTACTTTAAACATCATCAAAACATAGAATAAAGACAGACATTACAAGTGCGAAAGTACATCTATGATAATGTGTTATTTGGTCATAATTTGCAGCATGCCATTTAACTATATGTGGACACTATTTTTCAGCTTGAAAATGGAGGAAAGTTATGTAAATCAAACAAAACTGGATGTATGCCTGTCCATGCAGCTGCCTTTTCAGGTGCAAAAGCATGTATGGAAATTATTTTAAAAAAAGGTAAATAAATGTTCCAAATCTCTTTTGTTTCATCCTTATTAGTTATAGGGTACTGTAAATGAGGAGCCTCCTCCCAGCTGCCCTCTCGTGGTCTCAAGGCAGTCCTTCAATTGGCCCCTCACCTCAGTTTCCCTTTTGAGTCCCCAGTATCTCTGTGGAAGCTTATCTTCTAATCCACACACAGTGATTAATAAAACATAGTGCAAATAGTCCATAGTAAAAGTTCCAAAACATAGTCCATATCACCCAAGTGCAAGTAGTCCTTAAAAACCACATATCCTTTTGGCCACTGACATAACATGGACCACATTCTGGCATCTTCTGCTACACCTGGTCTCTTTGTCAGTCCTCTGTTTCTCAGCTATGACAGCTACCCAAGGCCTTCCTTTTGGGGGGCAACCCTGCTCTCCTCATGGAAACTCCCAAAGCCTCTCTTCTGGGAGTATCCTCCTTTCATTCTTTCTCTGGATCCAGCTCTCCAGCAAGGAGACATCAGTTGATAAGACCCTCTGCTGCTGCCCCTTCCTTCAGCCTTTTCTGGCTGTTGGCTCTGGCTTAGAGCCAGCAGGAATCCCTCTCTCTGCTACTGCTGCTGCTCCTCCTCCTATTATTATTATTATTATTATTACCTTTAGCCCTCTCCAGCCCTGGCTTTCTGACTTGAGGATGCCAGCCAGCCAGCAAGCCCTTCTTGCTGCTCTCATGCCTTCCGATTTCTCCGAGGGATCGCCTTCTCTCTATGGCAGCTTTCCTCTCTCTTCTCCTGTCTGACTCCTGACTGACTGACCCAGCTCTGACTTTTAACCAGGGGCGGCTCTACAAAGTAGGCTGCCCCAAGCAGCGCGGAGCGCTGCACCGCCCTTCCCCAGTCCTGCGGCGGGTCCCCTCTTCCCGCGGCTCCGGCATCCTGGGGAGGGCGGCATTTGGCTCCGGTGGAGCTCCCGCCGGCATGCCTGCGGCAGGTCCACCGGAGCCCGGGACGAGCGGACCTGCCGCAGTCATGCCTGCGGGAGCTCAACCGGAGCCGCGGGAAGACGGGACCCGCCGCAGGCATGACTGCGGCAGGTCCGCTCGTCCCGGGCTCCGGTGGACCTGCCGCAGGCATGCCGGCGGGAGCTCCACCGGGGCCAAATGCCGCCCTCCCCAGGATGCCGCCCCAAGCGGGCGCTTGGCCCGCTGGTGCCTAGAGCCGCCCCTGCTTTTAACTGACCTTTTATAGGCCCCCAGGTGCTGCCTCATCCTCTTAATTAGCCCAACTGGGAGTACCTAGACTGGGACAGGAGAGCTGAGTCCAGTTTCATTTAATAGGCCAGTTATCCTGTTACGGTACATCTGTAGTTGAGCTGGGAGGCTTGTGTAGATGTACATCCATGAGTTCTGCTTGTGCTAGTGCCTAAAAAAGTAGTGTGTCTGTGGTGGCACAGGTGGTGGTGTCTCAGGCTAGCCACCTGAGTATGTACCCAGGATCAGGTGGGATTATACTTGTTCTGGCTAGCCCATGTGGCTGCCTGTGCTACTGAGACACACTGCCATTTGTAGACATTAGCTCGGGCAGAGCTAATGCGACTATGTCTAAGCAAGCTGAGAATCACATCTCCCAAACATACCTGTAGTAACACTTAGTGCATATTTAGTACTTTGCTTCTCAAAGGGCTGTGCAAACAAAGGTTTTGATCCTGCAAACATTTACACACTCTAACTCTCTACAAGTTCAATGAGAATGCTCCGATGAGTAGAGTTACACATATGAGTAAATGCTTGTACAACAAGGGCCGTAATTTATATGCTTCCTTGAATGCATGAACACAGAACTCCATGAGTGTTAACAGGAGTTACATGTTGGTATTGTGGGGGAAAATATATCCCTATATTTGTTTGTTTTTTAAATCTTGATTTCTTGTGTTATTTTTATTTAATAAGTTTGTATTTTGTTTTCTTTCTCAGGTGAAGAGTTAGGCCATTCTACTGAAAGTCACATCAATTTTACCAATAATGGAAAGTGCAGTCCTCTTCATCTGGCAGTTCAGAGTGGAGACTTGGGAATGATTAAAATGTGCATCGAATATGGAGCACAGATTGATCTGAAACAGGTAACTGTTAGTATAATACAATACATAATCCCCTTCGTTTTCAGCTTAAACTGATTTTACCAAAAAAATCCCAGGTTTTACAGAAGGTGTTATTCATTTTTTCCTGATTTTGTATTATTCAAATATATAAAAATAACTTGTTTTATTAGGAAAATACAATGTATTGCATGAGATATCTGTATTACAATAAAATATCAATCTGTTTGTACATGAAAAGCTGCCTTTTGAAGTAAGGCTATGTGTTAGTCTAGAAGATACACACAATAAACAAACAGGCACTCACGCAAGCTCTGAAGTGCATGCCCATCTGAACCTACTGATGAATCTCACGCTCATCACATACACATTTCAAGCTGTTATCAGATAACGGTATAAAGACCTGACATACTAAAATGGGAAGAAAATGAAAATCTATATCAGAATAAGTTTCAGAACATAAGGAAGTATTTGAAAGTTTAAAAAAAAACAGGAAAAAAGGATGAAATTGAGTGTATGCGCTGCAAATGATGTGGTCCAATTATTTAATGTAAATATTTATAGGCTGATAGTTCTAAGTCTGTAAATAATATTTTACATATCAATATTTGACAATATTCCTATCTGACAATGCAGCCAAATGGGATCACCTTCATAGTAAAAATGATAGTGTAATCTTTTCATTTATTTATGTAGGGCTGATTTTGCAGTGCCTATGCCTATGAAACTTGACTTCATTTGAAGTTTTGCCTGCCTTGAGCTCTTGTATATTTACTGTGCATGTAATTCAGTTATTAAACAGTCATATTTTCAATGAAAATTTTATCTGTGGAATTTTTCTGTACTACAAGAGTAAACTGTTTATTCAAACGAAAAGTTTTATTTGGGGATTAGAGATATGTTGTTTTCTTAAACTCAGAGGTGGCATTGTGTTTTGAGTTCTGTTTTAATTCTGCAGCAAACCACATTGAGTTCCATTCATCAAAGCATTAGTCCACCAAAATAAACCTCAATATTTACCCTGAAAAATGTTATTTTTTCCCACCAATTTTCACCTGTTTTTGTTGTTGTAGTAATAAACACTGATAAATTCCTGGGAAAAATTAAATACAAACAAAAAATGAAGGGCCCTAACAGTATACTTGTATCTGTTAGAAATATTGTAACTAGCTTTTTTCCCTTACAAACTGTATCCTGAAAAGTTTTACACAGAGAAAGATAGTTAAGGGAAATTAAGAGGAATAAGCAAATGAGCCAAAATAAGGTTTCAGGTGAAATTTGTAAATAAATGGAGAATCAGAGATAGAGAAATACACGAAGACTTTTCCACATGGCAGGAACTGCAGAAGAGAAGACCCTCCCTCCACCACTGGTTAGATTGCATAGCTCAGCAGAGAGTAAACTAAGTGCTAGATAAGTGGTGTCATCCAGGAAAGTAAAATGAGAAAAGGTTCCTGAGGGAGACTGGAGCAAATCCAAAGACAAGAAGACTCCTACAAACAAAGCATGAAATCCTGGCCCCGTTGAAGTCAATGGCAAAATTCCTGTTGGCTTAAATGGAGCCAGTATTTCACCACAAGAGAAGGTAGTTGTGAACTAGATTCTGAAATAAATGTTGTGACAGCAGAGTGGTTGTGAGAAGATGGGGAGCAACATGCTGATGTCAGGAGAAATCCTCAGCTGGCTAAGGCAGTTTTAAGGCCCCTTTGTACCAGATGAAGCAGTGTCAGAAGCTGCTCCTTAATTCTGAAAGCCAATTGTGAACCAGAGAAACACTGTGAAATGTGAGAATAGTCTTGAAAGCAGAAATATTACTGGCATGGATTTGTCTTCTGAAGTGCACTTCCAGTTATACAGTTCTTGACAGCACTCTTCTGGAAGTTGGGACATTTAAAACAATGTATTTCTGTTAGAAAAGCTAAATGAAAAGCATGTGGTATTTACAAATAGTTATTTCAGCGGGAAGCTTTGCAGAAAAGGCTGCAGTGACAAATGGGTTGTTCAATGTCTCAGGAGGACAAATTATTGACCAGACCCTGTTTGTCTTTCTCATGCAAGCTATCTTATTGACCTTCACAGGACTCCTTGTGTGAGTAAGGGCTACTTACATTAGTAAGGATATGCTGGATCAAGCAACATTTACTCACCTAAAGACTGTAGTACTTTTTATATCTAAAAAGTCAAATCCTGCTCACCTCATTCTGACCACTAGTCTGATTGTAATCAGTAGGATTTAATCAGACTAGTGGACCCATGGAAGCTGGAGAGGAAGAGGGTGTGCTACAGAATTTCTGTTAATGTGGCTAAATGTGGAACAGTCTTATGTTCTTCATTCAGTTTTCTAACAAATACATATTTCTGATGAGAGCCCAGAACCCAGACCTTAATCAGATTACTTGTGTGAGTAAATTCTACTCATGTGAATATGGAATACTCATGTGAGTAAGGATTTGCATGGCTTGGCTCCTAATGACAAAAAGGTGTGTCTTTCCTTTATGTATTTGTTGTTTGGATATGTAGTATCTAAATGAGATCATCTGGCAGTGAAACTGTTAATACAACACTTGTGCTTTTCCTTTTTGGTGAGTGGATGGTGCAGGGAGTATTTAAGCATGGATATGGCATCATGGAAAAGACAAAAGAAAAAACACAAGACCGCTCAGACATCTGTCAAGGGTGGATATGATTCACCCAGTCAAACAGATCACATATTAACATGGATGATAAGGGCTAAGAAGCTACAAAGGACAGCTTGGACTTTTTCACAGTCCATCTATGTCACTCAGCTCAAGGGGCTGCTGTTCAATGACTAAGAGTATTAGGTAGGCCTTAAAAATGATCTAATTAATACTGCATTATTCCTAAACTTCTGTGGCCTAATATGTAAGAGAAGTGTATGAACGGAAATGTGGTCTCCTGCATGGCAGTTCATGTCACTGAAGTCAGGCTACCAGGCTATGACTCATCTTTTAAGAAGATTGAATTGATTGAAAATTAATTTGATTTTAAATTGTGCCTTATAATCCTGTTTGCAGAATGAAAAATGTACAGCTCTTCATTTTGCTGCCACCCAAGGTGCAACTGAGATTGTTAAATTAATGATGTCATCCTATGCTGGTGATGAATCTATTATTGATGCAGTAGATGGGAATAAGGAAACACTGCTTCACAGGTAAGAGAATCTGTGATGGGTTGGATCACAGAAACCCCCTGAGAACTGCCACCTGATGTGCCAAGAATACTTCTACCCCTGCCTTCCCTGCAGCTCTGGACCCCAGCACCCTGTCTTGCTGAGCCAGACACACCTGTCTGCTCCAACAAAGACCCAGGGTTTGAATTACTTGCCCCAAAGCTGCAGGTTTACCTGAAAGCAGCTAACAGAAGTGTGCTTGTCTTTAACACTCAGATGCCCAACTCCCAATGGAGTCTAAACCCAAATAAATCCGTTTTACTCTGTATAAAGCTTATACAGGATAAACTCATAAATTGTTCACCCTCTATAACACTGATAGAGAGATATGCATAGTTGTTTGCTCCCCCAGGTATTAATACATACTCTGAGTTAATTAGTAAGTAAAAAGTGATTGTATTAAATACAGAAAGTAGGATTTAAGTGGTTCCAAGTAGTAACAGACAAAACAAAGTAAGTCACCAAGCAAAATAAAATAAAATGTGCAAATCTATGTCTAATCAAACTGAATACAGATAATCTCACCCTCAGAGATGCTTCAGTAAGTTTTTTCCTCAGACTGGACACCTTCCGGGCCTGGGGACAATTCTTTCCCCTGGTACAGCTCTTGTTCCAGCTCAGGTGGTAGCTAGGGGATTCTTCATGATGGCTCCTCTTCCCCTTTGTTCTGTTCCATCCCTTTATATATCTTTTGCATAAGGCGGGAATCCTTTGTCTCTCACTGGGTTCCCACCTCCTCCTCCTCAATAGAAAGACACCAGGTTAAAAATGGACTCCAGTTCAGGTGACATAATCACATGTCACTGCAAGACTTCATTGCCCACTTGCCAGCACACACACACACAGGAAAACTTATCAGTAAAACACACCAATCTGCAGACAATTGTCCTGGTTAATGGGAGTCATCAAGATTCCAAGCCACCATTAATGGCCCAAACCCTTTTTAATTACAATAGACCCTCAGAGTTGTATTTCATATTTCTAGTTTCAGATACAAGAGTGGTACATTTATACAAATAGGATGATCACACTCAGTAGATAATAAGCTTTGTAATGATACTTTACAAGAGACCTTTTGCATGAAGCATATTCCAGTTACATTATATTCACTCAGAAGCATATTTTTATAAAATCATATAAACTGCAATGTCACAGAATCCTCTAACATCATATTCATAATCACTGTTTCAGTTCCAACAATATAACTTCATATAACTAATTAGAGAAAACAGGGAATGTGCATCCACATCTGGAGGGATTTCTTACTGATATGTGGATTCAGGAGATAGGTGATCTCACTAGGACACAGTGTTAGATGCCTGGCGTCCTGTGCCTAGGGTCAAGACCAGAGAGAGATCGAGATTCTGGCATCTCACATGGTACATTCAGCAATGTACACTGCCTCTTTGAACTGGAAAACTACTCTAGTGTAAAAAAAAAAAACAGGAGTACTTGTGGCACCTTAAAGACTAACAAATTTATTTTAGCATGAGCTTTCGTGAGCTGCAGCTCACTTCTTCGGATGCATAGAATGGAACACACAGACAGGGGATATTTATACATACAGAGAACATGAAAAGGTGGAAGTATGCATACCAACAGGCAGAGTCTAATCAATTGAGATGAGCTATCGTTAGCAGGAGGAAAAAAACTTTTTGAAGTGATAATTAAGATGGCCCATAGAAGGTGTGAGGAGAACTTAACATAGGGAAATAGATTCAATTGGTGTAATGACCCAACCATTCCCAGTCTTTGTTTAGGCCACAGTTAATAGTATCTAGTTTGCATATTAATTCAAGTTCAGCAGTTTCTCTTTGGAGTCTGTTTTTGAAGTTTTTTTGTTGCAAAATTGCCACCTTCAAGTCTGTCACTGAGTGGTTAGAGAGGTTGAAGTGTTCTCCCACTGGTTTTTGAATGTTATGATTCCTGATGTCAGATTTGTGTCCATTTATTCTTTTGCGTAGAGACTGTCCGGTTTGGCCAATGTACATGGCAGAGGGGCATTGCTGGCACATGATGGCATATATCACGTTGGTAGATGTGCAGGTGTACGAGCCCCTGATGGCGTGTCTGATGTGATTAGGTCCTATGATGGTGTCACTTGAATGGATATGTGGACAGAGCTAGCATCGGGCTTTGTTGCAAGGATAGGTTCCTGGGTTAGTGTTTATGTTGTATGGTGTGCGGTTGCTGGTGAGTATTTGCTTCAGGTTGGGAGGCTGTCTATAAGCGAGGACTGGCCTGTCTCCCAAGATCTGTGAGAGTGAGGGATCATCTTTAAGGATAGGTTGTAAATCTTTGATGATGCGCTGGAGAGGTTTTAGTTGGGGGCTGTAGGTGATGGCTAGTGGTGTTCTGTTATTTTCTTTTTTAGGCCTGTCCTGTAGTAGGTGGCTTCTGGGTACTCTTCTGGCTCTGTCAATCTGTTTTTTCACTTCAGCAGGTGGGTATTGTAGGTTTAAGAATGCTTGATAGAGATCTTGTAGGTGTTTATCTCTGTCTGAGGGATTGGAGCAAATACGGTTGTATCTTAGAGCTTGGCTGTAGACAATGGATCGTGTGGTGTGTCCGGGATGGAAGCTAGAGGCATGTAAGTAAGTATAGCGGTCAGTGGGTTTCCGGTATAGGGTGGTATTTATGTGACCATCGTTTATTAGCACAGTAGTGTCTAGGAAATGGACCGCTTGTGTGGATTGGTCTAGGCTGAGGTTGATGGTGGGATGGAAATTGTTAAAATCTCGGTGGAATTCCTCGAAGGCTTCTTTTCCATGAGTCCAGATGATGAAGATGTCATCAATGTAGCGCAAGTAGAGTAGGGGCGTTAGGGAACGAGAGTTAAGGAAGCGTTGTTCTAAGTCAGATCAGTGGGCAGACCAGCTGAAAGAACTTGCAGTACTGGAAAAGGGATACTCATGGGAAGATAGAAGAATATGACGTTTTGGAACTATCAAAAGCCTCTTGAGGCACCAGGCCCAAATAAAATGCTAAACTTTGTTTAACAGGAGTTAGTGGACCTTCCCAAGCAAATAAATGAAGAAGGAATGTCAAAAATGCACTGGAGTCTATTTCACTGTTCTGTAACAAAACCATTTAGAGACTGATTTTCAGAAAAATCAGAGTACAGCTTCACATCCATGCACAGTTACTATGACTGCTTATGCAAATCAAGAATTTGTAAATGGCTATTTGTACATGTAACTGCATCTCAGCCTGGAGTAAATTAAAGCAGCAGCAGTAGCAAGATCAGGATTTTGCTGCTGAAGAAAGGCAGGGAAATAAGAAAGCAGGCCATCTGCTCAACAGCAGATGATTTTTCTCACCACTCAATGAATTTTGGATGAGGAATGTGCCACCAGGCATCACAAGAAGAGTTCATTGTTAACAGGCTTCCTCAGAAGACTCCATAAGGTAGATAGGCGCTCTAATCTGTTAAGGGCAGAAAGAGTGTGTGGGATGAGACCCACAAGTCCTGGTTTCAGGCTTCAGTTTGAATAGTTTATAACGCCTGTGTCCTGTTATCTTGGAGTTTCTTTTGCCCATATGCTAAATATTTGGTCTTCCTGGCAGGAAATATTCCCTGTATATAGTTGAAGTCTCTCCACACACTTGAATCACTGATATTATTTTAAAAATCACCCTTTTAATATCATCACTTCTAAGTATAATGTTCTGCAGTCTATTAAATAACTCCACCAATGCATCAGGTGGTATCTCTGAGAAATTTTATCACCTTGGTGCTGGAATTGTGTATAGCTACATTACCCTGAGATCACCTGTTGTAAAATTTAGTGTTAAGCCTTAATGGAAAAGAGAAGATTACAATTCTTTAATGTATTTTATCAGAAATGCAGCAAAGTCTCAATTTCTCAAAACATTTTAAATTTCTAACTTCATAATTTTTCTGAAAGTTCTTGGTTCATTTTATTTTTTTCCTACAATATTACATTTTAGTATCCTACTGCGGCATAAAACTTCAGATTTGTACAATATGCAAATATTTTAAAATATCTTTTGTTAAGTTAATAACACCCCCCCTCCTGAGCAGGGGCGGCTCTACAGTTTTGGCCGCCCCAAGCAGTCATGCGCGGGAAGTGCCCCGGAGCCGCGGGAGCAGCGGACCTCCCGCGGGCATGACTGCAGAGGGTCCGCTGGTCCCGCGTGGCCTGCGGGAGGTCCAGCCGAGCCGTGGGACGAGCGCTCCCTCCGCAGTCATGCCTGCGGCAGGTCCGGTCATCCCGGGGCTCCGGTGGACCTCCCGCAGGCATGACTGCGGCAGGTCCGCCGGCGCAGCCTGCCGCCCCCTAGATTTGGCCGCCCTAGGCACCAGCTGGTGCCTAGAGCCGCCCCTGCTCCTGAGGTATGTTTTAATTCATTCTCTAGTTTTGTTATGGAATTGATTACCATGGTCAGAATATTCCCTGAGCAGAGTCAATGCAATTACACAGCCTGAGCTGGCATTCTGTACACATCCAAAGCTTCCAGTAAGGTCAGTGGGAGTCCTGGTGCCATATCCCATTGAAATCATTCGGAGTTTCAGGTGTACACAGAATAAGTTGAGCCACTGGTGCATAATATGTTGTATCAACATTTTATGGTATTATAAAGGTACTAATTTCTGGTTGTTTTGCAGTAATAGGAGTTTTACCATTGATTTTAAGGGGGGCCAGGATTTCACTTAATGAGTTTTTAGCATATCTGTAGAATTGAACCTGGTTAAAAATGGAAGGTCCACAATAATTTATTCTATGAGCTATTATGAAGGAAGCATTTTTAGTCTCTCTTTCTCTCTGTTTATATAAAGAAAATTATTTGAAAGCACTAAAAGTAGGCAGCAGATGTAGAAAAGCATTGGCCTTTACTTTTAAAGTTCATTGACCTTTCTAAAATAACTATATGTTTTTCCCCCACAGGACTGCATTATTTGATCACTATGAACTGGCAGAGTATTTAATTTCAATGGTAAATATTTAATCAAGGAATATATTAACAAAGATTGTTGCTAGCTATTAATGTAAGTTGTATAGAAACAGCTATTAAAGACTTTTACTTAAAAATAATTTCCTGTTTAGCAAGTACAGGAAATTACAAAAGAGAGATGTTTCTTCAAGAACAGGTTTTTTTGTTTAAATATATTTCATAATACACAGCTGCAAATTAAAGTACTGCTATAGTTATGATTCCACTGTAGCATTCTGTAGGGGTTCATAATGATGCTGCAAAACTGAATCTGTATTTGTGTTTGAATTATTTAGACAGAGTTTTAACATTCAGAAATGTTTATAGAATATGCCAGAATGATTCAGGTGACATCACTTTTAAAGTAATTAACAAGGAAAGGAAATAAAATTTAAATATACATTTAATTTAACTCATTTGCTTTTTTCAGAAGTGAAATCTCACACCCATTGTGTGTGTGTGTGTGTGTGTGTGTGTGTGTGTATGTTATAGGCATCACACAGATGTTTCTAAGTGGGGAAGAGGGTTCATGTGTGGTCCAGCAATATCTTGTACACACACACACATCCTACCGGAGATTTATTGGGTTTTGTTCATGGAATAATTGGGAAAGAAAAATATTTTTATATCCACTGTATGCTCTACTATATCCTCTGTGTTAGTACAGTGCTTAGCAAATTGTCAGGAGTCAGTAGAGCTATGGCAATTTATATTAGTTGAAGATTTTGCCTTTAATGTTGTGTCAACAGACAATAAATATTAGAAATGTTTTAGTCCATACAAGTAGTTGTCCTCATCTTAGGAACTTTAGTAAAAGTGAGCTATGGAACCAGGTTTTTTTGGTTGTTTTTTTTTAAACATCAGCAAATGCTGACACTTGGTATTAGACTATTTAAACTTATCTTTGGGTAGTAACAGGCGCATACATGTTTTCACCTGTGAAGGGCAGGCACTAGTTTGTGCATGTGGAAGTCCATGTGCACAAGCAATTAGAGCATAAAGGATGAAAATCCAGTATTTAACACTGTATTTGTTAAGAATGAACTTGCATTCCTATCTGATGTTCTCTAGAATATTTTTGTTGCATTTTTGAGGTCTGCCCGAGCTATGCTCAACATAGGACCCATGCTGGGAGGTGAAAGTGACTGTCATGTTCCTGTACCCAATAAGGACTGGTCTCAAAACTTGCTTATACACACCAGATGTGTTCATCATTAGATCTGTTAATGCTCTGCCATGTCTGGCTGAGGTTCATTGAAATAAGATATTTTACACAAAGTGCCACCTATGTCTGAGCAGTATAATACAGTTTAGCTTTAGCATTCCATTACATCTCCCCCTTTAAGTTCTACATTCCTACCATTTACAATATTTACACCAGGGGGTTGGGACTCCTCAGAGGTTATTACATGGGGAGTCGTGAGCTGTCAGCCTCCACCCCAAGCCCCACTTTGCCTCCATCATTTATAATAGTGTTAAATGTATTAAAAAGTGTTTTTAATTTATAAGTAGGGTCACACTCAGAGGCTTGCTATGTGAAAGGTGTCACCAGTACAAAAGTTTGAAAACCACTAATTTACACTATCATGCTGACTTTGAAATTCAATATGTATCAATCTGCTAAGTGTCTCTGAATCATACTGGTTTTCTAATTACACGACCCAAATGTAACAACTTGGTCATCTGGCTGTCCATTAGTTGCTGTAGTCAGTGCAGAATCCTTGAGTTGTCTTCTTTGTGTTACACATCCAACATCTGTAGAGTTTGCTCTGTTGATTGTTCTCTGTTGAGGAACAAACTCTATATGGCAACAGTTTCTGTTGAACTCTCCACTGTCAGTCTTGATTACATATGATCTGAGTGCTGAATTTTTTCTTTACGACAGGTTCATCCCTTTTCTCCATCCAATTTGACATGAGCATGGCCACCAAATTCTAGACCTGGCAGTTCTCTAAATGAGCGACTGACATTCTGGGCTGTACAATCCAGACCACTGAAGGGCTGTATCATCCCTGCCCTGCAAACTTGAGTGCCTCATAATGCTTTGCTGCTATAGCTCCAACCTGGGCTGCTCACAAACAGCCTTCTAGCGTGCCCTGAGTGTCTGTGTATAGCTGCAGCCCGCCAGCCATACATGAGTCACACTCTGGCTTCCACCAGCCTTGGGTTACCACTTGCAGGGTGACCCCAAACACACTCCCAGTCCCAGATTTTCCCCCATATCCCTTTCCTGGACAGTCCAGATATATTAGGCCCATTGGCCCTCTAAGGGGATCAATATACAAGAGTTTTCTACCATAAATGGAATTACCCCATACAGTTCAGTTTAAAGTCAACACTGGATTAGTTTTAATTAAAGAATAAAACAAGTTTATTTAACCACAAAGAGATTTTACATGAGTACAAGTATAAGGTATTAAAGTTAGAAATGGTTAAAAGAGAAATAAAGATAAAATGCTTTCTAGTGCTAAAACTTAACGTGGTTCAAGATCAAATTCTTACCACATACTCCCAGCAACAGGGCTGACCAAATTTCTCCCAAAGGTAAATGGGATGGTTTCTTTTGTCGTCTTAGGTGAAAGAGCAAGAGATGGATAGAGAGAGATCTTGAGGTGTTTTTGCCTCTCCTTAATTGTCCAGTCCTCCTCTGCAATGCATTTTCCTGAGGGTTATCTCTATAAGAACATAAGAACGGCCATAGTGGGTCAGACCAAAGGTCCATGAAGCACAGTATCCTGTCCTCTGACAGTGGCCAATGGCAGGTGCCCCAAAGTGAATGAACAGACAGGTTATCATTAAGTGATCCATGCCCTGTCACCCAATCCCAGCTTCTGGCAAACAGAGGCTAGGGACACCATTCCTGCCCATCCTGGCTAATAGCCATTGATGGACCTATTTTCCATGAATCTATCTAGCTCCCTTTTGAACCCCATTATAGTATTGGCCTTCACAACACCCTGTGGCAAGGAGTTCCAGAGGTTGGCAGTGCGTTGTGTGAAAAAATACTTTCTTGTGTTTGTGTTGTATTAATTTCATTTGGTGGCTCCTTGTTCTTGTATTATGAAAAGGAATAAATAACACTTCCTTGTTTACTTTCTCTATACCACTCATGATTTTGTAGACCTCTATCACACAGCCCCTTAGTCGCCTCTTTTCCAAACTGAAAAGTCCCGGTCTTATTAATCTCTCCTCATACGGAAGCTTTTCTATACCCCTAATCATTTTTGTTGCCCTTTTCTGAACCTTTTCCAATTCCAGTATATCTTTTTTGAGATAGGGCGACCACATCTGCACGCAGTATTCAAGGTGTGGGCGTACCATGGATTTATATAGCGGCAATATGATATTTTCTGTCTTATTATCTATCCCTTTCTTGATGATTCCCAACAGTCTGTTCACATTTTTGACTACCGCTGCACATTAAGTGGATGATTTCAGAGAACTATTAACAATGACTCCAAGATCTCTTTCTTGAGTGGTAACAGCTAATTTAGATGCCATCTTTGTATATGTATAGTTAGGATTATGTTTTCCAATGTGCATTACGTTCCATTTATCAACATTAAATTTCATCTGCCATTTTGTTACCCAGCCACCCAGTTTTGTGAGATCCTTTTGTAGCTCTTCGCAGTCTGCCTGGGACTTAACTATCTTGCATAGCTTTGTATCATCTGCAAATTTTGCCACCTCACCGTATACCCCTTTTTCCAGATCATTTATGAACATGTTAAATAGGACTGGGTGCAGTACAGATTCCTGGGGGACATCACTATTTACTTCTCTCCATTCTGAAAACTGACCATTTATTCCTACTCTTTGTTTCCTATCTTTTAACCAGTTACCAATCCATGAGAGAACCTTTCCTCTTATTCCATGACTGCTTATTTTGCTTAAGAGCCTTTGGTGAGGGACCTTGTCAAAGGCTTTCTGAAAATCTAAATACACTATATCCACTGGATAAAGTTTATTCCCACTCTGAGGACATTTCATAGTTGTGTTGTTTGCTACGGTGCAGATCTGTTTGTTCCTGCCCCCTTTCCTTGCCAAAGAATGGCCACTTGATGGGTGATTGCCCATCAACTTTGATGACACCTGGCTAGTGGTGTCAGCTTGTCCTTTATCTTAGAGAAACAGATTTACCCAGACTTGTCTGGTAATCACATTTTAGACATGATTTCATCTTATGTTCATAACTTTACATATAATTTTACTACACACATTTCATCATGATATTATTGACCATGAGTTGTTTTCAAAAGATATCTTACAAGACATATTTTGTACAAAGATTATTACAGTAGTGTGTAGGGTGTGAATATAGGGGTACATTCCATCAGAGTGATGTCTGTTGTAAAAGTGTTCATAAGATCTTTTAGCCTTTTTATCCAATTTGGCAACTCTCTTCATGTCTGGCCACTTTGGAAATAGATTATTTTTCCAAAGTTGGAAGAGTAGGTCTGAGTTGCCTTCCCATCAGGAGTTGTGCAGGACAACATCAAGTAATCACTATTGGTTTTGATCTGTAGCTCAGAAGAGCAAGGAATGGATCTTCATGCTGTCAGATTTTCCTGGCTCTCTGTATAGCTAGTTATATGATCAATATCATATTTCATTTGGAATGACTTTTATTCTGCTGCAATGAATTGTGGTCCATTGTACATCACTAATTGTTCCGGAATACCAGAGTAAGCACAAGTGCTCTTCAGTTTCTTGATAACACTGCAACATGTTATGTCTTTCAAGTACATTATTTCTATATACCTGAAAAAATAGTCCACAATGACCAGGTAATGATATCATCTGAATTTGCATAAATCTACCATTAGCCTCTTCCAAGGTCTTTCTGGTACAGGTGTTTGTATACTGTGGTTCAGCATTATCGCTTATATTGATTTGTGCTCAATCTCCTCTCAAAAGTCCAATATCATTCAGCTTCCTCCACATTTCTCACTAGGCCCATCATGGATGCTGCCGAGAAGGTTGTTGATCTTGGATCCTCTGATCAGATGCACTCTGAATGCAAAGCTTTTGTCTTTGTATGTTGTTTCTGTGGTGAACTGGCCTATGCATTTCAGAGTATCTCCAGGGCTAGTCAGATCTGTGTCAGGTGTCTTCATCTGTGGGAGGTGTTGAAGGTGATTGTAAGTGCTGTCAGAGGTGAATGAGACATCACCTCCTGAGTCAATTTTAAAGTCAATTGTCATGCTATGACTATTCAGGTTCACTGTCCAGTCAGGTTCTATATCATTGTAAGTGATAGGTCCCCAAAACAAGGGCTCTTGATTGTTTGTAATATGAGTTAATGCCCAGCTGTAAAATGTCCATATTTCATGCTTTTATTACAACCTGTGCCTCTAACTGGACATTCATCATCTCTTGGGATATGACTTTTTCCACTTCTTGTGCATGTAGGCTGGAATGTGTCCTTCTTAGCCTAGGAGTTCTCTCTTCTTGCATCAGAGGTTTTATGATAGTGACTTTTAAGACTCAAGTGTCTGCAGTTGCTAAGCTAGTTTCAGGTTTTTAAGTTTGTCAAGTTTCTCTAGGTTTTCCTGTTTCACCCGTTCAGACTATTTTGCTATTTGAATGGCTATGGCTAGAATTAAATCTGTCTTCAGTTGTAGCTGCTGTGAAAGGTTTTTATCTGTTAACCCAATAACCAATGTGTCTCTGATATATTCATGTTTTGCATTCCCCAAATCAGTTTTCAGCCAATATATGTAGAATTCTTATAAAACATTCAACATTTTTCCTTGGTTCTGAGTTCTCTGGTAAAAACATGCTCTTTCATAAACCACGTTTCTCTGAGGTATAAAGTATGCATCAAACATAGCCAAAACCCTTTAATAGTCATCTTTGTGACTGTCTTCATTAATGTCAAAGGATTGAAAGATATGACCTGCTTGCTTCCCCACAGCATAAATTAAAGACGATACCTGTATATCTTCAGTTTCTTTGTGCAGCTTGGTAGCAATGCAAAATTTTGCATAATATTGTTCCAGTCTGTCCATTCTGAAGGTTTATTCAAACTGAAGTTCTCTGGAGCATTGAAGAGTGGCATGTTGATGAGATCCTGCAACCTTTGTTGCTGTGTCCTTTCTGACTGCAACCTTTATAGCTGTTTCCTTCTGTTTCTGTTCTTATCTTACTCCCGACATCATGTAATGTTCGGGATCTGGTATGGACAGGGCTCAGAGCTTGCTTATACACACCAGATATGTTCATCATAATATCCTTCAATGGTCTTCCAGGTATGGCTGACGGTCATTTCCATAAGGTATTTATACACTCATCGCTGGCTAGTAGCTGAACAGTATAGTACAGTTTAGCATTCTATTACATTGACTATGTGCTGTCTTTGCACTCCTTGCTCCCTGGTGCAGTTTGGAGCTGGTTTAGACCTCTAAATTAATTAAGACCACCTCAGGACTTCTCTCATTTGCAGTGGTTTCTAATAATCCCCAAAGTACCAGCTAAGATCAACAAAACACTGCACATTTCAGCTGTTACCTTTGTTTCCTCTCTCCTGGCATGCTTCTGTGGCATCTTCTTCACTGGGTATCAGCAGGGTTAAGTGGGAAAGGGTGGTATAGAGCTGATTGTGTCAGCCAGAGATTTCACTGCTCTGTGGGACTCATGAGCTCCCAGTTTAGTGCAGCTTTCCTGCCACAACATGGCTCAGGATCCTGCCCATTGTCTCCATAGTAAAAAGAGAGAAATATTGACTTTGGGTTTGGTTATCACTTGTATCCTTTAATAATCCACATCTCATTTCAGGCATGTTAGCTTATATAAACATTTATCTTATTGTAAGTGCTTTTTCTACATGGAAATAAAAATGGCAGCTGTCAAAACATTCTTAACAGGTATAAAGTTATATGTCATGTTTTAGACAATGAGAGCCTGATCATCCCCACAAAAGCAGAATTCTCCTGTAGCATTATACACCCACTTGGTACTCATTGTGCCCAATGTGAATGACTGCATAAGATGCAAAGCAGTGGAGAATCAAGCCCTGCAGTTAAAAATTGAACTAATGGTTTGTTTTGTCATCCTCATGTAGGCCCTGGGTCAGCATAACATTTCAGCGATGCTTTAACTTGAGTGGGACTTAAGCATATGCATGTTATTTCTTGAACAGAAATTGATATGCTTAAGTGTTTTGCTAAATCAGGATCTTAAGAAGCAAAACAAATTAAGCTTGAAAAAGAAAATCTAAGTCATTATTTTAAATGTTTTGAACTTTATGAATCTAATTTAAAAATGTGTATTTGCAAATTGTGTTCAATTGTGTATCCAATGCTTGTGCAATTATATTCACTATAATATTTGCATACACACATAGACAGTTCTTTGTCTCTGCTGTATTGGCAAGCATCTGATTTGTGCACACAAATGATGTAATTGCATACACATTAGGTATTCAGTTGTGTATGAGTAATTTAAAAAAATCAGAACAGCAAAGTCAAAATGTTCACAAATGTGCTTTAGAATTGGTTGCATCATTTTTCATTAGGACTTCAGGCTTAATGAATTAGAATTCTGTTTGTATACTGGACAAGTTAGCTTTGAGATCTCTTAACATGCTCAAGACTTCCTGAGTTAAGGATGTCTCTCTTAAGGACTGCCTCAGTTAAGGCATCTTGACTTAAGAACATTTTAATGAAAAGTTCTCTCTCTGAAGTGATTTGTATATCACTAAAGGGCTTCTAAAGCACTTTATTAGCCCTTTATTCTTTTTTTCTTCTTCTTTCCTTTTATATTTTCTTTGTCTCCTGTTTCAATTAAAAACAATTATATTAAATGCAGGAATAACATTAAAGTAACGTTCAGCATAACTAAATTACACCAGTCAGAAAATTCAAGAAGTTAAAGTTTGTAAAGCACCAATAACTTGAGCATGTTATAAATATGCATTATCTTCTATTCCAGATGTCCTTTTTAAATATATATTTTAATATACTAGTCATAATCTTGTTAAATACAGTAAAACATATAGGATGTACAATATTGTTGAATTCATGTTCCTGAGAGGTCAACAACAGTAATGTCTGGAGTAAAGGTAACTACTGAGAATGTTTATGTAAATGACTATTTGTGACTTGCTGCAGCTATATCATCTGAAATTATATTTAAACTCTGATAGCCAATCAGATAGGAAAATCTCTGTTTGATTGGCTCATCAGAAATGAACCCTTTTTTTTTCAGTTGCCCTCTTAAGTTACAGAATGAATGGTAACTGAGAGCAGGGGGCAGGGAATTATTTGTTATCCTTAAGCAATTCATGGCCTTGCTAGGTAACTTCCTGGTGTTTCTAGTGAAAACAGTCATTATGTATATAACAATCAATATAACTTATCATGTTTCTATGAACAACAAGATTTATTGTTCCTCAAGTTAAATATTGATTGTGGCTTTGGTTAATAATTGTCTCATGATTTAGGGCCTGATTCAAAGATAGTTGAAATTAATGGAAAGACTCCCATTCACTTCAATTCATTTTGGGTCAGACTTGCATTAGATATAACCTAGTCTTAATTCCATGATCTGAGTTTGTCTCTCAGCTCTAGAAATGTCCACATCACAAAAGTCACCATCGAAGCTGCCACGTATTGGCCCTTTACTTGCACTCCCTGGCAGCCCGAGCAGAGAAGACAAGGATTTAATGGGCATAGAGATCAAACTACATTGATTTCTGGATGTCATTCCTCCAGAACAGGGTTAAACTGCAGTGGTATGGTAGTTCGGCAGAGGCTTGCATTGTTGCTGACTATTATGTGGATATGTAGGGAACCTCATTCATCAGGGCTGTAATTCTGGTACATTTCCAGACCACTATGTCTATTGTTTTCAAACTTGGGTCCATTAAAATAGACACCTAACTCCAGGGCTGACCCTAGACCAAGTGGCACCCCAGGTGAGGAGTATCTTTTGTGGCTCCCCTCCCATTTGTTAAACTTTTGAATACCTTATTTTTTATTACATTTTTAGCCCATTTCATGACTTTGATGCACAATTTGCATGCATGATTTATCCCCATCAAATAAGTTGATAAATTTGCACACTAGGATCTGTAAATCTGTATGCCACATGTATGCAAATCAAAATGATTGTTTTCTCTAAGCTTATAGAAACTTTTTAATTTTAAGAATAACTGAAATGTACTAACATCAAGATATTGAACTGTGCATTAACATTGGGTGGACCAGTATTCAATAGTATTACAGTAGGTGACAGCCTTAAAATGTTAACCCTAGTCCTTGAGTTCAAAAGGTCACTTTTCTTGCCTTTGCCCTCGTGGACTGAAGCACAGTGTCAGAGAGATCCAAAGACTGGCCAATGCCACTTTCAAATGATAAAATAACAAGTGATGGCAGTCTCAATTATCTCAGTTATCAATCGAAGATATGTTTTAATGAGCCCAAGCTTCAAAAAACTGCACTCACCACTTGCAACTATCACCGGCAGCATGAGCAGAATCTTCCAAGTTATCCACACATTAAGAAAAGTGTCCTTCAGCTCCGCATCAGAAATTAATTGAAGAACTTGTAGTGGAGATTGATTCTCATGTTGCAAAATATGACTGATGTTGTCTAATTCACCATAGAGAGTTTAATTGTCGTCCGAATATTCCCCACATGTCAGTATCCGGAGAAGGTCTGTACAATTGTTCAAGAGTGGTTTCCTGTCCGCTGGTAGCTTACTAAGGTCATACAAAAACCCCCAGGTCTTTTCATGGTGTTTCATTTATCCAAACTTTTCTTCGGATAAAGACAGCCAAACAGTGTCAATGAGTGAGCAAAAAAACACTCTCTTGAATTTTTTTTCCAAGCTTTCCATCACCTCATCTCTGCCCTCAGAACCAAACTGTCTCTTCTTCCAATAAATACAAGTTTCCTTGAAGACAGGCTCAACTCCAAAGTTTTCTGCCATTTCTTTGGCAGCAGTGATGGCATTTTCAAATCCGTTGTCTCTATAGGCTACAATGAAATCAACGCAGCTTCTCATCAAAGTAGTAGTGGTCGCAATGTCCATCAACTGAGTTTATAACGTCTTGCTTACAACATTTACTTGGAAAAGGACATCTTGCAAAACCACAATTGAGACCAGAAATTTGAAGTCAGTGATCTGGTTTGCTAGGCTTTGAGCCTTATGTTGCATTCCAACCTCGACTTTACTTGACTGCGCAAATGCCATCAGTGCATCAGTTACTTGGTACCTCACTGGCCTGACGCTGTCAATGCGGCTCTCCCAGCAAGTGTCACTTAGCGGCTTTTTGGTCTGATTTGTAACATTGTCTATGAGGATCTTCCACCCGATAGTTGATGCTGAAAATAGGATGTATATTATTTGCAGTACTCCGAAGAGAGATACTGAATCTAAAGAAGATGATGCTGCATCTGACACAACCAGGTTGAGGAAATGGCAGCCACAAGTCATGAAGAAAGCTCTTGGATTCAACACAAAGATCCTTGCTTGGGCACCACTGTTTCTTCCCTTCATGTTCATGCTGTTGTCATAGCCTTGGCCACAGCAGCCCTGAATCTTTATTTTATTCTCATTCAAAACGTTCATAAACAGTTCTGTTAGGCCTTTTTCCAATAGAGTCATCCACAGACTGGAAACGGATAAAGTGTTCCTTTACTTGGATACAGCCATCCTTGTCAACAAAGCTTACTGTAAATGACATCTTTTCATTGTGACTAATATCAGGAGTGCAGTCTATTATTACGGCATAGTACTTCAGTGTGCTGAGTTACATCAATATGTTGTCGAGCAACTTCCTTGCCATGTCAGTCGATTCATTTTGAATTATTTTGCTTCTTTATGAACTACTCAATTAGGTGTTCATGTGTGACAGTGTCATATTTCCCAAGGAGTGCTACCAAACCGAGGAAATTACCATTACATTCAGTGAACAATATTTACGAAGAGCCCAGGAGAGCCAAATTATTCTTTGCAAGGAAGAGGGCAGTTGAGATCAAACACTGGAACACATTCCTCCAATGATGGGTTTCTACTTTACTAATGCACTGGTTTTCTGCATCTATGCGTTTATTCAGCTTCAGCTTGGACTCAACCTCCATCCATTTAGAGTAGGCCAGAAAATGGCTGGGTTACTTTTCATGTTGCTTCAGAACCTGAGCTAAGTTATGCCAGTAATTTTACCAGGAAAGTGCAAGCAGTGATTTGACATTCTTGTCAAATATTTTGCAACAAAACCAGAGCACTTTGTCAGTTGATTTTGAATAAGCTAGCAAACGTTGATTCAGTTTCTCACCATTCTTGAGCACTCTTTCGCAGGGTGACTTTGAGAAGTGTCGCTTCTGCTCATTTACTGGAAAAGTCATATCCTCAGTTTTACCTGGCCCATTCAAAATTTTACAATCACTATCAGCAAAGTTTAGGATCACCAGCCATAAAGCAGGATCTGATGTATCGATTTGTGGTGTGCAATTTTTCTCACTGCTGTTTCTGTCATCATGTGAGATGGATTCTTCTTTATATTTTCTCTCCTTTTCATGTAAACCAGATTTTTCTTTGTCATTACTCTCCTTTTCATGTGAGCCACATTCTTCTTTATCATCACTCTCCTTTAGCTTGCCAGGAAAACTGGACGATTCTCCATAACTTTCCTCACGTTTCCATTACTTATCTTCATGTAAATCTGCCAATTCCTTAGTAATAGGACTTCCATAATTTATGCTTCACTCCTCAATTTCTTCTGCACTGGGATGATCACTACTGCCTAAAGCCCAGTCTATGTTGTTCTGTTTCAGATATTTCCCCATCAAATTTGCCCCTTGCTATAAACTAGATTGCAACAGCTTTTCACTTCCTATACTGAGCTCCTGAAGGCTTCTTCGGGGGCATCTTTTATTTTCTATGGGGGGGAAAGAGACAGCATTACGGAGAGCAAAAGTTTATGTTCCACAGTCTTAGAAAGTCATCAAACGTTACATGTTAAGGATGTCAGAAGAAGTAACAGTATTTCTTTTATATTATTGCATAGAGAGGGGTTTGATAGATATCTATCATCATTAAATCTGTCCTTTATTAGTTGCTACTTACACTCTTCAAATCTCAAAACACAAGTACACTTCCACAATTACACAATAAAACAAGGGGTTCACAGTATGGCAGCTGGGCTTTCACGTCACTTCACTTCATGCTTATATCTCACTAATTGACTGACTGGCAATGCCCTGCCCCTTATGTACAGCGAGGGCATGGCTGACAAGATTCTAGGAGGTTCAAGGAAAATGTAGTTCTCAGAAAGTCTGGAAGGTTCCACGAGATTCTACAAAGGTCCAGAACTTTCTAAGATGTTAATGAAAAATGAATCCAGATATGGAATACCTGAAACATTTTACTTCGAACATTCTATTTTCCCTTTTGTCACTAACAACAAAAACAGCACCCCAAGCCTGGCACCCCCGAAGCCCAGCAACCCAGGTGGTTGCCTGGTCCTAAATCCGGCGTTGCCTATCTCCACATAAAGGACCTGATGTTCCCCAGCTCAGCACGTCTTAAAATCAAGATGCAGTTATTTAGATGACTAAATATGTATTTAGATACCTAACCTTAGGCACTCGAGTTTGAAAACTTTGACCAAAATTCATTTAAATTAAGAAAGAATTTGTTTATTAAATTTACATAATTTAAAGCATGTGAAAGTGACTAACTATGCCTGTAATTCTGCTCTGTTTACAACTTATTGCTAAATAGTATTTGTTCATGAATCCGTGATAAACCTGTTTTTTTTTCATTGCAGGGAGCAAATATTGATAGTCTTGACATTGAGGGTCGGTCACCACTTCTATTGGCTACTTCCTGTGCATCATGGAAAATTGTGAATTTACTACTCTCAAAAGGTACAAAGGAACAAACAAGTATTATGTGTGTTTTTTTTCTGAGAAGGGTCCATACAAGTTAAGATTCTCTCTCAGGAGACTCCTCTTCAAGCCTCCTACATGGATGGCAGGCACAAGTGAACACATGAACTGCTCCATGCTAGCACCTCTGGAGTGCTAAATCCTCAGGAAGGGAAAGGAGGAAGCAGAGCCATGTCCCTGCCCCTCCACATCAACCTACGGAGTGTGTGGGCTGTGGAAGGAAAGCACATGTTGCACCCTCCTAAGGATTGGTGTGTACTCCCCTTGCACTCTCCACAAGCTCAAGGCAGCTCTGCACTATTGAGTACACAGAGAGGGAACAGAATTGAACATGAAGATACCACTTTGACATGGTCAAGTTTCTGATCATTAGTGGATTTAAGTATTAAACCTAACCTGTAGTAAGTGGTCACAGTTTAGTGTCACCTGAAACTTTACTAACTACTAAACCCTTAATGAAGTTTCATCTTTAATTGTCAGTTGCCACATTTTTAAGAATAAGCTACTGTAAATATTCTTGTGAGTATTTCTCTCAATATTTATAACATTAATTTTTATTAACAAACTATTCCTTTTTTTAATAGAAAGTTTATAGTAAAACTGTTATGGACTTTAGCAAGGCACTCTCTTGCTTCCAATAAGCAAGACATTCCATTTCTATGTTGCCCAACTATTATAATGTTATCATAGATTATTCATATAACAGCACTGAAGTAAACTGATACTGAAACATAGAATTCCAGTTGAAACAATATGACTATGGCAGCAGTACACTATGAGCCTGATATATTTAGAGGTGTTGATCACGCAGCCTCCATTCCCACCAGCAGTTGTGGAGGCTCAACATTTCTGAATATCACACCCCTATAAATCTGAGTGCTACAGTGGAACAAATGAAATTCATATATTACTGTAAATTGAAAGCTTAGAGTTAGTAGAAGTCTTGGTGTGATATTTGTTGTTGCATTGGCTGAAATAATTGTATTTTTAATTTCATTTTAGCTTGTGCATTTTAATCAAACATTATTAGTTATCAGAGGCCAGCAGTTTTGAATTGCTAGTATTTATCTCCATATTTATTTAGGAGCAAATATATCTTTAAAAGATCAGCTTGGTCGGAATTTCTTGCACTTGACAGTACTGCAGCCTGGAGGATTACAACATCTGGATGAGAAATTTCTGCAGGTACAGTGAGGATCTATTTGTATCTTTCTCTGATGAATTCAATCTCTTTGTCCAACTGTTTAAGGATTCTCTTTTCTTCCAGAACATTTATGGAAATTCATTTTATTTGTAAACTCACCTCACTGTCCCCACAGGGTAATTTAAATAGATACAAATATAAAAATAAACACGATCAAGCCAATAATAAAGATCTCTCCGGAAGGCAAAGGAATAAAGTTATTTGCTGCCGGGGGATTGAATGGCTCAGGAGATTAGCAATATATTATAGAACCTTTTCTTCTACTTTGCCAGTTAATAGGCAATCAAACCCTGGGATATGCTGCATGCTGCAGCAAATTCTTTAGGAAGTCTCCATTGCCTGGGTTTCAATAAATCCCTAGCCATATTTTAAAACAGGAGTATCAAACATAATTCTGCACTCGGCCTGTTTGATGTATTTATATGGGTCACTTGACATATTCAGATTCTCTGAATCTAAGCTTTAATTTAAAGAAAATATAGTAAGTTTCTAGCCATCATAGCTGCAGAGATAACATTTAAGATGTGAGCCAAGTATAACTGCTGCAGTTACGTCTGCCTGAATGCGCAGACAGCTTGAAACCATGAGTCAGAGGTGTGAACTCCCCATATTAATCTGATGGGAGAATCAACTATAAAGAACAATGATGACTTTTGCATGTCATGTTGTCAACTTTTAAAAGTATTTAATCACTGATCATTTCAGTGGGTGGAATGGGCTTAAGGGCTGGGAGTGAAGTACACTGGACTGGGAACTGAAAGTTGCTGCAGGAAGGGAAATGCAGAGAAAAGAGGAGACTCACAAAATTAGAGGAGGGAAAGAGAAAGGTTGGGGAAGGAAGAGAAACACAAAGCAGAAATAGTGATGCCTCAAGGAAAGCATATTCTTTCACTGAGCAGTGAATGTGACAATGAGGCACTGAATAAATAACTAAATGTTTCATTACTACCTAAAGGCTCTGTTCTCCTATTGCTCTCTGTGCAAACCTACTGACATCAATGAGCATTCCATTGTATACTGTGGGGAATATATACTCCTAAATGTATACCCCAGCCCATGGAACACAATTAAACAGAATTCATTCCACTGCTCTGAATGAGTTTGACACTTCTGCTTTAAAGGCCTTCACTTCCATTTGAACCCCCCAGAGGAGGGTTGGCAAATGCTGTCTCCCACCCCCTGAGATTGAATCTCTGCTGTAGTGCAGCCGCTCCCACTTGCACAAGAGTTCAGTTTCTGCCTCTCTCTACTACTGTGGGCAAATTTAGCCTCAGGTAATTTGTGACCAAATTTTTTCACCTTCTGATGACTTTGCAGGTGTCCACACTGCAAAATTACCGCCATCCTCACTGGCCACCTTCTGAATAGCCCCACAGAGAGACCAAATATTCAGGAGGCATGTAAGCTGCTGACATGTCTTCATTTTCCTCCCTGATGTGGTTGAGGTGCATGGTGTGGCAGTGTAAGAGAATCTTGTACTTCCTGCATTGCACCTATTCTGTGGATAAATAGAGAGTTCGAGGGCCCAATAGCCAAGTTGCTGAGTTCTTCTTGTGAAGTGTAAATTCACTGAAAACCATCAATCAGCCTTACATATTTGTAAAAGGCTCTCTTGTTTTTGTTGCTTCTGTTTTTAATTTTACTTTTCTTAAAGTTCCATAAAGATTTATTTTTAAAAGTAGCTTCAAAAAATTACTGCTAACTAGCTAGGACCCACAGTTGCATTGGTAATATGTATACAATCATTTCTCTTTGCCAACAGATGAAACATATTAAAGATCTTGTAGTGGAAGAAGATAACGAGGGGTGCACTCCACTACATTATGCATGCAGACAAGGAGTGCCCTTCTCTGTAAATAGCTTGCTCGACTTGAATGTTTCTGTCTATTCTAAAAGTAGAGACAAGAAGTCTCCCTTGCATTTTGCAGCCAGGTAAGTGGTGCAGTCTATACAACATATCAATGCCATTTTATACATTCAGATTTTCTCAGTATTATCCTGTACATTAATCTTTTAAAGCTATGGGCGCATCAACACCTGTCAGCGACTTCTCAGAGACATGAATGACACAAGACTTTTGAATGAAGGTGATAAGAAGGGAATGACTCCCCTTCACTTGGCAGCCCAAAATGGTCATGAAAAGGTTGTGCAATTTCTACTGAAGAAGGGTGCCCTCTTCCTGTGGTAAGTGTATGGGTTTCCTTTCTTTAAAATAATTAGTGTTACTGAGCTACTTTATTACTTACATTTTGTACTCATCTCTAAAGTTGTGCTGGATTGTCCATGCAAGTTTGCATTAAAGCTAAGGTATGAATTATCACATGTATAGTAACATTGTATATTACATTGCTTAAGTCATTAAGAATATTCTACAATGAACCTGATTCAGGGGGCTTTTCATATAATGTGTTATTAGTCCAGGACAATTCACTAACACATAGGATGTCACAATATTAACACGAAATAATTTTAATAGAAATAAAATTGTGTGCTTTTAATGCTTGTAAGTTGCCTTAAATGTACAATTCAACAGTACTACAGTGTTGTATGCAGCATCAGCTGTTACACGTTAATACCCTGGTCTTGTAAGTTTCTCACTTATTTCAGAGGCGAATCCCGTGAAACAGGCAAGATCCCACAAGATCACATATCTGCCTTTATGAGACCCCATTACTTTTACACAGTTGAGACTACCCTTACATGGCTGAGGAGACTATTGTACTTTACTCAGCAAAAAGACATTGACATTGATGGAGAACAACAGTGAGGAAACTATTGTGAGGAAGGGGAGAATCAGGCCCATGAGCTCAAGGTTGTAGGTTATACTTGTAAAAATATGTGAATAACATCATATCTACTGTTTCAAAAGTGATTATAAAGGCTGGTCAGCCCTGCACCATGCTGCCTTCGGAGGATACACTCGCACAATGCAAATCATTTTGGATACTAATGTGAAATCTACAGACAGAGTGGATGAAGAAGGGGTATGTATATGTATAATTTTTGTTTGTTTCCACTCTGTTGTCTCATTGCAATCAAACATGTAATCCCTGTTAGCAACCTTGTTTCACTGTTGAAGATTATGAGAGACTGTGTTTATGATAATATATTTATTTTGGCAATTATAAAACCCTTACTATTTTGTTGTTGTTAACATATCTTGTTTAGGTTTATTTATAATTAGTGAAATGCCCATCCAAGTTCTAGGAGCTGTACACAACAGAAGATCAACATCATTAACACAAAATGTAAAGCACTTTAGACTCTACTAACTATACCACATGACCCACATAACAATGTAGCAGACTATAATAACATCATAAACTCACAATATGAAAAGCTCATAACAATGAAAGGAAACCCACCATAAATAATGACTCATCAACAAACCTCTTCAAACGTCAAAGTCTATTCCCCCTGGCAAACCCTAGTAGCTATGCTTGCAGCTTGTTCTGAAGTTTGTCAAAACCAAGATCTTTTGGCCAGGAGAGGAATCTAGTTCCGGAGCTGAAGACCTCTTGTGGGAAATGATGCATCAACAGTTCCCTCTCAGAAACCAAAGGATGTTCAGCTCAAGCAACTGTTGTTTTACCAAAATGGGAGAGAGACAATCTTTTAGGTAGTCAAGGCACAAAGCATTTAGGACCTGCTAGATTAAAAACAGCACTTCAGATTCCACTAGAAGCTAATTAGAAGCCATTGTGTAGTCCCTTATTTGTACATTGCTCAGAGAAGACTGGATGTGTTGATATTTGGGGAGATTCACCAAAGTGCCAAAGAGATCTAGAAGCACTTGTCTTCCTGCCCAACTAACTTGCAGTTGGACTTGTGCTTCTAAGGCCTTTTAGTGCTTTTGAAAATCACAACCATTTACCTTAGTTTTATGCAAGTCACTGAGGGCAAAATCCTCCTCTCAGAGAGCTGCTTGCAAATAATTCTCTGCAGACCTATGCATAGTACCACACTGGTGGAAACTAATTTTGGATTCTTCTCTTCCTGACCCACAAATATAGATTCTGTGGATCTGTTGGCACAGGACAGTTTTATTTTTAACATCTTGCTTTCATTAATTGCAAAACTATGAGATGTTAATAATTAGTATCCTTTGTATACGCTTTGCCCTTTCCTATATGCAGTTTGTTTTCTCTGTAATGGTACAGGCATATACAATTAAACACTTGGGACAAAATTCTGTTCTTTTATACCACCACTGAAGTGATTCAGATGGTCTAGATGATACTTAGGCTTGGTCTACACTATGCGTTTATACTGAATTTAGCAGCGTTAAACCGATTTTACGTTGCACCCGTCCACACAACGAAGCCCTTTATATCGATATAAAGGGCTCTTAAAACTGATATCTGTACTCCTCCCCGACGAGAGGAGTAGCGCTCAAATCGGTATTGCCATGTCGGATTAGGGTTAGTGTGGCTGCAATTCGACGGTATTGGCCTCCGGGAACTATCCCACAGTGCACCATTGTGACCGCTCTGGAAAGCCATCTGAACTCGGATACACTGGCCAAGTAGACAGGAAAAGCCCTGCGAACTTTTGAATTTCATTTCCTTTTTGGCCAGCGTGGAGAGCTCACCAGCACAGGTGACCACGCAGAGCTCATCAGCACAGGTAACAATGCAGTCTCCTGAGAATCGAAAAAGAGCTCCAGCATGGACTGCACGGGACGTACTGGATCTGATCGCTGTATGGGGAGAGGATTCCATGCTAACAGAACTCCGTTCCAAAAGACGAAATGAAAAAACATTTGAAAAAATTTCCAAGGCCATGATGCTGAGAGGCCACACCAGGGACTCAGTACAGTGCCATTTGAAAGTTAAAGAGCTCAGACAAGCCTACCAGAAAACCAAAGAAGCAAATGGAAAGTCCGGGGCAGGGCCAAAAACATGCCGCTTCTATGCTGAGCTGCATGCAGTTCTAGGGGGGGTCCGCCACCACTACCCCACCCCTGTCTGTGGATTCCGAGGTGGGGGTAGTAATTGCAGCCATGGCTGAGGATTCTGCGGACGGGGAAGATGAGGAGGAAGAGGAGGACGAGCTTGTAGAGAGCACACAGCACTCCGTTCTCCCTAACAGCCAGGAGCTTTTTCTCGCCCTGACGGAATTACACTCCCAGCCCTCCCAAGCAACTATCTCAGACAATGAATCCATGGAAGGGACCTCTGGTGAGTGTACCTTGTAAATATAAGACATGGTTTAAAAGCAAGTGTTTTTTAATGATTAATTTGCCCTGAGGACTTGGGATGCATTCGCGGCCAGTACAGTTACTGGAAAAGTCTGTTAACATGTCTGGGGATGGAGCGGAAATCCTCCAGGGACATCTCCATGAAACTCTCCTGGAGGTACTCCAAAAGCCTTTACAGAAGGTTTCTGGGCAGCGCTGCTTTATTCCGTCCTCCATGGTAGGACACTTGACCATGCCATGCATGTGGCAAGTAATCTGGTATCATTGCATGACAAAGCCTAGCTGCGTATGGTCCCGGTGATTGCTGGCATTCAAGCAACATCCATTCTTTATCTCACTGTGTTATCCTCAGGAGGGTGATATCGTTCATGGTAACCTGGTTGAAATTCAGGAATTTAAGTAAGGGGACAGAGATGGCCATTCCTACTGGGCTGTTTGCCTGTGGCTTAAAAGAAATCCTTCCCTGCAGGTAGCCAAGCGGGGGGAAGGAGGGCGCGATTGGCGCTGAGCTTTTCCACGTTTGGCTAGCGGGGATCTTTCCTGCTACCAGCCACGCGGTTGAGCGGGGGAAAGGGGAGTGTTTAGCAGTGATCTTCCATGATGCCAGCGACGAGGTGGTTTCTGCTGCTGCACGTTAACAGGAAAGAAGCAGCACTCAATGGTAACACCAAAGCCGCAGGCACTCAATATTAAGATGCAAAATACAACCTTGTAGTAAAGACACATGTGCTATGTAAGCTGAATAGTGTTGTTCACCGTGAAAGAGTATGACCATTGTTCTCTAAAATGTATCTTTTAAAATACTTCTCTCCCTTTTTTCCCTCCCTCATGCAGCTGCAAATTTTTCAAGCCTCCCTACTCCATCCCGAAGGCTATCTCAGATAAGGCATCGGAAAAAAAAGATGCGAGAAGAAATGTTTTCGGAAATCATGGAAGTGACCCGCAATGAAAGAGCTCATCTGAATGAGTGGAAGGATGTGGTAGCAAAGTACAGGAAAGATGCCAGTGACTGTGAGGACAGGAGAGACGCTCCAGATGAGAGGAGAGATGCTCGAGATGAGAGGTGGTGGCAGGAAGATCAGCGGTGGCGGGATGCATCTCTGGGGCTGCTGCGTGATCAAACTGACATGCTCTGGTGTCTGGTGGAGCTTCAGGAACGGCAGCAGGATCACAGAGTGCCACTGCAGCCCCTCTATAACCACCCTCCTCCCTCACCATGTTCCTTAGACTCCTCACCCGCCAGATGAGTAAGAACTTGTGGGGGTAGGCTCTGTGCACCCGCCCACTCCACCCCAGTGGACAGCCCAACCAAAAGGGTCTCATTATTATGAAAATTTTTTAGTGGCCTTTTCCTTCCCATCTATTCTCCTCCCAAACCCCACCCGGGCTACCTTGTCAGTTCTCTCCCTCTTTTTATAATTAAGTAATAAAGAATACATGATTTTTAAACGAGAGTGACTTTTTATTTCCTTAGAAAGCAAGCTGTGATTGAAGCGGGGGTGTGGGTGGCTTACAGGGAATGAGTCAATGAAGGGTGGGGGGTTTCATCAAGGAGAAACAAACACAACAGTCACACTGTACCCTGGCCAGTGATGAAACTGGTTTTCAAAGCTTCTCTAATGCGCACCGCTTCCTGGTGTGCTCTTCTAATTGCCCTGGTGTCTGGCTGTGTGTAATCAGCGGCCAGGTGATTTGCCTCAGCCTCCCACCCCGCCATAAACGTCTCCCCCTTACTCTCACAGAGATTGTGGAGCACACAGCAAGCAGCAATAACAATGGGGACATTGGTTTGGCTGAGGTCGGAGCGAGTCAGTAATGTGCGCCAGCACGCCTTTAAACGGCCAAACGCACATTCTACCACCATTCTGCACTTGCTCAGCCTGTAGTTGAACAGCTCCTGACTACTGTCCAGGCTGCCTGTGTATGGCTTCATGAGCCATGGCATCAAGGGGTAGGCTGGGTCCCCAAGGATAACTATAGGCATTTCAACAGCCCCAACTGTTATTTTCTGGTCTGGGAAGTAATTCCCTTGCTGCAGCCGTTTAAACAGAGTAGTGTTCCTGAAGACGCGAGCGTCATGAACCCTTCCCGGCCATCCCACGTGGATGTTGGTGAAACGTCCCTTGTGATCCACCAGTGCTTGCAGCACCATGGAAAAGTACCCCTTGCGGTTTATGTAGTGGGTGCCCTCGTGCTCCGGTGCCAAGATAGGGATATGGGTTCCATCTATCGCCCCACCACAGTTAGGGAATCCCATTGCAGCAAAGCCATCCACTATGACCTGCACATTTCCCAGAGTCACAACCTTTCGTAGCAGCAGCTTAGTGATTGCTTTGGCTACTTGCATCACAACAGCCCCCACAGTAGATTTGCCCACTCCAAATTGATTCCCGATGACCGGTAGCTGTCTGGCGTTGCAAGCTTCCAGAGGGCTATTGCCACTCGCTTCTCAACTGTGAGGGCTGCTCTCATCTTTGTATTCTGGCGCTTCAGGGCAGGGAAAAGCAAGTCACAAAGTTCCATGAAAGTGCTCTTACACATGCGAAAGTTTCGCAGCCACTGGGAATTGTCCCACACCTGCAACACTATGTGGTCCCACCAGTCTGTGCTTGTTTCCCGCACCCAAAATCGGCATTTAGTGGCTAGAACCTGCCCCATTACCAGCAGGATCTCCAAAGCGCAGGGGCCCGCAGTTTGACAGAATTCTGTGTCCATGTCCTCATCACTCTCGTCGCCGCGCTGCCGTAGCCGCCGCCTCCTCGCCTGGCTTTGCAGGTCCCGGTTCAGCACTGACTGCACGAGAATGCGCGAGGTGTTTAAAATGTCCATGATTGCTGTCTTGAGCTCAGCAGGGTCCATGCTTGCCATGGAATGGCGTCTGCACAGTTCACCCAGGAAAAAAGGCGCGAAACAGTTGGCTGCTGCTGCTTTCACGGAGGGAGGGGTGAGGCTGTACCCAGAACCACCTGCGACAGTGTTTTTTGCCCCATCAGGCATTTGGGATCTCAACCCAGCAGTCCAATGGGCGGGGGAGACTGTGGGAACTATGGGATAGCTATGGGATAGCTACCCACAGTGCAACGCTCGGGAAATCGACGCTAGCCTCGGTACATGGACGCACACCGCCGAATTAATGTGCTTAGTGTGGCCACATGCACTCGACTTTATACAATCTGTTTTAAAAAACCGATTTCTGTAAAATCGGAATAATCTCATAGTGTAGACGTGCCCTCAGTCTTGCCATTCGTGCAGGAGACTGGCCTAGATGATCTCTCAAGGTCCCTTACAGTCCTATGTTCTATGAATTGAGAGCAGAATCTTGCCCTTGAGGAGTGGGAGGGGAAGGGGAAAGGGTTGTACATTTCTTTTACGCATAATGATTCCTAATAATGTTTTGGTATGTTGTCTTTCTGAAAAGAACACAGCTCTTCATCTTGCTGCAAAAGAAGGACATGCGAAAGCGGTGAGACTACTTCTTGATGATGATGCCAAAATAATCTTGAACAAAGCATCAGCCTCTTTTTTCCATGAAGCAATACACAAGAGGCGTAAAGATGTAGTGTCTGCTGTCATTCTGAATAAAAGGTGAGATGCCTATACAACACTTTTTAATAGTTTCAGGTGTTTAGTGACCATTGCTTTCTCTTTGTTCGCTGGCAGTTAATGTACTGAGCATGCAATATACTACGGTTGATCAGATACGTATTTTCCATATTCAGAAGATTAATACTGATATAATAAGTAGAATGAGAATCGGGAGGAAATGGTAAAATAAATAATAATCAGCTTTGGAAGGAAATCCTCTCCATGTCAGGGCAATTGTTCAAGGACTGCAAGAAACATGACAAGAAGCCAAGAGAATGAGTAGTTCTTGCTCTAGAATATGGTACTGTAATGGTACAAAGATACAGAATTTTTATCAAAGCCTGAGCACAAGTCACATAATTCCAGGGATTTAATTTAAAATTGCTGGGTAAAACTGTTGCAAATGTTAAAGTACTCAAGGAAGAAAAGACTGTTGCAGAGAAGCTAAATGAATTCTTTGCATTGATCTTCACTGCAGAGGATGTGAGGGAGAATCTCACACCTGAGCCATTCTTTTTTGGTGACAAATCCGAGGAACTATCTCAGTCTGGGGTGTCATTAGAGAAAGATTTGGAACAAACTGATAAATTAAACAGTGACAAGTCACCAGGACCAGATGATATTCACCCAAGAGTTCTGAAGGAACTCAGATATGAACTTGCAGAATTACTAATTGTGGTATGTAATTTATCACTCAAATCAGCCTCTGTACCAGATGTCTGGTGGATAGCTAATGTAACACTGATTTTTAAGAAAAATACTCCAGAGACAAACCTGGCAATTACAGGCCAATAAACCTAATCTCAGTACCAAGCAAATTTGGTTGAAATTACAGCAAAGAACAGAATTATCAGACATATAGATGAAAAAGGTTTGTTGGGAACGAGTCAACATGGCTTTTCTAAAAGGAAATCATCTCTCACCAATCTATTAGAATTTTTTGAGGGAGTCAACAAGTGTGGACAAGGGTGATTCAGTGAAGCTAGGGCTAGACAACAGCGGATGGATCAATAGATAATTTCCTTGTTCTTTTCATTCCGTCTGGTGTATTTGGCACTGGCCGCTTTCGGACAACAGGATACAGGGCTAGATGGGCTATTGGTCTGACCCAGTATGCCATTCAAGAATTGTCTCATGTGGGTTCCAGGACTACCTGCTCCAAGAAGCAGTCATTTAAGCTGTCAAGAAACTTTATTTCTGCATCCTGTCCTCAGGTGACATGAACCCAGTCAATACGGGGATAGTTGAAATCCCCTATTATTATTGAGGTTTTTTATTGTTATAGCCTCTCTAATCTCCCTGAGCATTTCACAGTCACTATCACCATCCTAGTTAGGTGGTCTGTAATATATCCCTACTGCTATATTATTATTCAAGCATGGAATTACTATCCATAGCGATTCTATGGTACAGTTTGGTTCATTTAAGATTTTGACTTCATTTGATTCTACGCTTTTTTTCACATATAGTCCCACTCCTCCACCAGCATGAGCTGTTCTGTCCTTCTGATATATTTTGTATCCTGGTATTACCATGTGCCATTGATTATCCTCATTCCACCAAGTTTCTGTGATGCCTGTTATATCAATATCCTCATTTAATACGAGGCACTCTAGTTCACCCATCTTATTATTTAGACTTCTAGCATTTGTATATAAGCACTTTAAAAACTTTTCACTTTTTAGCTGTCTGACATTACATGATGCAGTTGAATGGTACTCTTTTTCATTTGACTGTTTCTCATTAGATCCTACCTCTATTTTATCATCTTTCATCCTCTCCTCCTTACTAGGACATAGAGAATCTCCGTTAATAGATTGCACCAGGCAAGCAAATCACCATGCGGTTCTCCCGGTCATTGCAAACCCAGCTACTTATGTTTCTAATGATCAAATCCCCCATAACTATTACCTGTCTCTTCCTAATAACTGGAGTTCCCACCTCTGGAGAGGTATCCTCAGTATGAGAGGATACCATGGCATCATCTGGAAGGAGGGTCCCAAATATGGGATAATTTCCCTCTGCTCCAGTTGGATGTTCTCCTTCCCTGAGGCTTTCGTTCTCCTCAACAGCATAGAGGCTGTCAGACAGGGGTGGGACTGTTCTACTGTGTCCTGGAAAGTCTCATCTATATACCTCTTTGTCTTCCTTAGCCCCTCCAGTTCAGCCACTCTGGTCTACATGGTCTCTGAGGGCCAGGAGCTCCTTGCACCGAATGCACACATATGCCACCTGCCCATAGGGCAGGTAATCATACATGCTGCACTGGATACAATAAACTGCATAGCCACCACTCTGTTGCTGGACTTGTGCCTGCATTCTCTTTTTACTCCTGCAGCTCATTCCTTTGTTGATGTTTTGTTTTTATCAGGGGGTGTTTTTGGCTTTAAGTTTAAAGACTGTTAAGTTTATCTAGTCCCCACTCCCTCTCTAAACTCCCTTGCAAAACTCCCGTTAGCCACTTCTGTTCACTAGCTCCTCTGGTTGCTTAGGAGCTGGCTTTTTAAAGCCCTGGTCTTCCTGAGTAGCTCAACCCTTTGGTTAAAGGTTGATGAGCTAGGCTAGGAAAACGGTCCCCCAAATAAACAGACCACACGGAATATTTCAGTAAAGCAGCAAGCACACCACAAACACAAACACACACACTACAGACAACAGTCTTACCCCAAGGGTCATGTAAATTTTCCTCCTTCATCCAGAGAACTCCCTCACAAAGTCCGCTGTTAACTAGCACCAATACTGCATGCAGATGTAGTTGCCCCATCTCAAAAAAGATATATTGGAATTGGAAAAGGTTCAGAAAAGGGCAGCAAAAATGACTAGGGGTATGGAATGGCTTCCATATGAGGAGAGATTAGTAAGTCTGGGACTTTTCAACTTGGAAAAAGACAACTAAGGGGGGATATGATTGAGGTCTATAAAATCATGACTGGTGTGGAGAAAGTAAATAAGGACATGAACTAGAGTCCCCAAATGAACTAGAGGGCACCAAATAAAATTAATAGGCGACAGGTTTAAAACAAACAAAAGGAAGTATTTTTCAGACAATGCACAATCAACCTGTGGAACTTCTTGCCAGAGAATATTGTGAAGGCCAAGATTATGACAGGGTTCAAAAGAGAACTAGATAAATTCATGGAGGATAGGTACATCAATAGCTATTAGCCAGGATGGGCAGGGATGGTGTCCCTAGCCTCTGTTTGCCAGAAGCTGGGAATGGGCGACAGGAGATAGATCTCTTGATTATTACCTGTTCCATTCATTCCCTCTGTAGCACCTGGCACTGGCCACTGTCAGAAGACAGGATACTGGGCAAGATGGACCTTTGGTCTGACCCAGTATGGCTGTTCTTATGTTCATTCTTATGTTCATATGAGAGTTTGTTGACGTTTAGATGGGACATGTTATATATGCCATCGGTTTGCTAAATCTGTTGGGTCCATTTCAGGAGTGGCGGAATTGTACCATGAGTGATCACCACTCATGCTAAGAGTGGCAGGATGATACCCAGTATTTTTTTATTACCTTCAGAATTTTGTGAGCCCAAGATACAGACTTCTAGTATCAGTGTAGGGTTCATAATGAGTCCAAGGTTTTAAGAAGAGATCAGTATATCCTGTGATTTGCAAAACATCACTGCTTATCTGAAAACAGGATTAAACATGACTCATCCTTAGGGAAACATTGAGGAATATTATTCAATTATGGCCTCAACAGCTGATTTTCACTTCATGGCATATACATTCGTTACAGATTGTAATTTGCAGAATAATTTCTGAAATAACAGCTCATCCGGTCTAAAAATAATTAGATTTCAAAATAACATAATCCATTTTTTCTTTCATTATAAAGTTGATGTTTAACTTCTTATCCTTTGCCGAGAAGCATAGAATTAATTCTGCACTATTTCAACTTATTCTTGCAGATGGGAAGAAGCTGTGACAACATTTTCTCACTCTTCTACTGCCAATAAGTGTCCTTTGTTGGAAATGGTTGAATATGTTCCTGAATCTTTAAAAGTAAGATTGTTTAGTCTACACATTAAGAATTTAACTTATTCTAAAAATTCTGTGAAACTTGCAAGTAAATCTGCAAGTATGAGTATTTCTAAAGACTTGGCATGTGCAAGTGCAAATTGTCATGTACCCATGTAAACAAGGTAAAATTTCTCATTTGTTAACATATATGTATAAATATAGGTTGTGCACATCACTAAGTATGCTGTAAATGTGTATTGAATAATTATTTTTGTTAGAAGGGCTGCTGTATTGTTGAAGACCGTGGACACTTTTTTCCCCCTAAAGTATGGAAATCTTCCTTTTTTTCTGAACAGTCCTAATTTTCAGCAATCATGATAATTAATTTATGCAAATTAATTGTTTTTCTTTCCACGCTGAAAGTTGGTTTTGGACAACTGTATGATTGAGTCTTCAGAGGAAAAGACAAGTCGAGACTTCTATGTAAGTGGAAGAAAAAAAGTAATTAAAACTAGTACATTTTAATTATTAAAACTCTTCTTACAGTAAGATATGTCATAATGTACCTGCAATATATTATTAATGATAAATCATTAGTTAAAAATTTGGATTGTGGTAAATTGAATGAACTTGGCACTTTTTGAACCTTGGCAAATCATCAGTGTAGTTTATATCTGCTTAAACTTGCTTACTCTGTAAAGTTTAATCCCTTTTTAACATGTTTTAGATAGTTTATATCTGGATCATTGTGCAACTGAAATTCACCAAAGGTAAGCTGAGTAAACTCGTGGGTCTGTGCTCCCGGTGTGTGATTGGCAAGAATTCCTTTAGTTTAGAATAAATAATTTATATCACCTCATCAGTTGGTAGCATGAATTTACCTAGTAATGAGGTTCAGTGGTACCAACTGCCTCTAATTGTTTGGCTATACCAGAAGGAGGATAGGAGACACTGGATATGGTTTAATTAGACTGCAACTGTCTGGGAGTACCTGGCAGATAAAAGTGTACAGTGCAGGTAAATCCATGGTAATTTCAATATCTACCCAGGGGGCTTCCATTAGCCCTACCCCTTTTCCATCCTGGTTCCCAGCCAATCCACTGCTGGATCCTTGCCATACCCCCACCGTCGAATTAGGGTTAAGGTGGTATCTAAAGGAGGGGGGTGGCTCCCTGCTGTTCTAGTCATGGCAGCCCCGAACCCCCCTATTTCCATTCATTTAACAAACACCTCCATTAAATCCTTTACCAATCCATTTATCTGATCACTCTATCCCTTTCCTATGGGGTACTTGCATAGGACATCTGCCCCATGCTTACATAATGAGTTGTGACATCATAGCCTAATTCCTGTTCCTGCTTGCCCTACCTATTCCCTACCCTACCTACCTGCTATGAGGAAGACAAAAAATCCCCCACCTTGTCTTGGTCCAGATGAGAGAGGGATTTTCCCACCTGGCTTACTCTATATACTTTCCCCTTCCTTCTGGACTGGTCACCTGGAGGGATGATTCAGCATCCCCACATTGAGCCGCTCTTCGGCTGCACCAACATTAGTGCTTCTCTGCCTCTTAAAGAGGTACACTCCTTTCCCCAGCAAGCCAGACAACAGCCCCTCATCTTAAGATGCAGTGCGGTCATTATCAGTCCCTTTTTCATTGCAGCCTGTAATGGTGTTCCTTTTACTCCCTGCTTTTGCATAGGTCTGCTGAAACAGACTTTACAGAAACACTACCATGCCATATTTTTTTCCTTGATCTATTGTAAATACAAGATGGGAGGACCCACTTTGGCTTCAAAGCAGTAGGTGTTGAAAAATCCTTTTCCAGGAGAACTCAACTGAAAATGAGTGTTCTACAAAGCTCAGGTTAAGGCTACACTGTGGTGATCTTTTGCTACCACAGATACCTTGCCTGCTTTTGACGTCTGTTTCAAACTCCTTGAGAACTCTGATCATTCAAGTCTTCAGTGTCTTTCTTAGTACTCCAGTATCTAAGCCACAGCCAGACATATTAAATAGCCTGGTGAATACTTGTTATCACTTGACTTCACCTCTGTCAATCTGTGTATGTCTATCAACTGGTTTAAGCAGTTTCCCAGTACTTCCCCCTACCAAACTGATTCAATGTCCTCCAATTAAACTTAATGGCAACTTTCATTGACTTCAAGAGTTGCATGGTTAGACCTTAGATGGTTTTGGTGCTAAAATCATGATGTGTATATTTAACATCCCTGTTTGTTCTCTAACCTTTGAAGCTGTCATCACACAATTTCATAATATGCTTCAGTACAGCCAGCATCCTTGCCTCCAGCAACTTCAGCACAAGTTGTGCTGATGTCATGCCTAAAGTGTTGATGCATGTTCTTCCCGCGATGGTTCAGTAACATGAGCCAAACTGGGTTAAGAAGGAAAAGAAAGAGGATTCATGAACTCAGAATTGCCATTTAAAGGCAATAGAAGAATCTCCTTAAAATCTACACATCTATCTGGAGACAGGGAGAAGAGACAGCTGCACACTTTGCTATTTGGAGGAGAGCACTGCTAAAGCCATTTTATTTAATCAGGAACCCACAAAAGGCTACAGTCTTCATATTATGTAGTTCCTTGAACTGAAGACCCTTTCAAATCTGATAGCAAAGTCATCTATTCAGTATATGGACCAGTTAGTGAAATATGTATGCAATTGATGCTGTCACCTTTTTATATCTACAAGGGAAGAAATATCTTGTACCAAGGGATGCCCCTGGTATCCAGGGCCACTGAGAGTGAGTTCGGGCCCCAGTGAAAAAAAATTTCAGCCCCCCCCCCCCCCCAGCAAGGGTGGACCAGCTAAACAGGGCCAGGAAAAGCCGAGGCCCGGGCCCCCTTGCGGACCGCCAGGCCCCGATAATTTGTACTGGCTTCCCCCCCCACCTCGTCAGCCCTGCTGGTAACCCCTTTCCACCTTCTGCATGAAGTTAGAACATAAGAACATAATAGCTGCCATAACGATCAGACTATGATCCATCTGTTTAGTAGTTGTCTCTGACAGTGGCCCATGCCAAAGCTTCAGGGGGAGTGGACAGAATAGAGTGATTATGTAGTGATCCCCCCAGTCTTCTTCTCTCAGCTTCTGGTAGTCAGAGGTTTAGAGTTGCCCCAAGCATGGGGTTGCATTTCTATCCTCCATGAACTCATCCAGTTCTTTTTTGAACATAGTATGCTTTTGGCCATCACAACATCCCATGGCAATGAGTTCCACAGGTTAGTTGTGCATTGTGTGAAAAAATATTTCCTCTTGTTTGTATTAAGCCTGAGGTGTATTAAGTTCATTTGATGCCTCCTCATTTTTGTATAGGGTAATGGGTGAATAACACTTCTCTATTCACTTTTTCCACACCATTCATGATTTTATAGACCTCTATCAGATCCCCCTTAGTCATTTCTTTTTTTAAAAGCTGAATAGCCCTAAAATTTTAGCCTCTCCTTGTATGGAAGATGTTCCATACCCTTGATCATTTTTGTTTATAGTAGTTGAGACTGAAATGGACACATTCACAATTGGCTTAGCAGTTCAGTGGGTGTATATAATTTTGTGTGTGTATACATATACACACACAGATACATAACATACATATAACGTAAATACATGCTTCCAGGTATGTTGTCTTATTTTGCTCTTTGTCCTGTTTTGAAGGTCAGTGTAATTTTCATGTTTAGAAATTGTTATAACTATAATTTAAACTTTAGCAATTTATATGTCTTCAACTTTGCTAAGATACCTCTTGAAATGAATCTGGAATCAAAGGTTATAGATTTTCCAGAATATACGCTATTTTCTTAACAACGAGTACAGGCAAAATGTTCACTTGCTGCGTCAAACACACACCTGGTTTAAGTGGTGCAGCTGTCTTCAGTGTTCATAGACTTGCATATAGATTCCAAGACCTGATCATCTAGTGTGACTTCCTGTATAACACAGGCCACAGAATTTCCCCAAAATAATTCCTAGAAAAGATCTTTTAGAAGAACGTCCTGTCTTGATATTAAAATTGTCAGTGATGGAAAATCCATCATGACCCTTCGTAAATTGTTCCCATGGTTAATTACTCTCACTGTTAAAAATTACACCATATTTCCAATCTGAATTTGTCTAGCTGCTACTTCCAGTCTTTGGATCATGTTGAACCTTTCTCTGCTAGATTGATGAGTCCATTATCAAATATTTGTTCCCCATGTAGCTACTTATAGACTAAGCAAGTCACCCCTTAAACTTCTCTTTTTAACTCAATAGATTGAGCTCTTTGAGGCTCGCTATAAGGCATGTTTTCTAATCCTTTAATCATTCTGTGGCTCTTCCTGAAACCCTCTCCAATTTATCAACATTTTTTTTAATTGTGGGCACCACAACTGGACACAGTATTCCAGCAGCAGTCGCACCTGTGCCAAATACAAAGTTAAAATAACCTCTCTACTATTACTTGAGATTCCTTCTGTTTATGCATCCTAGGATCCATTAGCTCTTTTGGCCACAGAGAGCTTATGTTCAGCTGATTATCCACCATGACCCCCAAATCTTTTTCAGAACCACTGTGTCCTAGGATAGACCCCTCTATCCTATAAGCATGGCTTCCATTCTTTGTTCCAATATGTATACATTTCCATTTAGCCATATTAAAACATATTGTTTGCTTGCAGTCCTTTTACCAAGGTACCCAGATCACTCTGAATCAGTGACCTGTCCTCTTCATTATTTACCACTCCCCCAATTTTTGTGTCACTGGCATACTGTATCAGTGATGATTTTATGTTTTCTTCCACATCATTGATAAAAAATGGTTAATAGCATAGAGCCAAGAATTGATCCTGCCAGGACACCACTGGAAAAACACCCGCTCTATGATGATTCCCCATTTACAGTTACATTTTGAGATATAGCAGTTAGCCAGTTTTTAATCCATTTGATGTGTACCATATTAATTTTATATCATTCTAGTTTTTAATCAGCATGCCATATGATACCAAGTGCAACACCTTAGAGAAGGCTAAAATAAATAGATTATGTCAACAATATTACCTTTATTAACCAAACTTGTAATCTCATCAAAAAATATATCAAGTTAGTTTGATAGGATCTATTTTCCATAAACCCATATTGATATGCATTAAGTACTGTACCCTCTTTTAATTCTTTATTACTTGAGTCCCATATCAGCCACTTCATTATCTTGCTTGGGATTGATGTAAGACCTATAATTAACAAGGTCATCCCGTTTATCGTTTCTAAATATTGGCACAACAGCATTAGCTTTCTTCCAGTCTTCAGGAACTTTTCCAGAGCTCCAGGACTGATTGAAAATCAGTATTAATGGTCCAGTGAGCTCCTCAGCAAACTCTTTAAAAAGGCTTGGATGCAAGTTATCTGGACCTGCTGATTTTAAAATGTCTAACCTTAATAGCTGCTGTTTAACATCCTTTAGAGATACTAGTGGAATGGAAGGAGTGTTATCATCACCATATTATGAGACTATATCATCTGTTTTTCCCCCAAAGACAGAACAGAAATATTTATTGAACACTTCTTCCTTTTCTCTGTTGTTATTGATAATTCTACCATTTCCATCTTGTAATGGACCAATGCAATTGTCAGGATTATTTTTGTTCCTAGTATATTTAAAAAACTCCTTCTTATTGTCCTTCATTCTGCTGGCCATAGCTTTCTTCTTATGTCTCTTGGCTTCCCATATCAATTTTCTACAATTCATAATATCTGATTTATATTCATTACTATCAACTTCCCTTTTCTTCCATTTGTTAGATATTAATTTTTATAACTGCCTTCACGTCCCCTCTAAACCAGGTTGTGCTTATTCCAAACCTGAATATGGCTTCTGTACGTAAATTGGCACATCTTATTATCACATCCAAAATCTAAAACGACAGTCACCTTACAGATATCCAAGGAAGCAGGATATATTTTTAAGTCTTTGTTGGTTTTACAATTGCACTAATTTTGGATTTATAATAAAACATCTCATGTAGATTTTCACATTGGATTGTATCCACAACATTAACAGATTATTTGGAAAATTAATATAATACTATGTGGTTTCTTTCTTATATTACCTATATAACGTTTACCTTGTACAAGATGCTAAAATAAAAAAAAAATCTAGAACAATTATTTAAAATTATAATATTTTAGGGGAAATATTCTTTAAGAGTATTTTAAGATCCCATTTATTTTACTGATAGCAATGAAAATCCATAATAATCATAGCTGGTCATATAGATTGCATAGTTTACTGAGTGATTGATAAGTACAGAGTGTCCATGTTGATAGTTATTCTGCTACAACAGTCATATTTTTTATGAAGAATATTTAATTGTTTTTTGTTTTGTTTGCTTTGATGTACCAAGACTGAACTGCTACATCAATATTGTCATAAACACACATTAATATATGTATTTACTGTACAGATTGAATATAACTTCAGGTATCTTCAGTGTCCATTAATACTTAACAAAAGAGTAAAGGCAGATGAAGAAATTGTCTATGAACCACTTGCCACTCTAAATGTAAGTTCTGTTTTTTAACTATCAAAATATTGTACATTGGTATTGTTGGAGCTAAAGTTAAGTTTTTTTCATTGTAAATCCTCTTTTCCAGGGGTTGTAACTCAGCAGTTTTAAAGCACATTGGATTGAAACTTGCACATTAATTTGCCAGCTGAAGTTCTTATAGTTTATATAATAAATATTTTAACCAGTTATTAGGTATAGAAAGAAGTTATGAACTTATTTATGCACTTCAGATACTTTGAAAGGGTACAGTGTGTGTGGATGTGCATGTATCTAAGCAAACTCATCCTTCATCACTTGCAACCACATCCTGAAATGTAAACAGAATTGCAGAAAAAACATTTCTAAGGGAGGGATCTGGCCAGGGTACAAGTGGTCATGATGTGTTCACCATTTTCTTTCTTCACATGCAAATTGCAAAATGTTTTATTGATCTAAAACAAATTCCAATGTTCTCACACAACATTAGCCTCAAAGAATATTCTGTTCTTTCCAATTCAATCATAATAAAATTAGATAAGATCACTTCAAATGTACTGTACCTTTCAATAGGCTAGAATTCATGTAAAGTACAGTGGGATCCTGATTATCTGATCTATCTGGGACCTGAGCCAAATGGGATAATAAAAATCCAGATAAACCAGAGATTGGGCAGTGGGACTCCCCACTGTCAGCCCTGGGCGGTTGGTGGTTTGGTTGATATGGAGAGCCAGATAATGGAGGCTCAGATAAAGGGGATTCTAGTGTACTGAAATAGGTAGTCTAAACAACTGGCTTGTAACTGGGTCACTCAGCTGAAGTGGATATACTGTATGTTTGATACATTTGCTTACACATTTTGTAGGCTATGGTACGTCATAATCGCATGGAGCTTCTCAATCATCCTGTATGTAAAGAATATTTGCTCATGAAGTGGTATGTATGTTAACTGGACCTCTAAAACAGATTTTAGAATAAATTGTGTTTTTTAATCTCTTAATCAGGTTTTCAATAAAATGGAATATACAAAGAAACACATTACTATAAAAATGTTTATATGTCCTATGGAAAAGATTTGTTACAAAGAAAGATAATTTTAACTGTAGAATTTAAGTCAGTTTCAGTCCCATCCAGTCACCCTGATAAGAATATTTAAATATCTCAACCATTAGCAGATAAAATAAAAAGGTTGCTTGAATGTTACTAGAGGCAGAAACTCGTCACAATCTATATTGGCACAGGTTTTATTTTCATTTCCATCACAGAAAATCTGGTGTCACTTCATTAACTTCAAAGGAAACAAGAGCAGAGTTTGGCCCAGAGACCCTAAAGACAGCCATTAAACCTTTGCTCACCTTGAACTGCCGGGGCAAGGCCAGTCACTAAGAATATTTATACAGTTCTATTTGCATGATTGCAACCTTAATGTGCATTTCTCCATGATCACAAAAAGACCATTGGAAATACAACCTTCCAAATATAACCTTTTTTCATTTTTCATCTTCCAGGATGGCCTATGGGTTCCGAGCACATATTATGAACCTCGGTGTGTATTCTCTTGGTCTCATTCCTCTGACTCTTCTGGTCACCCGCATACGACCAGGAATATCTTCCAATGCAACAGAAATCCATCAAACAGGACCATTAGAGTATGAGGTACTATTTTTAATTAGTTACAATATATAATTTTAAAACAAGATGATATGATAATTGAAATGGTTTTCTAGAATTATTAGTCACTTTGCAACAATAAGGCATATAATTATAAAACATATACATCCAAACAATCTATCCTCATGCTGCTATTGTCCTGCAATGGGAAGTGGTAACTCCTGTAGTTTAAATTCCACAGTATTTTCCCCTATTTTTACTTATTTTCTGAAAAATTTACCTCTTGGGCACATTTTTTTTTCCAGTTTCCATCTCTGCCCTAAGACAGAGTGTGAACAAAAGGGATTAAGCTGCTTTTTAGTATGAAGTGACTGAAAACAATATACTTTCTCCATTTTTCTTAAAAATAAAAAGCAGCAAAATGGGTGACGTCCAAAGTTGCAAGTTTGAAATCTGGCATGGTTATATTCATGATGAAAGAGAAGTGCTTTTGAGTATTCTGGTGAACACTGGGTTTTACTTGGCCATGTTTTGTGTCTTTGACATTCACAGGCCACACAAGCACAGTACATTTTGCACTAAGCTCAAAAAATATGCAACTAAGAAGGGTTGTACTGTGCATGGTTAACTCAGCTGTAACTATAGTGAAAAATGTAGTGTAGGAATACTGCTAAGCCATTACCTCAGCCTGTGTTCACCTTGTCAGGGGTTAAAGAAATGCTCCTGCATATATTTCAAAGATTTTCAAGATTCTTTTTAAGAATTCTTCCCACAACCCCCGGGCACTTTGTAAATTGTAAAAGTGTTGAAGGGCTGCTGTGCAACAATATGTATGATATCCTACTTGGGAAATAGAATGCTATTGCATAATAAAAGACTTAATCAAAACACATACACACAAGTAAGGCTGTGTATGCAGCCTTAACTTTGTCATCTGCTTACTCAGGGCCGGCTCTAGGCACCAGCACTCCAAGCATGTGCTTGGGGCGGCACTTTCCAAGGGGCAGCACTCTGGCTCCTTTTTTTTTTTTGCTTAGGGCGCAAAAAGTCGGCCCTGAGCGGAGATGAGGTGCAGCTGTGGGGGGCGCGGGGAGGCTGCAGGAAGTAACCTGGGGGGGCAGAGGAACTGCTCCCCCCCAGCTCACCTCCACTCCACTGCCGCCTGCTCCCCCGAGCGCACCGCCGCTCCGCTTCTCCCCCATCCCTCCCAGGCTTGTTGCACGAATCAGATGTTTTGCGGCAAGCCTGGGAGGGAGGGGGAAGAAGCGGAGCGGCAGCAGTACGCTCAGGGGAGCAGGCGGAGTGGAGGTGAGCTGCAGCTGTGGGGGGCGCGGGGAGGGCCGCAGAAAGTAACCCTGGGAGGGGCAAAGGAACCACTCCCCTCCCAGCTCACCTCCGCCTCCTCTCCCAAGCGCGCCGCCGCTCCACTTCTCTCCACTCCCTCCCAGGCAAGCCTGGGAGGGAGGGTTAGGAGGGGAAATGCGGTGCTCCTGGGGGAGGAGGCGGCACTGGGGATTTGGGGAAGGGGTTGGAATGGGGTGGGGAAGGGGCAGAGTTGGAGCAGGGCTGGGGGTGGGACGTGGGAAATTTTTTTTGCTTGGGGCAGCAAAAAACTTGGAGCCAGCCCTGTGCTTACTTTTGAATGCTTAAATTGGTATCCTCAATATTCTGTTGCTATAAATAGTTGGGAATTCATTATTTATTCAGCACTCTCAGTCAGCATTGTGTTTTACACACAAATAAAAAGCAATAATCTAATGGGCAGAGGAAACTAGAGAGAAGGATAGATGTTGATATACTGCGGTGAGATAAGAACCTGAAAACTAAAAGATAGAGTTGAAGGTTACAATAACAATATCAAATATATGCAACTATAATGTTTGGTGTGGTGGTGGTATTGATTCTTTTCCTTTTCAGGTTTCCAAGAACACTCAAACAATGATTTTAAAATACTGCATGTTTGTTTTATTTTGTGATGTCATGATTCCAAAATGACTATTAAGGTGAATATAAATCAACTCACGGAACAGAAAAAAAGGGGAGAGGAAATCTACATTATATTGCAATATCTCCTCCCCACAAAAAACCCAAAACATTGAAAATAATGTTAATTTCAGTGTGTCAGTTATAGACACATGGTTAATATAATTATAAATGATTAAATGTGTCTAGGAGGAAAATCCACAACACACGGTTTGCTGGCAAGATCAGTGACAAAAACATCCAGAAACAAGACATACAGTATCTCTGTGTGTGACTTTGCAGCCAAGGCTTATGCATCTTGTGGAAGTTGCTGGAATACGTGGCCCTTGCTTAAAACCATGCTTCAACTCTGAAGTCAAGATATGACCAGGTGTAAGCCAAGTACTTGAGGCAGCACAGTGTATGTGAGGCAGAATTTGGCCCATGGTGTAGATTTAAAACTCATTTGTTGCTTTCAGGTAATTGTTGACACACTGGCAAGGAAGTGAGAGCAGCTCTGCTGCTGACACGTGAATGTGTCTGAGAAAAGATATGACTAAGACACAGTCTGAATTTATTTAGTGAGTATGAAATTCACCAGTGGTGTGGGGGTGAGTGTGAGGCACTCCATGTCACTAATGTCCTTCATAGTGGCTGCATTGGGAGACATCAAGGGAGAGTAGCCAGTTAGGGGTGCTTGCACACCCTTTAAGTACCATGGAAAGGATCTCTTTGCTGGCCCTGAATACTGTAGGCCAGCATGGGAGATCATAATGGTGCAGAGATGATGGGCCACAACTTCAGTGATTACACACATCCAGTGGCCCCAACACTCTGTGCAAGTGGTACAGATGGGCAGTGGCTACCATTTCAGCTCATAGGCTTGAATAGCAGCTCTAGGGGGGCTGCACAGCAGTCCTGGTCACTGATTCTGAGTTGTAGGGCTGGATTTCACCTCCACAACCCCTCCACTATAGAGCCTCATTGTCTGAACTCAATGCAGATGGAGTGGATTTCACCATAAATGTTATTATTTTTATTACTATTTTAATGATATTCTTTTTCATTCTGTGAAGAGTTAGCAGACTTGTCAATACAACGTGAGTGTCCTAATTAGAACTTCAGCCAAAGTTTCTATTACATTTACCATTTTGTTGTCCTGTCTGGTTTCTGTTTCAGGATTCATACTTCATAAGAGTATGTATGTGTTTAGTTTTCACCATGAGTTTATTTGGAATCTGCAAAGAGATATTTCAGCTCTTTCAACAGGTATATATATATATATATATATAATTTATCATACTCTATTTGTCTTAATAATGTGTTTGATATTAAAAACACTGCTGGATTTTTCTTTTATTATAAGGGAAATCCTAATTTAGGGTTATACTCAAGATACATTAAAATTTAAGAGGACAGAAATATAATATATAATGTATTATTTTTAATGGTTTCATACTTGTCAGTATGCTAATTTTTTCTTTCTTTCAAATTCTAGAAATTGAAGTACCTGTTGGATTATTCTAATCTATTAGACTGGACAATTTATACTTCAAGCATAATTTTTGTGTCTTCCTTATTTGTTAATATCCCAGCTCGCCTGCAGTGGGAATGTGGAGCAATTTCTGTATATTTATCTTGGATGAACTTCTTGCTTTATCTTCAAAGGTAAAATTTCGGTCCTGATTCTCCAAACACATAGAATACAAACATTAATCCAGTAGGAATAATTTCATGTGTAAAATTATAATGCATGTATGGAGTAGGCCTTTACTCTGTTTCTTTTTTCCCTAAGGAATTTTGAATTTTGATTCGTTGTTTTTCATAATGAAAACTTCAAAGCACATAACACCAATTGAAGAAACAATAGATAATGTGAATAACACTCTCCATATCACTTCGTAAGAAAACAAAGGATCATCTTTAGGTTTTTTAGTGGCCTGAATACAAATTATTTAAAATGTTATGTTGTATATCCTTTCAGCTTCAGAAAGCAAGATTATTTTTTTTTGGCTATCATTTGAAAAATCTTAAAAAGAAAAAAAATCTGAAGAGAAATTTAGTTATGCCTAATAAAAGGAAATGTTTCTTGTTATATCCAGAAGAAAGCAGCCTCCCCTTTAGTTTTTAGCTATTGAGACTGCCCCTCACCTGAGGAAAAGGTGGCTATTTTAGAATCACGGGGTTGGAAGGAATCTCAGGAAGTCATCTAGTCTAACCGCCTGCTCAAAGCAGGACCAATCCCCAGACAGAATTTTACCCCAGTTCTCTAAATGGCCTCCTCAAGATATTGAACTCACAACTCTAGGTTTAAGCAGGCTAATGTGCAAACCACTGAGCTATCCCAGAGCAGCTATGTAGTAACATTTTATGGATTAAATGAAAAAAAAAATGCCACCGTCTTATTTTAAGAAGGAGCTGGGGTGGGTAAGATTTTTCTATGTCAGACTGATTGTCTATCAAGTACTTATATGGTCCCCATTACCATAGCGTCGGGACACCTAATAATAGCGTCGGTAGCATACTTATCCTCACAACACCTTTGTGAGCTATGGAAGTAGTTATATTTATTTAACAAATTGGGAACCCAAGACACAGAGCTATTAAGGGTATGTCTATACTGCTTTATAAACCTGGGTCTGTGGGACATTGGCTTGTGAACTCAGTGTTGTCAAGCCTGTGTTTGAACATCTACACTGCATTGTAAACCTGGGTTTACAATTGCTCAAACTGGGTCTCTCAGCTGTGCTAACATGGCCATACTGCTCTGTGCAGACCTTCTGACTCAGATCTACAGCTTGAGCTCTGTCCACACTGCAAAATGACAGAGCTTGGGGACCTGAGTCAGAGAGGGACTTGGGCTCTGACCTATGCCCCCCCCCACCAAGATCCTAGGAGCCTGGTCCTGAGTGCTTGCTGACCCAAATCAGAATGATTTGTTTGGGGACGGAAGGGAAGCTTGGGCTCAAACCTCATTCGGAGCCTGGTGTGCAGTGTATCCCTTAAGGGTACCTCTACACTTTGAGCTGGCGGTATAAATTCAAGCTTGAGAAGATGTACCTGCGTTAGCACTGATCAAGTTAGCATGTTAAAAATAAAATATAACTATAGTGGTGGAAAGGACTGGCAGCCCTAAGTACATAACCCATGTACTCAGGGTAGCTAGCCCTCCCATCGCTGCAGCTACACTCTATTTTAGCATGCCAGCTCAGTAAGAGCTAATGCAGGTATATTGCCTCCAACTGGAATTTAGTTTGAAGTGTAGACATACTCTAAGGGTCTACACTACAGCTGCTGCAGCAACACAACTATGGCACTGCAGCACCATAGCGTAGATGCTTCCTACATCAACAGAAGGTTTTTTTTTTAAGGGTATGGCTACACTTGAGAATTGCAGCGCTGGTGGAGGCTTTCCAGTGCTGCAATTAGTAACTGTCCACACCTGCAGGGCACATCCAGCGCTGCAACTCCCTGGCTGCAGCGCTGGCCGTACACCTGGGTCTGCTTGGGGAATAAGCATTGCAGCGCTGGTTCTGCAGCGCTGGTCGTAAAGTGTGGCCACACACCAGTGCTGTTATTGGCCTCCAGGGTATTAGGAGATATCCCAGAATGCTTTTAACTAAATTATTCCCTTTGTTTTGTTATGCAGCCTCTCTTTGTTTTGTTGTGAACGCGGCTCCAGGCTCCGGGAGCTGCTTATCTAAAAAAACAAACACAGCTCCTGTTTGCTGTGATCAATCTGTGAACAATCAAATGAGATATCCCGCTCCCTCCGTGATTCACAGGGGTTGAGTGTTTGCTTTTTGCTTGACCAGCAGTGAGAAAGGGAGTCGGCAGCTGCTTATCTGGTCTGCAGGCTTTTGCAGTTAAAGAGTAAGGGGTCGGAAAAAGTTTCTGATTTTGCAAGTCAGGGAGCCGATACACAGTGTTGGCTCCAAAAATCCACTCTCTCTCTCTCCCCCGCTCCCTGTCACACTCCACTCCACGCCCCCCTTTTGAAAAGCACGTTGCTGCCACTTGAGCTGGGATAGCTGCCCATAATGCATCACTCCCAACAGCGCTGCAAATGCTGCAAATGTGGCCACACTGCAGCGCTGGTAGCTGTGAGTGTGGCCACACACCAGCGCTGTCCCTGCACAGCTGGACGACCAGCACTGTAACTCCCAGCGCTGCAACTCTCAAGTGTAGCCATACCCTAAATCTATGTAGTTAGTTCATCTCTTTGAGAGGCAGTAGCTAGGTAGACAGAAGAATTCTTCTGTCGACTTAACCACATCTACATAGGGGTTAACTCAATCTAACTATCTTGCACAGCTTACAAAATTTTTCACAGCTCTGAGCAACATGGCTAGATCAATCTAATTTTTAAGTATGGACCAGGCCTAAATAGCTGGCCCAGAATCATACAAGAAGTCTGTGATAAAGCAGAGACTTGAAGCAGGGTCTCCTAAGTCTAAGTCTGGTATCCTAACTGCTCAACCATCCTTCTTCTCCCTGGGGAAATGCTTCCTCTCCCCAAAGCACTTTTGATTTTGTATGCCAGCAGAAACTTTTAGGTACCATTTACATCAGTTGCCTAACACAATAGGCCTGACTCTTTTCTCAGTTACATCATTTTATACCGGTATGACTCCTTTGCCTTCGATGGAGTTACTCCTGATATACACAATGTAAAACAGAAAAAGAGTAGGTCCACTATTCCTAAAACTGCTCCTCTGAACTAATCCATAATATATCATTGGAGAAACACTAAAGTTGGGATTTTTCCATCTGCTAAGGCCCTTTTATACACCACGGCAGTGTCAAAGAGCTGTGAAAGCCCTGAATCTGGCTGAGGGAGGGAGTGTGGGTATTCACCCAGTGCAAGCTTTCTATAAGGCATCTCTAGTGCCAGGGGCGGCGCTAGGCACCAGCAAACCAAGCTGGTGCCTAGGGCGGCCAAATCTAGGGGGCGGCAGGCTGGGCCGGTGGACCTGCTGCAGTCATGCCTGCGGGAGGTCCACCAGAGCCGCGGACGACCGGACCTGCCGCAGGCATGACTGCGGAGGGGGAGCTCGTCCCGTGGCTCGGCTGGACCTCCCGCAGGCATGACTGCGGCAGCTGAAGCGGAGCCGCCGGACCCCGCGAACCGTCCGCAGTCATGCCTGCGGCAGGTCCGCTCGTCCCGGGGCTCCGGTGGACCTGCCGCGGGAGCTCAACCGGAGCCGCGGGAAGAGGGGACCCGCCGCGGGACCGAGGAAGGGCGGCGCAGCACACCGCGCTGCCTGGGGCAGCCTAATTTCTAGAGCCGCCCCTGTCTAGTGCCCTAGAATCCCACTGTAAGCTCTGGTGTAGGGGCAACTCTGGGGGTGAGGCAAAGAGTGGGAGGGGGCAGTGACTTGGGACATTGCGCTGCAGGGATTGTGGGTAGCACTTCTGTGCATAGGTCCAGCTTGAACCAACTGTTACATAGGCAACCCTCTGTCACACAAAATCAGGAGGCTACAAAGGCAACTTAAAGCCATGGTAGCCTGTCCCTTGACCTCAACTGTGAGCTTTTTGCTGCAGCTTTTAGAGGCGTAGCACATTTTACCCCTCATTGCAAAAGAAGGAAGATCTTCCAAATTGGAGAGCTGGCTTATCTCTTTGTACCAGCAATCCTTGTTTCTAGTGGCTGAGTCACATTAAAAGACAGCTATAAAAGATGGACTGGGTTTCTAATATTAGTTTTTCATGTACTCAGTTGCTGTACATGATACAGTGGGGTTAGGCATTCTTAGATGAAAGAGAAGGTGGGATCATGAATGGGAGAGAAGCCAGCCATGAGACAATCATCTTTCAATTAAAATGTGATCCACTGTATTAAAAAATCTCAAAACCCCTGTTCTAAACTTGTGACAAACTTGACTTTTTCCACTGTTTGCATGCATGGAATTAGAAAAATGTACTGAACATTTAAAAATCTTTCCTAGAAGCAAAATGTCAACTGGGCTGCATGCATTAGGATTGTGCTCTGCTTCACAGATATGGCAGGAAAAGTAACCTGTTATAGTATTTGATGGTGGTTAATTTTTACCTACAAACATTTCCTTAGATTTGAAAACTATGGAATCTACATTGTAATGTTCTGGGAAATTCTGAGGACTTTGATTCGGATTGCTGTTGTGTTCTTTTTCCTGATATTGGCCTTTGGACTCAGCTTCTTTGTCCTTCTGTGTTCACAGGTTAGATTAATGGCATAGTTATTTGTTGTCATTGTTAATAATACTGTTTGTATGTTTCCTGTATTCAGATATTTGATAGATACAATTGATGAAGTATTTTAAAATTAGGACAATTTATAATGTAGGGAAAAATAATTTCTATCTTTGAAAAAATAACATATTTATAATAATTCAGAAACCAATCCAAAAGGTGCTACTGTTGTTTTTCCCTATAAAAGAAAATATAAAAGGATAAATTGCCCCATAAGAACCCTAGTGTTGTTGGAGCCCTTCTTGCACAGATCTTCCCTAAGATTAAAAAAAAATGGACAAGAAGTTCTCTAGACCGTTGATGTTCATTTTTTAATAAATCTTGGAATGCTGGGGAAGAGTACTAACAGAGTGCCAGTATTAAAAAAGAGGAAAAAAACCTAGATAACCTAAGTTATTGTACCTAGATAATTGTACCTTGACACTGATATCAGGTAAAATAATGGAAAAGCTGACACTTGACTCAGTCAATTAAGAACTGAAGAATAGTAACATGATTAATACCAGTCAACAAGGTTGTGTGGAAAATACTATAGGTCTTGTTAAATGAACTTGGAATCATTTTTATATGAGATTATGTTTGGTTGATAAAGGGGTATGTGTTGATATAATTTACTTAGATTTTTGTAAGGTATTTGAACATAGTGCCCTGTGCAGCAGAGAAACTCAGAAGTCCTTTTACACTAGCACAGATGGGAGCCCAATTTGTCCCTACATGAACATTGTAAATAAAAATAGAATAGGAGAGAATATCCTGATTCTGTGTCCCCTCATTTCTCTCTAGCCAGAAGTTAATCCACTCCAGAAGTGCATCACTCGAGTTTGAATCTTTCGTTATGGTATTTAGGATAATAGTTTTTGCAAGGCTGAATAGTCAATGGGGTTGCATCAGTTTACACCAGCAGAAGAGCTGGCCCACTCTATCTTGTGTTTGTAAATTTTACAGAGCTACGTGCAAGTTTTAAATACACCAAAACCAATATTCATGAATTGAAGAATCTGAAAAAAAAATAGAGGTGACATTACAGATTTTAAAAATGTTCCCGTTTACATTGCCTGCATTATTTCTTTTTTCAGCAACATTACAAGACTCCGCTCCTTTCTGTAATGCAGACGTTTGCTATGATGCTGGGAGATATTAATTATCATGAGGCTTTCCTTGATCCACTGCTAAGTGATAATTTGCCCTATCCGTTCCTGAGTTATGCAATTCTCATTGTCTTCACCTTGCTTATTCCAATTCTTCTTATGAACTTGCTGGTAAGTATTTCATATAGTAAAATATGGAGATTTGGGAACACTGCTGTTTATACAATCATTACTGGATAGGATCATTTGTGTATGTGCACGCTGATATGCAGCAAACTTTGTTCATTAGTTAGCAACATGACTTTGGGTTTTTTTTTTTTTAAGAACACATTGAGATGTTTCCTTTTGCCTTTCTCTGGTTCTCTTTTCTCCAATCTTCCATCATTTTACTACCTAAAACAAGTGTTTTTCTGTCATTGCTACAGAACAAGTTTGAGTATTTATGTATTTAGAGCCAGATTGTGATGGCTCTTGTGCAACTGCAAAGTATAAGGTGGCCATGCAAGAAGGCAGCCCCTTATGTTGCCCTCCCTCACTACTAGCACCTATGCTCCATGGAGTCGAGAGATTACTGGTTTCTCCCCCTCCCTTAGGAAGCAATGAACCCAAAAATGCACAAGGAAGGAAGCAAGATCATGGCCCCACACCAGCTGACAGAGCAAGGGTGGCACACCTCGGAGAGCAGTCTTGTACCAGCCAGTTTGTGTCCCCGACCCATGTCCATGGACAAGCCCCAGCAGAGACTGTGCCTGTCTGAGGCATAGTTTCTCCAGTGCTCCTCCTGAACTAATGTGGCTTCACAGTGACCCCATCCTGGGCATAAAAGCCAATATCTAGTCCTAACTGTAGTAATTTATAGCTTGATGTTCTTAGAGTCATATTTAAACAAATTGCTTAAGCAAATCTCAGCGGGTTTTATTAAATGAACCATTTATCCCACTGGAAGTATTGTTGAACACTAAATGGTAGGACTGATGTAAATAAAAAGAATCAGCAAACTGGAACTGTAGCAAAGAGAGTGTGCGAGAGAAAATATTTAATGTATCAATTTTGCCTATGCCCCATTAAACAACATGTTTGATAGGAAATGATACAAAGATTTTTATTTTACAGGATGTTGGCCTGATCCTGCTTCAACTGAAGTCAATGAAAGCAATAAAGGGCCTTAAAGAATGTGTATTAATTTTTGAACGGTTCTTAGAAGTAGATAAAAAGAGCATCAGTGATAACCAAATATAATTTGCTAAGAAAATGCAAATGGCATTAAACAAACAATTAACTTTCTTGATTATGGATTTTAAGTATGGACAAATCTTCTGTGTTTAGTGGGGAAGTGTTCTGCTGATACAATATGATTTAGCAAAAGGCTTTTCAGATCATAATACCAGTGAGGAACATAATTTAAACCACCCTATGTAAAAAATCAGGTAATTAAAAATACTTGTTTGATTCTATGTTGTATTTTTAGATTGGTTTGGCTGTTGGAGACATTGCTGAGGTGCAAAAATATGCTGCACTGAAAAGGATTGCAATGCAGGTGCGTAGTGTGTGTTCGGTTTGTAGGGTGCAAGTAGCAGATATAAGTGCTTAAATATCACCTTGAAAGAACTGGTTTATTTAGCATTAATATTATTGGTCTCTAGTGTAGTTTTTAGTATCCTTTTTATCACTATGGTAAAATTATATTCAAACATCTCTGTAAGCTAGGTAGGTTGACGAGTGCATTCCATCCTAAATCCCAGCTTTTGGTCATTTGTGTAACTATCCAAAAATTCCTTATAGGATGAAATTTTTCCTGCTTTTAGCTAAAAATAAATTGTTAAAGTTTGAACAGTCAGTTCAGCCAATTTTAGTTATGTGAGCATAAAAGCCAAACGCAGTGGTGTAATTTGGGGGATTTATTGTTTTCCCTTTGAAGGGAAGAATCTATTTAGCCTAAAAATAATCAAGATTCATGAAAATGTGAAGGACCCCAGATCCCCTGCAACATATCAGAGGCTCACTCAGTTGGGCAGAGGCTATGTATTGAGACACATTATATGGTAGCCAATGACAGTAATTAAGGGACTTAATTCAAAGATATTTAGGTGTCTAAAGATGCAGCTGGTGGGGTTTTCAAAAGTACATGAGCACCTAACTCATTCATGCACTTCTGGAAACCTCACTATGCACCTATCTGTATCTTTAGGTGCCTAAAATCCTTTAAAAATCTAGGACTTGGGGCTTGCTTACTGGAGTAAGGCAGTTTAGGTGACATGACTTCGTAATGTTTTCACTTAAGAAATCTGCAGGTCTGCTGCTTGGAGCTCTGTACACACATTTATTTAGAACTCAGCCCACCTGCCTGTAGATTGTATGATCACTAGACTTCCACAAGTGGAAACATGAAGAATATGCAATTGTCAAATAAGAAATAAAGGTTTCTTATCATTAATTGTAGTTCTTAGAATGTATTGCTTCTGCAGCCTCACACTACCTTGGAGTTCTACTTCTCTAGGGCTCCAAAGTTTGGTGGAAGGAACCCAGGTGGTTGGGAGTGTTTTGTAGTTTCAGCTTTGAATATTCAGGAACTCAGTGTCAAGAGGGGGTGCACATGAGGCCCTGGTTTGCACTGCTTTCTAGAAAGGTCCCAGAGCTTCACAGTGCTGCAGCATATATCCAGAAGTGTGCAGAGGCAATACATTCAAAGAACTGGTGAGTAACCTTTTCTTTTGATGCTCACAAAACTCACAATTAGCTGAACTGATTATGTTCAAACTTATTTTAAAAGTTTGCTTTTAGCTTACGGCATGAGAAATTTCATCCCAAAAGGAATTTCTTTTGCTAGAGATACAAATGACTGAAAGCAGGGGTTTGGGATGGAATACACAGGCAATTCTTGAAGAAATGCATGTTTTGCACTTATTTAGTTATTGGTTGGTGTGATGTGGTGTACACCCTACACCAGCTCTGATAAGGATAACAAGGGTCTAAGAGGCCAATTAGTTCACTTTGCATCACCTGAAAAAAGGAGGGCCAAGGTTTATTGAGGGTGAAGCCCAGATGGGGAAGGGCAGGGCTAGCACTATAAAACCAAGAGGCTGAAAGCAGAAGAGGGCTGCAGGGGAAGGAGTCTGCAGTTGCTCCCTGGCAGGCCTCCAGGAACAAAGAGGAAGTGCACTGGGAGAGCAAGCCCTGGCACCCTGTACTGGAGTAAGGAGTCTGGTAAGAGACCAGGAGGGGTGAAGTAGCCACGGGAGTCGAGTAAGTTCCAATGGCAAATCCAGAATCAGGAAAGAGACGATAAGGAGTAATCTGACTCCAAAGAGAGCGAGACCATGGATGAGAAACTGAAGGATGGGGTGTCAGATGGGTCGAATGCTATTCCCCAGGTGTGGTCACTAGAAGTCACCCAGTGATGTGTAGAGCACAGTTGGTTATCAGAAAACTCAAATATCTGTATTTTGAAACTTCAAATGACCTATGTGACCTTTGCCATGTTTGATAAAAACATGAAATACCAATGCTATGAATAACTGAAATGAGCTGATATAGTATTTCATGTTTAAAGAAATAAGTATACATGTTCAGTATTTCCTTAATAGTTTAAATGGATGGGAGGGTGCAGTAGAGTCCTCAAAGGGCCAGGACCCAGTTTCCAGTCTCTCACCTCCCAGCAGCAAGGACTTTCCATCCAGTTCCTAACTCTTGTATGTGGCTTATCCTCACCTCAGGATTTTCAACATCTTTAGTCTCTCCTTACTTGGGGGGGGTGGGGGGGGTGAGGTTATTGTCCCTTCTGCAACAAGAGCAGTTGGCAGGGGATCCTGGGCCCTCCCACTCCACCAGGCTCTGAGCCAGGGCCCTATAAAATGTTGGACAATTTGGAGTGCCCCAGAGCTTGCCTCCCAGGGTCACTTCCTGCCATCCATCTCCCCCAAAGTCTCCAAGTTAAATATAAGATAGCAAAAGAAAAGACAACTAAATCTTCAGCCCTAGCTGGCCTCAGCAGGTAGTCCTCTTCCCCACAGTGAGGCTTCTTCAGTGTCCTTGTTCAGGAGCCCTAAGGATAAGTCTGTCTTCTCCCCAGCCTCTTCCCTTCTGAGCTGAGTGGCTCCCTTTTTAAGCTTCCTCTCAAGCTGGAGCATGCTCTGCAGGCAGACTACCTGGGTCCAGTATTGTCTGTTAACTCTTGCGGGCACAGGATGGAGTTTGTACACCCCATCACAGAGGGATTCATCACACAATAGCAACAGTGTAAAAAGTCCCAGTGGAGCCCTGAATTAAGCCAGGGGAGAATTCCTACTGGTACCAGTTTTACACAAGGCAGCTTAGGCTACCCTACAGTGGCCCTACCATAGACCCATGCCCCCTGCATGTCAGGACATCATAATACCCACTCCGACTGATGAATGGTCTCAGATCCTACCACCATGTCAAGTACCCAACCACCATCCTATTGCACAATCTCTCCTAATACCTATTATTACTAATCCTATTACTAGTCCTGCAAACCCAACCTCTTCAAGTGATGGAAATCCTCTCTGATCTAACCTTCTGACAACTGCATGATCCTCCCTGAATCCTACTGAAACCCTCAATAACAGTCTTTCTATCTTAGCTGCTTACATAGCCCTCATCAGCAGAGTATCTGAGAGCCTCATAATTATTGAGGTATTTACTCTTACAATACATCATTAAAAAGCAGGGAATTACTAGTATTCCTATTCTGCTTTTGGAAAGCTGAGGCACAGAGACAGTAAGTGACTTGCCAGGGTCACACATTATGTCTGTGGTAGAGCAGGGGATACAGGTCTGCATACAGGCTTTGTGCTTAAGTCTGCATCCACGGCCTTAAGCACAAAGCCATCCTTCCTGAGCTCTGAGACTGAGATTTACAAACTATGCGGGACTCCAGATGTTTCCCCGCCTACCCAGTGTCCACTAAACAAGTGTCTCCAGAGACTTTTTGTGTTCTTTCTCTATAAATATCTTACATTTGCATTATTTTGCTATGACTAACACATGACTTTTCCTCTTTTTGGCCATAACAACCAGCTTGACATATTATACATTGGATGAAGGTCTACATTTCAAAACAATGAAGCAATTTTTTTAAAAACCTATTACCAAAATGAGTAGGACATTTACATCATCTGAATCATGCATTTTGATCTAAAGAGAATTGTATTATATTATGTTAATTACTATTCTAAATGCAAAAATATGTTTAGGTTAATCTTCACACAAATTTAGAGAAGAAGCTGCCATATTGGTTCCTAAGTCGGGTGGACCAGGAATCAATCACTGTGTATCCCAATAGGCCAAGATACTGTGGATTTATGGTAAGTTGATGTATCCTAGAGTAAAATGCTGACACACACTTGGGGCTCTGTTTTTCATGGACTGAAGTCAATAGGAATGTTATTATTTTTGCTGTGTGCAGGATTGGGACCAGAGGATACAATGTTGTCCTCATTAAAGTTAATGTCAAAATCTTCCATTGACATCACTGGGCACAGGGTTAGGCCTCAAACTATGCACAACAAAAATAACATAACTTTGAAGAAACTAAGTTGTGATTAAGCAACTATAGTTGGTCATGAGTTTTCAAGGAAGTGTAACCATGTGGGAAGCTTGGCAGAGAAAGACGAAATATGAGATAAACTAATATAATTCAAACAAGGGTAATAGTTTAATGACCTGCAGGACAGAATATTTATCTCCAGACTTTGAGGGAACATGTTATTTTGCTGGCAAAGAGAACCTAGCTGCTTTTAGGCCAAATACATTTTCTAAGCCAAAGTTATAAGGGTGCTAAAATATAACTTTATGATAGAAGCTGCAACTTTCACTCTGGGGAGGAGAAATTGCTGCATTTATCTCCCTAGGGTTTTGTGCATCACTGTAATGTCTGAATTGTAATGTCTAAACAATTTATTGTTTAGAGCGTGTTCAACTATTGCTTTGGTTATGAAGACTCTGTCACAGATGCTCAGAGTGCTGACACAACTTTAGAACTAGAAATTTTGAAGCAGAAATACAGGTATTTTATTTTTATTTTATTTCTGCACTAATAAGTAGAATCAGCATTGTGAATATATTTTCAGTTAATGCCAGTGTCATAGCACTTAGATTTAATTTCACTTTATGAGTACAACACTATCTAAGGTACTCAGATGGCCCTCATCATGTAATATCTGAATATTTCACAATATGTAATGTATTGGATGCACAACAGCCTGGTGAGCTAGTGAAGTCTTATTGTCTTCATTTTACAGATGGAGAACTACGGCATAGAGACACTAAGGTCAAGACTTTAAAAGATATTTAGGCGTTGCTGCATTCAGCATTGTAACCCCTAACTGATTTAGGAGCCTAAATCTCATTTAAAAAAAATGTGGGCCTAAATGACTTGCCAAAGATCACACAGGACATCTGTGACAGAGCAGGGACTTGATCGCAGGTCTTCCATGTTCTAGGCCAGTGATAGATCTCAGTGGTTCAGGAGCCAAATTAGTGATCAACATTACCCAAAAGAGCCACAGTAGTGTGAATTCATTGTGTCAATTACTATATACTTGGTCAGTCATTTTGCTCTGTGTGTGTGTGTGTGTGTGTGTGTGTGTGTGTTTGTATATATATAATAAATTCTCACAGCAAAATGACTGACCAAGTATTCTACAATTGGTATTTAGTAAAAGGATCCAAATTGGTTAATAATTAAATCTCACAGTATTTTAATATCATGTGCCGCAAAGAGCCACAGGAGACACATTAAAGAGCCCCTTGCAGTTCCCGAGCCTCAGTCTGAGTATCACTGTTCTACCACTGGACCACCACTGGAGTTTTCAAAACACTCATTCAGTAACCCATGGGAGACAGTTTCTGGAGATGGATTCCATTTTTGTAATTAATTGCTTTTGTTAAATATAACAAAAGCACGTACATGTCAAATTGCATTCTATAGGGCTAATACTAAATCCTCAGTAATTCCTTTGGGCTAGATTTAGTTAGGCAGGTGCCAAAGCACTTTTGAAAATCCTCTAGACACCAATCTGCCTCTTTAGGCATCTAAATACCTATTAAAATCTGGCCCTTTTTACCTCAGTGGGACTACACAAATGAGTAACTATTGTGGATAGAAAGGTCTTTGCAGGATCATGCCCTGCAAGTGATAATTCTACTTCAGGATGGGACAGACCTCTGCTCTTATATTTAAAATGTAGTTATATATCACTTTTCTCAAGGACCATGCAGCTCATTTTCCAACTCAATATTCCTGAAATGGGGGAAGCACCATGGCATGAGATATTAAATATACTCTAGGGAACTTTTTTTTTTCTTGGCAGAGGAGTGAACTTGATGATCTAATAGGTCTTTTGTATCTTTAATGTTTATGATTCTATGAAATCTGCTGTAAAACTACATTATAAAATTTACTCTGTGTATATACTTCTTTTGTTTTAGGCTTAAGGATATGTCAACGCTCTTGGAAAAACAGCATGAGCTCATTAAACTGATCATACAAAAAATGGAGATAATATCAGAGGCTGATGATGAAGACAGTAATGATTTATTTCAGCATAGGTTTAGGAAACAGCAGTTAGAACACATGAACAGTAAATGGGATACTGTGTTAAAAGCTGTAAAATCAAAATGTCCCTAGCTCTAGCACAGCTGAAAACAACAACTCTTTCTGAACATGAATATCACATCATATATCACCTGTAAAATTGCTTCACTTTACACTCTCCTTTCCTATGCCCAAGTGTAATGTTAATGGTACTCACATCATGTACACAAGTATAGAACAGGTTCCTAATTAGGGTTTACAAGAAATACAATAAACCTCTTAGCTTTGTATTTACTGACCTGTTTTGCTGTTATGAACATCTTTTTTGATGCATTCGGAGTATACTAATTCCTATAGTAACCTGACTTTGTGGGACAGATGAGTAAAGGAACCACTTTATGTAAAAAATCATTTAATGTAAAACAAGAAGCTGAGCCAGACTGATTTCATTGGGAGTTTTGACTGAGTAAGGACTGCAGGATCAGGCCCTGAAAGGTACAAAATAAATATAAGATTGTGAACCTGTTGTGCAACTGAAAGGCCAGATTCTGCCATCAGATAAGTACATCCTAAAATACAAACAGCAGAATGCAGAATTTAATTCTGTCAGTCACTTTGAACTATTGTCCCTTGTACATAGTACGTTTAAGGTTTGTCTACACTGAAACTGGCATGGTGCTTTCCAGCACAGGTGAACAGACACACACTACTGCTGCTCCAGCTGGTGTGCTAGAAATAGCAGTATGGCCGTGGCACCATGGGTGGTGGTTCAGGATAGCCAACCAAGTCCAAACCTGCCCAACTCACTGGGTACCTAGCCAAAGCCTCGCAGAGCTAGCCTGTATGTGTTTACCTGGGCTGCGAAGCATGGTCCCAGCTGCATAGTAGACATACCTTTACTCTTGGTTCTACCATAAGAACTCATCTTGGGTCCTGTTATTTATTTACAGAATATAAAATGCATTATGTGGAATACAGTAATATACATGTAGGTATGCTATAAACATTAATTACACTCTACTGTTGAAATGCTGTACTGTATTTTCAGTTTCAGAAATGGTAACAATAAACTGCTTATATCTGTATTTGGTGGTCACCATCAGTGCTCTGCCTTTGTGTTCAGACATATTTTACTTTTAGCCTTTGCACATCATTTTACTCATTCTCTAAAGAATACCTTATTATTCAGGTAATGGTAAACTAAGTTCTGGGAATGATGTCATACAATGTAGAACCTCACTAATCCACACAAAAGGCAGGGCATCTCAATGCAAGTTAATGGCATTTGTGCTTTAAAACTGCCTAGAGTGAGGTAGCATAGATAACATCACACTATGATTTCAGTGAGGATATCCCCTCACTCAACATCTCGAACTCAAAACTGGCTATAGTCCAGAGCTGGAGCTAGTTAGTATCTGCTCAACTTCATACTCACTGATGCTGCTGCTGAGTGAGAACAGGGAAAGAAACAGGTTCTCTCTGTTCTCACAGCTATTCTGCTGGGACTACCAAAGGTGAAGTGCAGTCAGATGCTGGATTGCTGAAGATTCCTGGATTCCTATGGGAGAACATGAAGGCTCGGGAGGGCCATGTGCCTCTGCCCTTCAGTGGCGACTCTTACTGAGCCATTGCTGCCTCTTGAGTTCTGTGGCCTGAATCCAGCCACAGGAGCAAGTAGACACAGCTTCTATTGATCTCTTATTTTGAAGATGGAGGACATTTCCCAGCTTTGCCCCTCCCCTTTTCCTCCTGCTTTCAAGTTCAAGTGGTGACCATTCTCCTAAGAGCTGCTTCTGTAAAGATGTCTAGGAATCTCTTCTGAGATTGCTCATCGGGTGGCTCTTCAATCCTTAATTAAAATAATTTGAGATATACCAATCTCCTAGAACTGGAAGGGACCTTGAAAGGTCATTGAGTCCAGCCCCCTACCTTCACTAGCAGGACCAATTTTTGCCCTAGATCCCTAGGTGGACCCCTCAAGGATTGAACTCACAACCCTGGGTTTAGCAGGCTAATGCTCAAACCACTGAGCTATCCCTCCCCCCCAAATCCTAGAGTGACACCCCACAGACAAACTCTGGCAGCCGTGGGTGAGATTTTGAAACTAGGGTAAAATCAGGCATCTTAATTCATATTTAGCCATCAAAATAAGTGGTCTGGTTTTCAAAGGTCCCAAGTACATGCAGCTTCCACTGACTAAACAGAGCTATTACTTTAAAATAGAGCTAGTCAGAGCCAAGAGCCTGCAAGTCCTGGAAGCCCTGATAGATCCAGCTCCAATCAAGTCTCTCCTCCCAGCTATGACGCCAAGAAGTCCTCGGATGGGCATCCAGAGTCCGTGGCTCCAGAGCCCTGCCCCAGGGCCAGGGACTCTGGACTTGCAGGATGTGGGGCTCCAGGGTAGTCCTGCCATGTGGTCTGACTGACTTGCTGAGCATCTGTAGTTCCCACTGATGTCAGTGAAATATGGGGATGCTCGGTACCTATGAAAATCAAGCCACTTTTTAAAAACTATGAAGTTAAGTATCTAACTTCAGCCCACCACATATGAAAACGTTGGCCTAAGCCAGTGGTTTTCAGCTTGTGGTCTGCAGACCCCTCGGGGTCCACAGAAGGTGATCATGAAAATAAAGTTTCAGATCCCAGAAAAGGCTTTCCATTTTCTGATCCATCAAAAGTATGCAAATACCCCCACACACACGTCAAGAGCTGGAAGTGTTGTCAGTACCATAGAAGCCCACAGTTTAATGCCCTTTCTCAGACTGTGTCCAAAGCCAGGCTGAGCACATACTACATTCTGTTCAGTCAGTTTTCAATCTAAGACTTCTATGGTAAGGGTCTTCGGACCACAGGTTGAATTTCCAAAGGGGTGCAAACCTCCATTCAAAATATTTTAGGGGTCTGCAAATGAAAAACCACTAGGCCTGTGAAAAGTGGAGGACAGTCATTTGCTGGTTTTGGCAGTCTCTCTCAGATTAACACTAGATGGCAGTGAATGACAATATTTCTGAATGCAGTGTAGTTATAGTTGTGTTGGTCCCAGGATATTAGAGAGACAAGGTGGGTGAGGTAATATCTTTTATTGGACCAACTTCTGTTGGTGAGTGAGACACACTTTCGAGCCACGTGAAGCTATGAAGAAGAGCTCTGTATGGCTCAAAAGCGTGTCTCTCTCAGCAGTAGAAGCTGGTCCAATAAAAGGCATTCCCTCACCCGCCTTGTCTCTCTAATATTTCTTAAGAAGTTTTGATCTTTAGAATATTCTTTTAAGTGAAGCAAGGGAAGCAACACAGTTACTTCAGAACAGAAGCAATCACCATCTGAAGTTTTACGCCCTGATTCTGTAAACCTTTTGTGTGCAGACTTCAGAGAAGTTTGCACGCAGGGCTTTCAGCAGGGGGGCTCTTAATCAGTTTTAACTTTTAATTTGAAATGTTTCATTTTCATTCTTTTATGTTCTTGCCTCTTGTACTCACTTAGAAGCTGTCATCATGGTTGAAAGTATGGATAACCATATCCATCCCTCCCGTACACACATCCAAGGCTAACCTCAAAGCCATTCTGAGGATTGGCTGGCAGAGAGGACCGTTTGACTGGTGTTGTTAGCAACTTCCCAAATCTCCAAGTGGTTTAATTTTATTTTATTTACTGTGACCTAGACATAGCAGGTTCACAGCCAGATTAAATTTATAGCCACAGCTCTTCCACAAATCAGGGTGACAACACAGCTTGGAAATCCAGGGCGGTCCCAAATCCCACAGTTAGCTCCAGAATCCCAAGCCAATGTGCATCAGGGCACCAAGAAAAGTAGTAATTTTGGGGGGGATAAACGCTTTTATGACATTTAAAAACAGTTTGAGAAGGCAAACATGATATATAATGTATACAGTCATTTTACACATACACACACTTACAAGTAAATCATTATTTAAATTGTTTTGTACTATTTTTGGAAGCCTGGCTAGTAAAAATTGTCAAATGTGTGTTGTTTACTTGGGCACCTTACACACAGATCTGTATTTAAGCAAGTATTAAGATCCAGCGATGCCAATGGGCCAATAATCCTTGGAGGTTGTTTTTTGGTGGTGGCACCTGCCAGGGCCCCAACATGCGGTGGCAAAAAAAAAAAACCCAAACCAAACCAAAACAAAAAATAGCAATTTCAGTTCTAAGGAAAAGGGGCCAATACTGATTGGAGGTGTCAGGAAAGGTTGTGTGGCTAGGGCATCTGGGGAGCCTGCTGATTTAGTAGTGCACCAGTTAACCTCCTGCCAGGGGAGCTCCTTTGGACCCCTGATAGGAGTAAGAGCTGCCCACATCTGATAGAAAACCTATGGAGGTCAATGGCAGAAACACCTGAGCTGTACGCAGTTCTGCTGGCAGAGCCCGGTGTAATTCCTGGTGAATTTGGGAGATGGTAGGGCCCTGACACTCCCTTCCTCCACAGAGACTGTGTGCACTGATGCACTGGTGGTGGCACAGCAGCTGTTTTGCCTGGCAGGCACAATGCAGCTGACAGTTCTTGCAGGGGTGGTGCACCTCCATGTGCCCCAGTGTGAGCTGTAGTTTTAGGCCACAATTTAGCCCCTCAAAGTGATACAGAAGGGCTCATTATCATTAGTTAGCCCTAGGAATTGGCTTGCAAAGTTTAGAAGCAGGGAAGGTGCTCTAGTGTGATCTAGCAGTTGTGGGACCACTTAGGACATCTCTCCCCAGTGTGGGAAAAGTTCTGGAAGAATCAGAGTACAGATGTGATGCTTATGCCGATTTAGAGTGAAGTCTGTAGCAGAGACCTGGCCACCTAGGGCATGCGCCCAGGAGAACCAGGAGGTGAAGCAGAGAGTTGCTGGGAAGTTCAGACTGATAAAGGACTCTGATCATATGAATTAAATCAGCAGAACAATAAAATGCTTTCTCCTGAGAACATCTGAAATGCGCTTATTCAACAGTGGAATAGATTGAGACTACTGTAGGACCAGAAAGCTTAGTAAGCAAAGAATTTCCTGCTTCAGCTCACCTACCTGGTGATGTCCATTATAAAGTGCCATCTTACACGAATGGCACTAATTACAAGCTGCACTGTAAGCAAACCACAATGCCCTCTGCCATATACATTGGCCAAACTGGACAGTCTCTACGCAAAAGAATAAATGGACACAAATCTGACATCAGGAATCATAACATTAAAAAAACCAGTGAGAGAACACTTCAACCTTTCTAACCACTCAGTCAGACAGACCTGAAGGTGGCAATTTTACAACAAAAAACCTTCAAAAACAGACTCCAAAGGGAGACTGCTGAACTTGAATTAATATGCAAATTAGATACAATTAACTTAGGTTTGAATAGAGACTGGGAATGGTTGGGCCATTACACTAATTGAATCTATTTCCCCATGTTAAGTATCCTCACACCTTCTATGGATCATCTTGATTATCACTTCAAAAGTTTTTTTTCTCCTGCTGATGATAGCTCATCTCAATTGATTGGCCTCTTACAGTTGGTATGGCTGCTTCCACCTTTTCATGTTCTCTATCTTCTTGCTGTATGTTCCAGTCTATACAGCTGATGAAGTGGGCTGTAGCCCATGAAAGCTTATGCTCAAATAAATTTATTAGTCTCTAAGGTGCCACGAGTACCCCTGTTCTTTTTGCAGACACAGACTAACACGGCTGCTACTCTGAAACAGTGATTTGGCCTCCCTGTTTGAAAAGAAACATTCTGCATCATGTTCTCCCTAATCTCATGCATAATGCCATTGATTTTAATACATCCTTCATATGCAGCATCACAAAACACTTCCCAGCAACACGTAGAATGGAGAGGGAGAGCGTGTTTTACAGCACTGGATTGAGTGCCCAGCAGAGTGCAGCAAGGGAAAAATAGCATACAGCAGGGAGAAGGGTCAGAGAAAAGGCAGCTGAATGGTATAAGCAGGTAAGGATGGAAGAACCTCTTCTTTCAGGCTACTTATCTTGAAGGGAGGATGGAAAGATGCATTCATGAAGAAATGCCAATGATACGATACAGGATTTTAACATGCAAATGGGAATCAGGGACCAAGTTCAAACTAATGGAGTGAGCTGTTAAGCAGGTAGCTGAATGTACCGTCAGAGCGGCATGGCAAAGCAAGTCCACAGAGTTTCCAAAAGCAGGAGAGTAATTTTGATCTGCATTCTGAAATGGATAAGAAGCCTGTCATGGTGAAGGATGAGGGGAGAAACTTGACTCCTAAGTCGCACAGTTGCCTGGTTGCAGCATTTGGGATTCCCTGTAATGTAGAGAATAGGGAATCAGGAAGTCCAAAAAAGAAGTTGTTACAGTAACTAAGACAGGAAATGATTAAGATGTGTACTAAGGAGTTCAGTAGAGGTAGAGTCAAGACAAGGATGAATTCTGGTCATGTAAACAAGGGGGCATTAAGAAGATATGAGAAGGAGGTATTAGAGATGAGGAGATATGGGAAGAGAAATAGATTCATGGTTAAGTCTGATCCCAGGAGTCTGGGAAGCAGAGTTGAAATCTGGGATAAGGAGCATGATTTGGGGACATGAAATTGTATTGATGTACCCGAAAGGAGGATTGCATTCTCTAAAGCAGTCCGCAGTAGGAAGTTATGGTTTAGACAAGTGCTGAAAGTCAAAGCAGGTAGGCATATGGGCAGAAATGGGATGGAGAGTGAAGGAGGAGAGGGAGACTTGAGTGTAATAACCATAAAATTAATTAAATGCCCCAAAACAGCATTAAAGTTGTTCAGCGATGTCCATGCCATTCCAGAACAATGAATTCAGCAACACTCAAACTTCTGAAAACCAGGAAATACAGAGTTGAAGTACATGCCACCACTGCAACACAACCTTAACTCTGCCCCTCAGCTCTGGCAATAGCCACTGGGAATGGTTCAATAAGAGATGTGTGTGCCGCAAAAGGTAGACATGAGGAAGTTCTAAGAGAATGTGCCATTATTTGTGTCGTGTTCCACAGATTTGAATTCCAGCATTTATCAGCATGCATTCCACCTACACTCCCTGTGTGTATTGTAGTTGTATTGAATGATGGGAGATTAGTTGCCGAAGGGTGGCATAATTGTTCCTGTGATATGAGGAGAGGTGCATTCGTACTTCAAAGGATCATGTGAGCCTCATTTTAATGCTGGGTTCTATAGACTGTGTCAGTAGTGGTGCACCAAGGTCTTCTTGTCCTATGGGCTCTGAGCAGTATTTGGATACTCCGGGGCATTATGAGTGGTGGTAATGTCTCAGAAGGAATCTTTTGGGCCAGGGTGAAAGGGTGTGTGATATCTGCTCATGACACCTAGAACTGTGAGCCATCCTCCAGTCATTTGTAAGAGAGGCTGATTTAAGTGATAGGTTACATACCACAGTTAGTAGTTCTGCAATTTCATATTTGAGTCCTTCAGAACTCTTGGGTGAATACCATCTGGTCCTGGGGACTTATGACTGTTTAATGTATCACTTTGTTCCAAAACCTCTTCTATCGCCATCTCACTCTGGGATAGTTGCTCAGATTTGTCAGCTGAAAAGAATGGCTCAGATGTGGGACTCTCCCTCATAATCCTCTGCAGTGAAGACTAATGCAAAGAAGTCATGGCGCTTCTTTGAAACTGTCCCCCAATTTGATCTCTAAACTGTCTTCTCTACAGCTCATTAGCTTAATGGCTTTGTTTACCTTCTATATAAATGTCCTTTCATTGTCCCTTGCCAGTAATCAGGCTGGTCAGACATGTAGATATACATTCTTTTGTCTAGGGCAGGCTGGGCGTATGTCCTGCCTCCCAAACCCATTTTAAGAACATATTTCCAGCACGCATCTATAATTCTTTGTACTCAACTCGAACATAAGTCACACAATGATTTTTGGGACCAGTGTGTCACCAATTTACCTCTGATACCTCAAATGACACCTTCTGGATACATATTATGATGACAGTGTGTCGGGGGTAATGAGTGTGTCAGGCCTGAAATGCATGACAGTACAATGAGGGCCCTCTGCCAGTTGGCACTGAGGGGCACCCAGGTGACGGGGTGGTAACATTTAGCAAGTCTGGATGGATTGTATGGAATGGGCTCAGTGTTTGAACATAAGTAGGTGTAAGTAGCTCCCATTTGCTACACTCAAGTTTTGCCTTAGCAAAGAGAATATGCTAGACTGTGTCCAACAGTGCTCATGGGCTCTCTTCCCTGAGTGTTCATCAGCAGCTGTGAGGGTGGAGTGCTAGTTTGTACATTATTAGTGTGTCGGGACAGCTCCCGAAGAGGGCAGAGTTAAGGTTACATTGCTGGGGTAATGTGTACTTTAATTCTTTACTTCCTGGTTTTGAGAAGATTAAGTTCGTGTTACCTTAACTCTTCATCTCCTGGTTTTCAGAGGTTTGAGTGTAGCTCAGTCAATGTTCTGAAAGGGCATGAGGTAATATTGGGAAACTAACTCCGTGTTAATGAAGTTTTGGAGCATTTAATTTCTTTGGTTTTTTTTTTAAATAAATTCTCAGCACCCCCATGTGCCACAGCCTAGCTCTCCCCATCCACTGCCTCTGGCTCCTTGGCAATGATTTCCTTGGCAGCATGTTAGTCCCTTCACTGTCCCTTCATTTTCTCCTCATCTCCCATCTCTCTGCCTGTCCAGCCTGGTTCTCCCTCTTCAGCCCCCTTCCCCATTGAGCAGCACAGGCCCCAGAGGTTGAAGAGCTGGAGAGAGGATGCAAGAGTGGCACAGGGGCTAGCATGGAATCAGTGGGGACATTTACTGAAGAGGGAGATGGACTTGGAGGGACATGGGTGTGCGATGTCTGGGGGAAAGAGATTATGCCCAAATTACCCCACTGCACAATTCTGATGCCCTCTATTCCGCTGTCTCTCTCACACACACACAGCTCCTCCTTGCCACTCCATCCCCCTTGTAAGCTTGGGGAAGAGGGAAGGTGGTGAGGCTGTGAGGAGTGCAAGTACCAGCTGGAGGCAGGAAGAGGCAGGAGACTGGAGATGCAGAGTCCCTGCCCCAAATCTATGCCTAGTATATGGGAAGGGGCTCTACACATCCATCTATAGCACTGGAGGCTCAGAGACGTGTGAAGTAGGCCATTCATCTCGTTGAGATAGTGTCATCTGAATGAAGCCTGAAACAATAGCTCTGAGATGTGCCAACTGCTCCATTCATTTTAGTGGGTAGCTCCTCCCCTTCTCATGGTGTCAGGGCTCGTGGGTCTGTGCCATGTATCAAGTATGCCCGATCTCTGCTTCTTACCCCAACCTCAGCACTATGTGCTTGGTGCATGCTCCAAGCATGCCTGTTCTCAGATCCCAACTGAGATTTCAATGTTTTGTACTGTGCCATGCAGCAAACATGCCCATTTCTGGCTTCTCACCCTGGTCTCTGCATTATAGCTCTGTGCCAGGAACCAAGCAAGCCTGTTCTCAGCTCCCCTCAGCACTGTGTGCCTGTGCTGTCCACTGAACAAGCCTGTTCCAGTTCCCCACCCTGGAATCAGCACTGTGGGGGCATGTTTTGGGCAAAAATGGGGAAGATCTGGGGAGATGATTGAACTGACTCCCTCCTTTCCTTTCCACACTTCTCTGACTTTCCCATTCCTCCTAGAGGGAACTGCATCGGGGGAAGGGTGAGTCTGGAGCCCCTTCTCACTGTTGGAGGCTATGTAGGGAAGATGAGTGGCTCTGATACCCCCCCAGATCTTATAATAATTAATAAAGCTGCTCTGGCCCTGTTATATTGTTCTAGAAACAAGATATCACAGGCTCACAGACTTTAAGGGCAGAAGGGACCATCATGATCATTTAGTCCGACCTCCTGCTCATTGCAGGCCACAGAATCTCACCCACCCACTCCTGTAATAGACCCATAACCTCTGACTGAGTTACTGAAATCCTCAACTCATGATTTAAAGACTTCACATTACAAAGAATCCACCATTTACTCTAGTTCAAACCAGCCAATGATCCATGCCCTGCGTGGCAGAGGAAGACAACCCCCGCCCGCAGCTAATTCAATGTTCTGAAAGGGCGTGAGGTACTGCTGGGAAACTAACTCTGTGTTAATTAGGAAGACAACCCCCTCCCCCTTCTGTGGCTATATGATTAGATATATTAATAATACCTTGGACAAATGCTTGGAAGCGGTGGGATCTAATCAGTTAAAATATCCATATTTGCTATAGTAACCCAGTTTCATCCACAGATCCAGATGATCACATGAGAGTAATATTTCAGAGATGGAAAAGTGATAGATACAGGGAGGGGCCAGGACATATAAAAGGACAAGAACTTATTATGTTTGAGAAAGCTCAGTGCCTCTTCAATTCACCTCCTTCTGACCTATTTCACTACCAGTTTAAATGTGTAACACACACCAGAAGATTACACAAATAACTGACCAAAGTACTTACTTGGAAGCATCCTCTTCTAAAAAAATAGTTTAATGAAAAAGCTTATTCCATATTTGTATACAGCACCATGTAAGATGGATCTGGAAAGGAAAAATAAGATGAAGACACAATGGACTGATTATCTGGCAGTAGAATGGGCTGATTCCACCAGAGAAAACTTTTGTCTTACTCAAAAACATTGTTGCTAATCCTCCATATGGGCTCATATATTATTCTTCACAACTCTCACCTTGTCATTATAGGTGCCAGGTTCATGAGGGCATCTTATTGCACAAGATCTGAACTTGCTTGCTTGATTTTGTTTTTGGCAAGCATCTCTCTACTTTTCTAGAATGAATATGTGAAATCCTGGTCCCTTTAAACTCAATTGCAACACTCCCATTGACTTGAATAAAGCCAGGACTTCACCCCATGATTCCAGGTTTTCTAGTCTAATTTTTCACTTGTTTCATGATATTACAATGAACACAATACAAACATTTCCCCATACTCTTTGTTCCATGGTTAACACAGCCATGAACATGTGAACACAACCTTGTTATTTTATGGAGTTCTTTATTAATATGGTCAAGTAGCTAATAGTACATTGCACTGCTATCTTCATTCTTTCATCAGAGACAAATGAACTGTATCTTGTCTTTAAAGGTTCTCTGTTATCCTGTAGTATTATTGAATAACCATTTTGGAGGAGAAATAAAGGTCACAGTGAAGTGATGTCAGATAAAAGGAGTCAAAAGAATCATGATCAGAAGCATAGGTGATTAACCAAGCAGGGAGAAGCAAGGCTGGTATTGGGGAAGGACTGAAAGCTGGCATGAAAGTAGTCAAGGAATTTGTACTGCAGCGAACTAGCAATAGTGGTCAGAGAGGCAAGAGAAAGCACTTTCTCCAGAACTTTGTTATACAAAAGGCAAATGACAATGTTGATAGTTAGACAGTGAAAAGAAGTCAAGCAAAGAATTTTTCCAAAAATGGGGGGTGACAGCAAGAGACCAGGAAAAGTCTATTTGGGATGAGGAAAGTGATATAAGGATAAAGAAGGGGGAGGCAAGAGATGACAACTGAGGGTTAAAATGCATGATCCAGGAAGCAGGTTTTTTAATCAGATAGGCCCCAGTTCAGCAAAGCACTTAAGTATGTGCTTAACTCTAATCTGAACTGGAACCATAGATAATGAGAGAGCGGATAGGATGGAAGAGGGGATGAAATGCAGGTAGATCAGAGGAGAATGGAGGTACCTGGCTTTTGGGGCTGCAATGGAGCTATGTGTCTCTGTGTTCTTCAAAAAGAAACAAAGGACAAACTTCTCATAATGTTCGCTGAAGAAAGATAAAAGGGGGGAGGTGCTGAGGGAGTTAAGGATGGAGTCAACAGCCCAGAACAAGCACTGTGAGTCACCCTTTAGCTCTGTTTGTTCTCCAGCAGAGTCATAAAAGCATCATCCAGTTATCTGAATAAATTCAATAATATACAAATTAGTCCTGAGCAACTCATAAACCATGTATTAATGACTCCATATATAAACAGTGAAATTCTAACTGCAGCACTGAGCATTTTCTGTTTTAAAAGATTGCTTTTTAATTCTTTGTCTGCAAATCTATTTTACATCAGCGACAGCACAATGGCCTTTAGATAAAGCCAAACTGATTGGTAATGGGCTGAATCTTGGATTACTACACTATGTGTAATCATGGGAAAATCTTACCTCCCATATTTCCTGCATAGTCATAAATATATATGTTAATCTGACGGGCCAGGGAGAGAGATGAGAGACTGAAGAAAATAAAAATAAAACATCATTTAAGTGTTTATCAATCCTTAACTCTTTGTTTTTGTTTTCTAATATATCTGACTAGCTAGGGTCATAGAAGACAAAATACTTTGGTAAAAGCAAAGTAGCATTTCGTAATCTTATATTCAGCAAACATAAATTTTCTGTTCCATCCCGTATACCTGGCATGTCTTAATGTTGCATTTATTTGAATGATGTGTCATCAGAATCTCTCTATCTTAGGGTATGTCTACACTTCAAGCTGAGGCGTTTGGTTCCCAGCTGGAGGAGACATACCTGCACTAGCACTCATTGAGAGAGCACTATTTTCAATGTAGTCTCTGTCTCAAGTATGCACCTAGCGTCTTTACTGTGTTTATTCTCACAACACCCCGAGAGGTAGGGCTGAGTTGTTATCCTCATTTTACCTATGGGGAGCTGAGAGAAACGGAGGCTCATTGACTTGCCCAAGGTCACACAGGAAATCTGTGGTGGAGCAGTGAATTCCAGGTCTCTGAAATCCTAAGCTAGTACCCTAACCACAGGACTATCCGAGCAATCCTACCAGAAAGCTGTAAACTAGGTGAACATCTTCATAGCAATAGCACAGATTGGATCAAGCCGGAGGTGAAATTCTGGCCCCAGTAAAGTTAGTGGTAAAACTTATTTTGACTTCCATGGGGCCAAGATTTCACCCTAGAATAATGTGTGTATTTCCAGACTGTTATCTGACAGAGCAATTAGTTTGCTAGATGCAAATTCTTCTGAACTCTTTGCTGCTACTTATTTCAGATGTCATCTTTTCAGCCTGAGACATTCTTTGCAAACCCTGAGAGATTCATGTGACCTCTGGCATATTAAACAAATTTTCAGATTCAGAAATGTATTCAGCATCAATGTTGCTGAACTCATCCCTAGTTGAATCATCAGCAACATCCTGCCCTATGTTACATGACTCCTCGCTACCAAAATTTCCACCTAGAATAGTAGCAAACCACTTGCTCTACCAAAGCATGAGAGAATACAGTATCTCACATTCCTAGGATGTTTGCTACAGTAGCAGCTGGTGCCAACGGCTTCTTCACCATCACAGTAATTGTTTCTTGTTTTCTAACAGTAAGATCACTAGATTTTGGTTTCCCAACATACCCACGTCCCTGCAGCCCGAGCCACTTCCTGTAGCTCCCATTGGCACGGAACAGTGAACCACGCCAACTGGGAGTTGCAGGCGGCCGTGCCTGCAGACAGTCAATGTAAACAAACTGTCTCGCAGCCCGCAAGCAGATTACCCTGTGGGGCCATGTGCAGCCCACGGGCCACAGGTTGCCCACCACTGCTCTAGAGAGACAATACCCATGGTGACCCAGTGAGTCCCTCAGTGCCAACTGACAGAGGGCACACCATACCATAACTCACATCTGGCCTGAATACATTCTTGCCTGAATACACTCTTGTCATAATTTGTATCTAAAAGTTGTCATGGGAGTATTGTATGTCAACTGGTAATACACTGGCCTTGGCAGTGTGTAAAACATTATAGATGCGTGATGGAAATATGTTGTTAAAAGGTGTTTTGCAAGTTGTTTATACTCCCAGCCTGTCCTAGACAAAGGAATGTAGTTTCATCTATCTTCCTGCATCTCCAATGTAAACTGAGGCAGGTAATTCCTCAAAGGACAATGAAAAGTACAGCTACATAGAAGGCAAACAAAGCCAGCAAGTTAAATGAGGAGGGTTTGGGGGTGGGGAGACTGCTTGGTGATCACCATGAATATGGATCCTGTGCCCCCAGAAAGACTTCCTAACTCTTGAGACAGAGAGAATAGACTTTGGGAAGTATAAGCAAAGGCAGAAAACCATTTTGACATCCATCACTGAGGGGACGATAGAGTACAGCACCCTCTGAGCCTTTGAAAACTGGATCCTCTTACCCTGGAATGCAAGAGTTGCTGGAGACTTTAGGTAAGTGAGAAACCTGCATAGACAAAGAATGTGACTTGCTGAAATTAAGTTTCAGTCACTGGAAAGTGTGTGTTGTTTTGTTTTACTTGTAACCATACTGGTGTCTTCTATTCTTATTTGTTATCACTTAAATCTCTGGTTTTTGTTAATAAACTTACTCTTGTTTTATTAGAAAAGTATCTCAGTGCTGTGTAATAAAGTAAAGCATGGGTCTTTGTTAAACTGGTCGGCAGGTGTGCACTCTGTCTCTCTGGAGGCAGCCAACTAAATAACTTCTGTGAGGGGCCAGTGTCAGGCACAGGACACTGCAGAGGAGATGGTTTGAGGGAGACTTGGGACTGGAGGGGATGTTAACGTCACCCTGCAAGGCGTAAGCAGGTTGGTGGAAGCCAGGGTGAGGCCACTGTGCTGTGAGCAGGTGGCTGGTGTCAGGGCTCTACACAGCGCTGAAGGAGTGAAGGTTACAGGGCAGGCAGTGTCAGAGCCTCTCACTAGTCTGGGTGAACCCCACAGCCTCACGCCCTCAGAAGCAGCAGTGGCACAAAGGAGCGCACTTGCTCATGGAGCATCTTTGTTACAGTAGCAGTAACTATGTCACACAGCCCAGCGCTCGCTGCCAGGGAGCGTACAGCTGCGGAGCACAGCTAGTGCTTGGGTGCAGTCCTATGAGCTGTGTTACTTGCCTCAGGGGAGGTTGACTCAACCGAGCAATACGTGGGAGGACAAAACAACAGGTGCTGGAACACGTGTTGTTTGTCTTAAAGAGGGTCAAAGAAAGACAACCCCCCAAAACAGCATTGACCCACGGGTGTGCCCTTATTAAACAAGCAATATTTAGCTGGCTGGAGAGGTCACCTTGACAAACTGTTTTTGCTTTTGCTAAATAATAGCATACTCTGTGTCTGTGGTATGCCCTAGGTATAAGTGCATAGCAAAATATCAGGAGTACTGCAGTACTGCTGTCTAGTTCTCAAAATGGGAATGTTTTTAAGGGCATCCAGCAGAACCACAACAGAGCGGTGCAGTAACTGGCAAGAAATGCACAACAGGTGGCACTGCTACTGGAGTGTGTGTGGTCTTCCACAAACTGAAGCCAGATGACACTTCCAAAGGCTTTCAGAGTCACAGACACTTGTGGATGCCCTTGCTGTAATTTCTCATGTTGGCATTTTATAGCCACTCACCACCCAGTTCAGCACCACCGGGAGTGGAAGGGCAGTATAAGTACTGGCAAAGCAGCTATCTACTGTAGTGCGCTCCCACACGGGTCATTATTAATTAAGCTAATTTCAACGACATAGTAGTTATAAGTTCCTGCAACAGAACATAGTAACACAAGGGCTAGATCCACAATTTACTCAAGTCAATGGAAAGACTCCCATTGACTTCAGATCAGATCCCTGGTGTGGCTGGAGTAGGCAGCATAGGGGCAGGCAGTGACATGTCAGGAGCAGGGCTGGCTCTAGGCACCAGCAAACCAAGCACGTGCTTAGGGTGGCATAATTCCAGGGGTGACATTCTGGGGGTGGCACTTGCACTCTCTGAGGTGTTGTTTTATTTATTTATTTATTTTTGCTTGGGGTGGCAAAAAACCTACAGCCAGCCCTGGTCAGGAGTAGACGTGTGTGGGATGCTGCAGGTATTGAGGGAAGCAGCTTGTTCCTTTCTATTTGGGATATGGCCCCAGGTGCAAGCTAAGGAAATCCTGAGGAATTTGTGCCCCCTGTTACAATGGCCCCTATGGACAAATGCAGTGACACACAATTGCCAGGGTGACGATCCATCTTGTCCATGACTCCTTCTTCCCTCCTCTAGCCTGTCCCCGACCTGCTCCCACCCATCACAGAACACATAGTGGCTACGGAACAGGGGTGAATTCCTGCAGTGAGAGCTGGGTCAGGCCCACTGTGAGGAAGAGCAGAGAGAACTCTGCAAAAGGAGAAAGGGAGAAAATAATTTTACTGAAACTCTCCTGACTCCAGCAGAGCTACTCCTGAATAAGCTGCTCCTGTTGTGAGTTTGTTCAGAACCAATGACTCCAGCTTTTATGGGCTCAAAATCTCACAAGACAGCAGCTCTCATCTCATTTCAAGCCCAGGAAGAAAGATGGAGCAGCATTTGAACCCAGGAGGTAACTTACATTTTGAACCAGGAACTAACTAGGTTTCAAGTAGGAGCAAACAAGCATTCTTCCCAGGCAAGGCAGAGCACAAGCCCTGAAAACTCAAGTCTGTAAGCTCAGCTGTGAACTCAGATGGCCTGAGTGAGTTTTAAATCAGACCAAACATGTTTGTCCAAATGTAAAAAGAAAATATCAGTATTTACATTCATGCTGAATCATAGAATATCTACAACCTAGTAATAGCTCAGATTAGTGCCGCAGAGCTATAGCACGTACTTTTGTGAGGAATGGATCAACTCTCACATGGATATGTGTTTGGTGTGGCTCAAGCAATGCCTTTCTCACACCCCTAAGTGTCTTGATGCAAACAAAGGGCTAAAGCTTCTTTGAACAAGCTAGGGAAGATACCGGTACATCAATCCCCTTATTAACTGATCAGCCTGGCAAGTGCTATGGACTAGCTGGAGCTTGTTAGAAAGGATATGATCCCTAAATATTGACACCTGGGAGAGAGGTGGGGTTGGGCTCTATATATATTCAAAGGCAGCAGCTTTCTTTTTCTATCCCTTTCTTTTAATAGAGAAGGCTGAAGGGAAGCTAGAGGATTAGAATAGTAGGGTTAAGTAACTAGTTAGCTAACTGATTATGCATATTCTATTGCTTTATGATTCACAAGATGCACTGGTATAGGTACATTGATTACTATCTTATTAGGCCCAAATTCTGCTACCTTTAGTCATACTGAGTGCCACCTTAACTCTCAAGTAGTGTTGCTAATTTTAGACTCTGGGCCTTGGTTAGTGCACACTGCTTTATGGATTTAATTTGCAATTTTGTTACCTAAGTAATTCATTTATTAGATGAGGAGGTTTACTGCACAAAATCTAGGATATTCAGAGACCCTAAGTCTTTGTGCTGTAATAAACAGAGGTACCTAAAGTTACCTGAAATATTGTTATTTGATAGTAGCTCAAGACCCATCCAATCTAAGGAAAAGCAAACCCACAAAGGAAATTCCTTAATGGCTGATTTACTTCCTTAGGAGAAATGATTTTCATAAGTATTCTTCTGAAAACCTTCTTTCACAATATGAAGATGTATCTTTTGCAACAATTCCACTAAACCTAATGCAGATCAGTGCAGGTGACAGAGCGCTAGCTGTAAAAGATTACAGGCCTAATTGGAATCAATTGACCTGCTGTGGTGGTGGGGACTGTTGACATTTTGGAACAATGATTGGGCTACTGAGGTAACTAGCTCCATAAGGAAGATATAGAATTGGCTGGAAGAGGAAGTAAGTGGGGGAGGAGGGTTGGGAAAGTGAGCTGGTTGTGAGAGACAAAGCTGGGTGAAAGACGTGTATCAGGGGAAGCCTGGGCTATATTCTGCAGTGCTTGAAATCTAATGATTAGAGGTAACTTGGAGAAAAGGAACAGACTGTGAGTGATGTGACTAAGAGACCACACAAACTGGCTAGGCCATGCAGCACCCTTGGCAGCTGAGGAAGTACTTGGGACAGCACATATCAAATAATATGACAACACAAATGACCCTGGAATGCTCTTCTTCCCATTTCCACTCCCAAAAGAGACTTTAATTTATACAATTAGCATCTTCCCTCTTTTCAGCAAAGGAACTAAACTCCTCACTACCATGTATTATGTAGCCACTTTGCATGATAGTCATTGTCCAGTTAGCAGCTTGCAGAAAATTTTAGATAGAAACATGAAGTGGAGCTGAAAAAACATTTTAAAAAAACTTCCCAGGAAAAAAGTGCTTTCCACTCATCTTTCATCCAAGCATCTTAAAAAGTGCTTTCCAAATACTACTGAATTACTGTACACCTCATAGCTTCACAGGGAGGTATCTGACTTTAATCTCATTTTACAGATAGGGAAACAGAGTAAATTAAGAAGGCTGAAATCAAGTTGAAAGCCTTGACATTTATAAATACAAAATGTTTTAATTGACCTGGTCTGATTTTTGCATTTTCAGTTTGCAAAGATTTTTGCAGTTTTGACTTTTTGTCCTGGAATAGGACAGGAAAGTCTACTGAAATCTCAAAAATTCTTGAAGGGGGGGAAAACCATTCCCCACCCAGTTCTGATTGCATGTGAGGAGGTAGTTGGTAGAGGGAATCAAACCCAGAACCCCTGGATTTAAAGAATGAGCCTCCGCTGTCTGAACTAAAAGACCCAGCTCTGTTAGCTGAGGCTGTTGCAGGTTCCTCAACCTCTATGTATGGCTCAGCCACTGCTAGAGGGGGACAGAGTGCTATGCTGAATGGGTGTGGCTTACACGTCTTGTCCAAGGTCACCCAAGTCAGGCACGTTGCTGGGACCAAAACCCAGGTCAATGCTCTGTAGTTCTGTACTTTCACCAATAGTAAATGCTCCTTCTTGGGAGAGCAGAAGTTTTGGGAGGGTGTTATAGAAATCAGAGATAGGAAAATGTTTCTGTTCTTATTGGGAGTTCTCCACCCAAAGGGCTTACAGTCTTAATTTTTGTATCTGGTACATCATTGATGACCTTCAGGTCATACTGTAAATGTGGACAGAGTGCATTTCACTGGATAGTGGAGGAATCCTAATTTGATGGGTGTGGGAGGATTTTATCTTCAGGATAATGTTTCATTTTTTTTATTACTTTTTTGTACGTAGTCCCAGAGCTTTGAATGGGGCCATTTAAAAATAAATAATAAATAACATTAAACTGTGCACAACTGTTCTTTGGGGCTGACTAACCCATTCTCTTGTGCATTCATTGCAATAAATAAAACATGCTGAATTGTTCCTTATTCAAGAATTCTTTTCGTAAAGAAGACAGTGGATTTGAGATGGAATGTTCTTGCCTTTTGTCAGTCAGCTTTATGTCTTGACCTAGACATTAGTTTTAGATTTAGGGGAAAATGCAATTATCTGTGAATCCTTCATTTGGACTTAATCAACTTCCCTCCTTTCACATGCTTCTCTAGCTTCTTTGTGTCTTCATCAGCAGGGCTCTGAGTGATGCTTATTAGCAGCTGCAAGTCTGCCAGCACCCTTAACAATGTCAGACATTAGATATCTCACTAGTGCAAGATTACTGTCCCACTTCATCCTAATGTCTCCCTTCCTTCCAGCCTCCCTTAGGGGAGGCAACCATCCTGAGGTGTGGCACCCTACTGCTTACCCCTTTCTACCTTAGTTAGAAAGCCCAGAGATCTATTAAAACCCTGTTATAAAGCATAGTTATTAGCCCACTGACTCATCTTATAGCACTGAGAAAGAATCTGTGATCTCCTGAGTGCTCCGCATCTCACTCAGCAAGCACTAGGGTGTTGATGAATCTTTATGGAATCCTTATCTTGTATTTCTAACAGCAAAACTCAAGCTATGTTTTACTCCTGCTGTTTATATATCTAATCAAAGTAGGTCAGGAAATGTGGAAGACAGCACCAGGGCTGCTTGAGAAACATAATATTTGTCAGAGAGCATTAACTCAGCCTCTCTCTTTCAAGGAATGATAGATGAAGTGTGCCTGAAACTCTGTTTAGATTATGTGAAGTAATGCACTGGTGGTTACATTCATCCTAGGCAAATCATTTTCACTCCCTTGAGCTGCCCTACAAAGTTTTCCAATAACACTTTACTCAGTGTAACAAAAAATGAAGTCTTCACAGCTCTCTCGTGTGGGAGTTCTTTTCAGAGCACATTCACAGAGAGAGAGATTGAGATGGTTCTGTATATAAAATAGAGGTGGGCCTAAGTCACAAAGTTTGGATTTGAATCGGGGTATAAGTTTGGAAGGGGTTAGGTTCCAAGGTTTTGTTTAAGTCCATATCTAATATATACCATTTAGGCTAGTGAGAATCTTATTGATCCAGTACCAAAGAAATTAGGATAACACTTTATTAAACAGTGGACTTGGTTAACCTTTGCTGGTGTGCCAGGAAGGGCTTCTGTGCAGGGGATATCCCAGGGAAAGGGAGCCAGTGTTTCGACTGCCACCCTTCCTCTGGGGGATGCATCAGTGGTGGAGCATGTTAATATCAGGTGAGAACTCAGCAGAAGAGCTCTGCTGTTGCAGGATTCAATGTGGATGTGATTAATTGGTGCATCCCGCTGGGCACCCACTTTTGGAGATTATGCTGGTTGGCTACAAGTCTCCCAATAGAAGGGAGGTTATGAGTGTCTTGGGCCACCTCATGCCCCATCCAAACATATTTACTATTGCAGGGAGACCTGTGCAAGGCTATGCACCAACAAAAGCCTACAGACCCTCAGTGAATCAAGCCCAACATGTGGTCTTCAGAGAGAGATCAAATTCATTCTGCATTATGCATAAATGCAAACTTTTGATCTGATTGGGCCTGATTCAGCTTAGGTCTAATTCTACTGAAATTAAGGATGTTCTATCAGAGATGAATCTGGTTTAGTGTATTTAATAATTATACATGCATATGCTGCATACACATCCGTTATCAATATCAATTCCAGGCCAATTGTTAACTTATGTTTGCTTGAGTTTTCCAATCTTCAGGAGAGGCTATAGTTAGATTAAGTACCCTACTTTCCTGCTGGCCCACATGTTTTAAAGAGCTTTGCCTTTATCTTTTTTAAAAGAAGCTTTTGTTGACATCAGCTCATGCTTTTTCAGCAACTCTTTAACTTCATGTGGCTGCAGCAATTAGGAATGCTGGGGATTAAGGGAAAAGTCCCATTTAAAACTTTTCATAAAATGCTTCGAACAAGAAGGGGGAACCACTTAAGTCAGTTGCTTCCGTGCATGTCTTTTTCTGTGGTATGAAAAATGACTTCAGAGAAAACCCCTCTGTTTCCATTTCAAGGTCTTTTTGTAAGGAAAGAAAGATAGGCAACCCGCAGTGGAATGCTACCATTCGAAGATTTATTGGGAGCCATGAAGGGCTCACTAAACTAGGAAGGTAACTTTTGTATCCTACTGCACTCAAGACTGATTTAATTTCATGTCATTTCTGGAACTGCAACCACAATATGAGCTGTGAGTTTATAAATTGCTCCTCAGAGTGGCTGACCTTGGTGGAGAGAGGAGACTAGAAGGAGTTAGAAGATAAAGATATCTTGCACTGCTGATCAGATATATTTCATTGGGTTGGGGGCCTCTCATTTGTTCCTCATTTCACCTCTAATACCCTCTCTTTTACAGTATGTCAGTCCTATAAAATGATTCTCTCTGTGAACATCAAAGGCAGAGAGGTGGCCTGGTGTGTATTGTCTATTACATTATTTCTGAAATTTGGATCATATTGTGATGTGTTTGAGTTAAAATAGAAGACAAACTGATTGAAAAAGCTATCAGCTCTCCCAAACTAGGACCTACTTTAAAAAAGTGGACTTTTTACTGGAAACAACTATTTAAAAATATCATTGTCTAGGTACACAACAATTACAGAAAAAATATTTTCTGTTTTGATGATATATCCTTTTAAAAAACTGAACTGGAAGGAAAGAACAAAGGAAATGTAAATGGAAGGCAAACTTGGTCTGAATACCATGAAAAATATCGCAACAGATTTATTAGAGTGGGGAATATTCTCTTAAAGAAAATGACAGAAGTCTATCATGTGAGTCATTTAAAAGTAGATTGGGCAAAAGTTTTGGGAATATATTGTCGAGAATAATCCTGTTTTGGTAAAAATTATAGATTAGACGAGCTAATGGTACTAAAGAATTTGTCAGTGGTCAGTTCCAGATCTAATTTCTATGATTCTACTACTGCAATGTATGCATTGTATTAAATCCCAATAGAAACCAAACTTCTTTTCTGAAGAAAACTTGATAAAACAATTTGTACTTCCTACTCTTTGGCTATTAGGTCATTCATAAAATGTATGATATACAATACAGAGCGATCACCTTTTAAAAAGGCTTTTCATTCAGTTACCTGAGATTACTGTAAATATTACTTCAGTATTCCCTATGGTAGTTCTTCTTTATACTGACTACAGGGAAGTTGAGGCAATACCATGAATAGCAAAGCAATATTGTTTAATTACAAAGGCAAAACTGGAAAGGGTCTCAAGGGAAACATTGTATCAGATTCTTCACATGGTAGAGATATAATGTATGTCAGTGGCTATCAGATTGTGGCCCATGGTCTGCGGCATACTGGCTGGTCACATGCTGCTGGTTCCTGTCCTTGTTTTCAGCTGATATTTGCATTTAAAGACGGCTAAAATATATCCCTAATATCAATCTTCCACGTAAGCAAATGCTATAGCTGCCACCGCAATGTTATATGATCAAAAATGGAAAGGGACATCATCCATGAAACACTGTTAAGATGTGGTCCACACCAGGGAAAAAATGGAGAAGCCTTGTTACATGTCATATCAACACAGTAATATCGTGTTATAGTGTACATTTATATAGGTATAGTATTTAGAGAGTATACATAGTATAATATATCATAGTTATTATATAGGTATAGTATATAAATAGTATGTATGATTATTGTAGATAGAGTTGGTAAAGCGATACAAAGACTTCTGCCTTTAGAACACACCAATTATATTTGTCCAGTTCAGCTATGGCCCCAGACAGTATGCTGCTTTCCAGGCAGAGTCAGAGTGGAGGGGAACAATGTGTATCCCACCTGCACATCCTCAGCTTTCTCAGTCACCTCTCCCAGTGCAAACCCCAGACCTGCAGAGCGGCCTCCGTGGGGATGAGACAGTGCCACAAGGCAGTGAGATCTGCAAAGAGAATGTCCCCACTGTGCATGAATCTTGTCGAGGGAACAATTCAAATCAAGATCAGAGGTTGCATAGTGAAGCGAAGTCTTATTCAGATCCGGGGGATGGGGAAGAAAGCTCAGCCAGACATTTCAAAGACTTGCCCCACAGCATTTTCTCTCATATACAGATGTTGGAGAGAGAGATTTTATGAGGCTCCATTACATTCATTGTATTGCATAACTTTCCCAGAACTTTCTTGGCAATTCTGTTCTTAACAAAGCCCAGTTGATTTGAGGATTCTATATGTGGAATGACTCTTTTGAAATACAAACACATGATTTTTGCTGCAATAGTAGCTTTTATTTTAATAGCAAGTAAAATTGTCACATCTACAATAAAGCTTTTAAATCTGAAATTATGCAGCTCCATGACTCTCCTCTCTTAGAGATGGATTTTAGACAGGACTAGGTGTTAAGAATGTAACTGTAGACCTTAAGCAATATCAAGGTGGCAAATCATCTCTAATTAGCTAGCTACCCTGTTTCAGCTAGCAAATTCCAGCTCTGCCATTCATTCTTTTTATCTGGTTTACTGAAGGTCTCATTGTTCAGTTATGAACTAAGATTATTTCACCTGATGGAAATTCTTCTTCTCACCTACGAGAAACAATGGAGAATAAAAATAACACATTTTTAAAAGAGTTTTTGCAGGATCATCGAGCTTTGTACATTCCTTACTGTAAAAGGAACAGGAGTCCTTGTGCACCTTTGAGACTAACAAATTTATTTAAGCATAAGCTTTCATGGGCTACAGCCCACTTCATCGGACACGAAAGCTTATGCTCAAATACATTTATTAGTCTCTAAGGTGCACAAGGACTCCTGTTCTTTTTGCAGATACAGACTAACATGGCTGCTACTCTGAAACCATTCCTTACTGTGTTACCCTGAGGACATGTCAACCTCAGCTTCATTTTCCCAGGCCTCTTTCTGGTTTGCTTTTGACTACCATTTGTTTTTATCTGAGGTTGTCTGCGCGTCAGGGCAAGGATAGAATCTATTAGTCATTTTTATGAGGTGCTTAGCTCATTGTCGGGAATTATTAGTTGTAATGTGTTATGGTAACTATCACACCAATTCCTGTATTCCACAATCCACTGTCTAGATTTCAAAACATTGCAAAGTCCACTACAGACCTCATTATGCAAGTTGAATCTAACTGTGCAGCAAAACTCCCATTGAGACCAGAATTTCATTTTGTATGGTGAAACGTATGAAAAGCTCCAGAATAGATGGAGAGGTGAAATGAAGTGACTTTAGCCCCACAGCTGCAGTTCTTTCCTTATGCAGGCAGATGTTGTTAAACCAGAGTCAACCCTGCTGTAAGACAAGTGAGAACAAGGGGTGCCCCCAGAAATTTTTCACATGGTATGAACAACTGAACCACTCTCACTTTAACTTGGCATAGTGTCTACACATATACTTAGTGGCAAAAGAGGCAGATACAATTAAAATAATGATTACAATAATACAACTTCTAATTTAATGTCAACCATTGGGCAAATGTATTATACATTTTTATCCTGGATACTTATAAAATTAAAAGACCAGTGAAACTTTAAATGTGCACTTACATGTTCAATTCTGGGACTGTAGTGGTGGCTCATTTCTCCTGGGGCTGGCTCTGGCTCCCCACTCTGGGCACTGCGACCTGCCACGTAAGGTTGCAGCACCACTCAGGTTTGGCCCAGCAGCCCCCATCTAAGTGGTGAAGCAACACTGCCTGCCAGGTCACAATACCACTTGGTTTTGGCCCCCCTGAAGTGGGGGCACATGGCAAACTGTCCCTTCTCTGCCCCCGGTGGCCCTGTCCCCCAACAGTACGCATCGTGCAGAACAGGTGCATGGATGTGGGCCTGGGTGAACTGCACTGAAGTCAGTGAAGTTCCATCTGCTCTATTTGGCCTCGTCTATCCATACAGGCAGATTTTCAAAGGCACAAATGTCAGTTAGGTGCCCAACTCCCACTGAAAGCTAGTGGGAAGCTGCGATCCTAACGACTAATTTTGCCTTTACTCACTATGCGGGAGATGTTCAATCTACTTTGTAGGAGGAAAAAGTAAAGTCAGACTAAATGATATCAAACCTGAAACAAAACAAGTGGCATTGATGGAATATGTAATGAAGTGGCATGATAGACTTTATTGCTGTCTGTTTGGGAACTCAGTCTGAGCCACATCTTTATTTTATGGTATGTGTTTTTAAAAAGGGCTTTAGACTGATCTGAAGTTATGGTAAGACATTTTGATTTGAATAATGGTTCTGTCTAATGTCTTGGTTACTGCAAACTCTTTCCATTTAAAATCTCACCCATTCAATTATTAATTTATAATAGTTGAACTGATTTTCATTTTCTCTCCAGCTTTGCTTTTAGTTGGTATTGTCACTGACTATGAAGCAAGTGAAAATGGGCATTTAAAATATATGTAGCTAAGAGAAAAGCTTCATTTTTAAAAAAGATGAAGGCAAGACCCTTAAAAACATGTGCCATCGGGAATGTATTTACCATAACTATCAACCTGAGCACTGTAAAACTGAAGTACACAAGAATTCATTGTAGCCTGCAATCAAGATGTCTGAACAGTAACTCCCTCCTCTTTCCTCCAGCTATAAATTTTGAGCTTATTCTGTAGGCTTTGACCATCTTTATTTCTATTTCATGAAACTTGCTTTATTAACATGTGTATATAGCTACACAATACCTCAGATAGTAAAGCACAGAAAACTGTATTCAGACAACATTAAAGTTCTAAAGTAGACTCACAAAAGCTAGGAAATGTCAAAGTCTGAAACACCATCCTTACCTCTGCGTATTGTGCCTGAGTCGCACTACAGCTAAAAGTGTATGCTAGAGCCATTCTGCATGCAGAAGTAAAAGGTGTGTAGATTATAGCCCATATTCCTGCATGTGCCCTATGATCCCTGCTTTGAGGAGTCCCAGCAATGAATGAGCACCATGACTTGAGGATGGAATTTCATCCAGTAGTATGTGAGCGTCTCCCACACATTTACTCTCATTACAGCCCTCTGAGGCCGGTAGGATTATCCCCATTTTACATATGGGGAACTGAGGTACAGAGAGATTAAGCAATTTGCCCAAGGTAACCCATTTACAGCTTTCCCCTTTTTAAGACCCCTTTAAATGACCAGAGCTATGTACAGGGGCCCTGTGTAAATTAGAATCAGGCCCAAAATATGTTTAGACACTTTAAAGAATATTCATTGTTTATCTGATTAGTCATTCACTGGAGTAGGGATTGAAGCAGTATTTGGGCTGTGCAGTGTAATACTTAACATTTTATTTTTAAGAACCAGACACGCAATGCAACTAATTTGTGGATGGGTGGGCGCAGCTTGTAATTTCTAGTTGGTTGGCTTCTCATCATAGTTGGCAATGGGAATATTTTGGGAAAATCATACATCAGTTTTGCATTGAGGAAAAATGGAACTGATATTTTTAATCGTTCAACTGTAATACTTTCCTGTGTGTGATGGTTGTAACCCATATGCTGGATACTGCACCATTTTGTTTTTAAGTGCAGAAAAGGTGGGGGCAGCAGTGGTGAATAAAGATTAATATTTTAAATCATCTGTGCTTCTCCACATGTGCAGAGAAAGGGGGTAGGGAAGAGCCTAGAAACACCCAGAAGACAGGTGTAGTAGTTACTGAGCATGCTCAGTAGGGGTCTTGAAGCCATATAGAAAGTCTCCATTATGGACAGGCTGTTCTGCATATCCTATACTCAGCCTGAGAGCTGAGTAAATCAGAAATCAAGGGGAATGTTATAAATATAGATGCTATTGAAAGCCCTAAGGGAACTTGGCTGAAGAAGATGACACAAGGCCATGAGCTGTGTTGGCTCATAGCTGTGTTGGCTCATCTGTAATATCTTTGCTATAGACAAGATCTTACTAAAACTATCTGATGCACAAGCTGAAGAGAGGCCATCATCTGTTAGTGGAAGACTGAGAGCTGCCAGCTAGAAGGATGCACTGACCAGACAGACCTCCGTTTTGCTGACAAGTATTTGAGTCTGGTCTGAGAGACTTTGCACTCACCTTCTAGTCCCAGAGTCCAGATGACACACACTGCATGTTAGGGCCACACAAGAAATGGAGAAAATCACCCTGAAAGACTATCGGGGGAAATGGGTTGAGTTCCTCCCCTGCACTTTGGTCCCTTTACACCAAGTAAAAAAGCTAGAGTGGTGTAAAGAGGCCCTAAAAGACCTGTATATCCACAGGGGAGGATACTCTGGTGAAGGCACTGTGAAATCGTCAAAAGGCTTCCTCCAGAGGGCCCCCTAACAACTCACAACGTAGGGGGTAGGAACAGGGGGCAGGAGGGGTGGGTTGGTTGGGGTCAAAGCACACAGAGCTGTGGAAATTCTGGGCAATGGTGTGACCCATAGGGCAGCCAGGCAATAGTGCTGCAACTTAGGATACGTCCAGACTACCCGCCGTATCGGTGGGTAGCGATCGATTTTTGGGGGATCGATATATCGCATCTCATCTAGACGCGATATATCGATTCCCAAATGCGCTCCTGTCGACTCCGGAACTCCACCGGAGCGAGCGGCGGTAGCGGAGTTGACATGGGGAGCTGCGGACATTGATCCCGCGCTGTGAGGACCCGAGGTAAATCGATCTAAGATACTTCGACTTCAGCTACGCTATTCACGTAGCTTAGATTGATACCCCCCTCCCCCAGTGTAGACCAGCCCTTAGTCCCCAGGGCTGCATGTTCTGTGCTGAGCCTCTTAGAGGCAAAGTGCAGAATAGCATCCGGTGTTTATGCATGCGGGCTACAGCATAGATGTTACTCTACAAGCCTACATTTTTAATGGTTACACAGCGCTCTTCTTCAGCACTCACCCAAAGAAGAGCTCTGTTTAAGCTTGAAAGCTTATCTCTCTCCCCAACAGAAGTTGGTCCAATAAAAGACATTACTTCGCCCACCTTGTCTCTCTAGTATCCTGGGACTGACATGGCTACAACACCACTGCACACATTTTTAATAGCAGCAGAAAGAGTTTGTGAAAGTCTATATAGGAAGAGCACACTGGTAAACTTACTGCCTAATAGTTTTTGTTTAAGAGTTATTCAGTAGTATTTCAAATACTGTTTAATATTGTATTAAATGCAAATATTTGTTTGCTAAGCAATTGTGTAATTCTGTCTCTCTGAGGGTGAGTGGGAATTGTTACTAACATCTAAATTCAGGGTTTTGAAAACAATAGCTCTGGGCTTTGTCTCTGTAATGCTTTCTGAAAAGTACTGAAAGAACAAAACACTGTCCTGTGCTTTAGCAATGAGTCCAGCTGAAGTGCAGGAAAGGGGAGTGTAATAATAACTATACATAATTTAACCCATCCCACCCAACATGATTTTTGCATGAATCCATAATAAAAGTACCAACTGGATTTTGGATCTGATCCATTGTATTAGACTAGCTGCTTTGGAACCATTATATTGATCTTTGTGATGCTTTTTTGTCTGGTCATATTTAACTTACCATTAATTAAAGCATCAGACATAATTCTAATTTTCTTCTTTCTTAGGTACCCAGAATCTTAAATATTACAGACACATCCTCTCAGTTCAGCAGCCAAATTCTTGAGTCCTTCTCTGGCATAACTCCCTGTGCTTTCCACTAAATGCACTTTTACATTCTTGCATTATGTATGCACCTCTACCTCGATATAACACCACCCAATATAACACGAATTTGGATATAACGCGGTAAAGCTGTGCTCGGGGTGGGGGGGGGCACGAGGCTGTGCACTCTGGTGGATCAAAGCAAGTTCAATATAACACGGTTTCACCTATAACGTGGTAAAATTTTTTGGCTCCCAAGGACAGTGTTATATCGAGGTAGAAGTGTATTTATTCAGCAAAAGAAGGATCCCATCTACAGATAGAATAATACAACATTGATACTTGTGAAATCAGTCCTGCAAACAAATTCCACCAGGTATATTGCTTACTACCACTGACATCAATAGGAATAGCCATGATAATGCTTACAGTATTGGGCCCTTGACTGAGTCCATTGAAGCCATCCCATGATATTATATTATCTGGTCTGGAGGTAATATGATATACATTTCCATGTCAGATTCCTTAACGATGAGAAGCTGTTCCAGGATGAAGGTCTCCTGGGAAGAGATGGGATCCACCTGATCAAGTACGTAAAGAGCATCTTTGTGCACTGACTTGCCAATCTGGTCAGGAGGGCTTTACACTAATTTCAAAGGGGGCAGGTGACAAAAGCCCACCAGTAAGCATAAAAAGGTGACCTTAAAAGAGGGTTAGGTGTTGGGAGAAGAGCGGGGATGGAAAATTACCATAGGGGCAGAGGAGCAACAAGAATGAAATCTTCTAATCTACAAATTAGAAGTCTATGTATAAATTCAAGTTGCATGAGGAATAAACAGGAAGAACTGGAAGTATTAGTGCATAAGCTAAATTATGACTTGGCATCACGGAGACTAGGTGGGATAAATCTCATGACTGAAATATTGGTATAGTGGGGTATAGTTTGTTTAGGAAGGACAGGCAGGGAGGGATAGCTCAGTGACTTAGGGATCTGGGGCAAAAATTGGTCCTGCTGGTGAAGGGGGGGGGCTGGACTTGATGACCTTTAGGTCCTTCTTCTAGTTCTAGAGATTATGGTATCTCTCAAAAGGGAGAAGGTGTTGCATTATACATCAAGAATATATAAAGTTGTTCTGAGGTTCAGAACGAGGCACGAGGCAGAAAAGATGAAAGTCTCTGAATAAAGATAAAAGGGAGAAAATAGTGGTGACATCATGGGACAGCTCTACTATAGACCTACAAATCAGGAAGAAGAGGTAGATGAAGTATTTCTAGAACAAATAACAGTAATATTGAAAACAAAGGCCTAGTAGTAATGAGGACTTTAAGTATAAAGATATCTGTTAGAAAAGTAATATGACAAAACACCGCATTTCCAATAAGTTCTTGGAATGTACTGGGGACAACCTGTTGTTTCAGAAAGTGGAGGAAGTAACCCAGGGGCTGGCCATTTGAGACTTGATTCTGACCAACATGGAATTGTTTACAGATCTGAGGATGGAACACAATTTAGGTGAAAGAGATCATGAAATGATAGATTTAATTATTCTAAGGAAAGGAAGGAGTGAGAGCAGCAGAACAAGAACAATGGACTTAAAAAAAACCAGACTTTAACAATCTGAGAGAACTGATAGGTCAGGTCCCATGGGAAGAAAATCTAAGGAATAAAGAAGTTCAGGTGAGCTGGCAGTTTCTCAAGGAGACATTATTAAAGGAACAACTGCAAACTATCCCAGTGAGAAGGAAAGATGGTAAGAATAGTAAAAGGACAACATGGCTCCATCATGAGCTCTTTAATTATCTGAGGGTTTGTCTACACTACAGGATTATTCCAATTTTACAGAAACCGGTTTTTTAAAACAGATTGTATAAAGTTGAGTGCATGCGGCCACACTAAGCCCATTAATTCGGCAGTGTGCGTCCATGTACCGAGGCTAGTGTTGATTTCCGGAGCGTTGCACTGTGGGTAGCTATCCCGAAGCTATCCTATAGTTCCCGCAGTCTCCCCCACCCATTGGAATTCTGGGTTGAGATTCCAGTGCATGATGGGGCAAAAACAGTGTCACAGGTGATTCTGGGTAAATGTCGTCACTCAATCCTTCCTCCGTGAAAGCAATGGCAGACAATCATTTCACGCCCTTTTGCCCTGGATTGCCCTGGCAGACACCATAGCATGGCAACCATGGAGCCTGTTTTGCCTTTTGTCACTGTCACCGTATGTGTACTGGATGCTGCTGACAGATGCGGTACTGCAGTGCTACAAAGCAGCATTCATTTGCCTTTGCAAGGTAGCAGAGACGTTTACCATCCCTATTGCACCGTCTGCCATTGTAAATTGATGATGAGATGATGGTTATCAGTCATTTTGCACCGTTTGCATTTGGAAATTGGCGATGACGGTTATCAATCCTTTTGTACCGTCTGCTGCTGTCATGGGTGCTCCTGGCTGGCCTCGCTGAGGTCAGCCGGGGGCGCATGGACAAAAATGGGAATGACTCTCCGGGTCATTCCCTTCTTTATGTTTTGTCTAAAAATAGAGTCAGTCCTGCCTAAAATCTGCGGCAAGTGTACTAGAGAACCAGAGAGCACAGCCGGTCCGTGTCAGAACCCCAGAGATCCCACAGAAATGATGAGCTGCATGCCATTCTAGGGGGTGCCCCTGCAACATCCCCACCTGTTGCTTCCCTCCTCCCCCAACCCTCCTGGGCCACCGTGGCAGTGTCCCCCAATTTGTGTGATGAAGTATTAAAGAACGCAGGAATAAGAAACACTGAGTTTTTAGCGAGATAAAATGAGGGGGAGGCAGCCTCCAGCGGCTATGATAGTCCAGGCAGAACATTAAAGGGTGGTGGGGGGGCTGATGGAGCTCAGCCTCCAGCTGCTACAATGAGAACAGTTACCAAGCCTTCTGTACTGTCTGCCGGGAATGACCGGAGTCATTCCCATTTTTATCCAGGTGCCCCCGGCTGACCTCACCGAGGCCAGCCAGGAGCACTCACGGGCTGATGATGACGATGGATACCAGTTATTTTGCACCATCTGCCACCAGGAAGGGGATGCTGGTGTTCAGCGCTGCAGCACCCCGTCTACCAGCAGCATGCAGTAGACATAGGGTGACATTGAAAAAAGGCGAGAAATGATTTTTTCCCCTTTTCTTTCGGGGCGGGGGGGGAAAGGGTGTAAATTGAATACATAAACTCTGAAACACCTGGGAAAATGTTTTTGACCCTTCAGGCATTGGGAGCTCAGCCAAGAATGCAAATGCTTTTCAGAGACTGCAGGGACTGTGGGATAGCTGGAGTCCTCAGTCCCCACTCCCTCCCTCCATGAGCGTCCATTTGATTCTTTGGCTTTCCATTACGCTTGTCACGCAGCACTGTGCTGAGTCCCTGCTGTGGACTCTGTCTATCATAGCCTGGAGATTTTTTCAAATGCTTTGTCATTTCGTCTTCTGTAACGGAGCTCATATAGAACAGATTTGTCTTCCCATACAGCAATCAGATCCAGTATCTCCTGTATGGTCCATGCTGGAGCTCTTTTTGGATTTGGGACTGCATCGCCACCCGTGCTGATCAGAGCTCCATGCTGGGCAAACAGGAAATGAAATTCAAAAGTTCGCGGGGCTTTTCCTGTCTACCTGGCCAGTGCATCCGAGTTCAGATTGCTTTCCAGAGCAGTCACAATGGTGCACTGTGGGATACCGCCAGGAGGCCAATACCGTGGAATTGCAGCCACACTAACCCTAATCCGACATGGCAATACCGATTTCAGCGCTACTCCCCTCGTCGGGAAGGAGTACAGAAATTGGTTTTAAGAGCCCTTTATATCGATATAAAGGGCTTCGTTTGTGGACGGGTGCAGGGTTAAATCGGTTTAACGCTGCTAAATTCGGTTTAAACGCGTAGGGTAGACCAGGCCTGAAAATCAAAAAGGAATCCAGAAAAAGTGGATGAATTGCTCAGGAGAAGTACAAAAGAATAGCACAACTATGTAGGGACAAAATCAGAAAGGCTAAGGCTCAAAATGAGTTACGCCTAGCAAGGGACATAAAGGCAATAAGAAGAGGTTCTGTAAATATATTAGGGGCTTGAGAAAGGCAAAGGAAAGTGTAGGACCTCTACTTAGTGGGGAAGGAGAGCTAATACCTGTTAACCTCAAGAAGCCTGGAGTGTTTAATGCCTCTTTGGTTTCAGTCATCACAAAAAGAGTTAGTGGTGATCAGATACTTAACAAAATTAATATTAACAACCAGGGAGAAGGAATGCAAGTCAAAATAGGGAAAGAAAAGGTTAAATAGTATTTAGGTAAGTTAGATGTGTTAAAGTCAGCAGGGCCTGATGAAATTCATCCTAAGATACTTAAAGAATTAGCTGATGCAATCTTGGAACCATTAGGAATTATCTTAAAGAACTTGTTGAGGATAGGTGAGGTCCCAGAGGACAGGAGAAGAGATAGTACCTATCCTTAAAAAGGGGAACAAAGAGCAGCAGTGCAAGTAGGGTGGTACGGTATGGAACACCGTATTAGCAAGATATTCATAGCTGGTACGGTGTATCAGAAAGAAACAGGAGGAACAGCTTTACCACCCCAAGCCCTTCCATGCAGGATCTCCTCTGTCTGTACAGCAGCCCCACCAGAGGACAGAGCTGGGGGCAGGACTGGGGGTGGTACAGCTGCCCAGTGGCCCCACATACTGCTCCTTTCCCTGCTGCAGTTCCCGGGAGGGTCCTGCGGATCAGGGCTCTCCCGGGAACCACCGTGGGGAAAGGAGCAGAAGGCCAGCAGCTCCTCCAGCGGCTGTACTGCCCCAAGCCCTGCCCCCCAGCCCAGGGCTGCTGCTGTACAGACAGAGCTGGAGGAGACGCAGCTCTGTAGAAGGACAGGGAGTGGGGCTGGAGTTCTACTCCTTTCCCCACCGCAATTCCTGGGAGAGCCCTGTGGTTCAGGGCTCTCCCGGGAACCGCAGCAGGGAAAGGAGAAGAACATAGGGCTACCAGGTGGCCCCATGCCCGCAGCTCCTCCTCCACACCGGAGGAGCTGCAGGCGTGGGGCTCATTTTCTACTCCTTTTACTGCTGTGGTTCTGAAGTCTCCAGTGCAGTGGAAGGAGGACAGAGGGCCCCGCCCCACCCAGGTAAGGGGAGTGGATCATGGGGAGGAGACAGGGAGAGCATAGGGGCCCTGGGTTGGAGGTGGGTTGGGGAGGAGTCACGTGGAGGGTCATGTGAGGAGGTCACATGCCCCCTGCATTTCCCCCTACCAGTAAGAAATGGATTCCACTTGCATTACTGACAGAGAGGACCTGGGTAGTTATAGACCAGTCAGCCTGTCTTTGATACATGGAACGATACCAAACAAATTATTAAACAATCAATTTTGTAAACACCTAGATGGTAATAGGTTATAAGAAATAGCACAGATTTGTCAAGAACAAATCATGCCAAATCAACCTATTTCCTTCTTTGACAAGTTTACTGGCATAGTGGGGAAACAGTAAATGTGATATATCTTGATTTTAGTAAGGCTTTTGACACATACCACATGATATTATCATAAGCAAATTAAGAAAATGTGGTCTAGATGAAATTACTGTAATGCAACGACCGGGATGAGTGTAGCCAGACCTGGTGGTCAGAGCAGGAATTGTGAGTCAGGCCAAGTCAGGTACTAGGAGGTTAGAGTCCAAAATAGGCCGGAAGGCAGACCGAAGTTCAGGCAGCCAGGGTCAGATTATCAGGAGATCAGGGTTAGATTATCAGGAGATCAGGGTTAGACAGGCAGACAGCAATCAAAGAATAAAGCCCAGGACAAACCAGGGTCGGAAGCTAAATTCTAGTGTCATCACAGGCAGGGTCCAGACAGAGGACAGGCAGGCAGTCTGCATTGTTGCTCAGACAGCTTTCCATCCTGGCTTCCTGGTTTAAGTACTGGTACCAGCCAATCAGTGGGCTGTGAGGGGACGTCACTTAGGTCCTTCGGAGGAGTTCTTCCTGCCAAGCCCAGCCTCACATGGACCTCCAATAGGACCCCAGCCTAAGCCTCCAGTGGTGATGCAGCAGCTGCTTAGAACCCTTATAGTCCCAGATTCCAGCCCTATAGGTTCTTACATATAAGGTGGGTGCACAACTGATTGGAAGACTGTACTGAAAGAGTAGTTATCAATAGCTCACTGTCGGACTGAGAGGATGTATCCAGTGAGGTCCTGCAGGGGTCACTCCTGTGTCTGATACCATTCAATATTAATGACTTGGATAATGGAGTGCTTATAAAACTTGCCAATGGCACCAACCTAGGAGGGGTTGTAAGTGCTTTGGCAGACAGGATTAGAATTCAAAATAATTTTTACAAATTAGAGAATTGGTCTGAAATCAACAAGATGAAACTCAAATAAGGGAAGTGCAACGTGCTAGATGTAAGAAGGAAAAATTAAATGTGCAACTACAAAGAGGGGGTAGGTGGTAGTACTGCCGAAAAAGATCTGGGGGTTATAGAGGATCACAAACTGAATATAAATAAAAAATGTGAAGCAGTTGCAAAAAAGGCTAATTATCATTCTGGGGTGTATTCACAGGAGTGTTGTATGTCAGATACGGGAGGTAATTGTCCCCCTCTATTTGGCACTGATGTAGCCTCAGCTGGAGTTCTCTGTCCAATTCTGGATGCCACATTTTAGGAAAGATGTGGAAAAATTGGAGAGAGTCCAGAGGAGAGCAACAAAATGATAAAAGTTTAGAAAACTTGACCTCAGAGGAAAAGTTAAAAAACGGGTCCTGTTTAGGCTTGAGAAAAGAAGACAGGGAGGACCTTATAAGTCTTCAAATATGTTAAGGGCTGTTATAAAGAGGATGGTGATTAATTGTTCTCCATGTCCACCGAAAGTAGGACAAGAGGTAATGCACTTAACCTGCAGCAAGAGAGAGTTAGGTTAGATATTAGGAAAAAAAATTTACCTATAAGACTGGTTAAATTCTGGAACAGGCTTTCAAGAGAGGTTGTGGAATCCCCGTCATTGGAAATGTTCAAGAAAAAGGTTAAACAAACACCTGCCAAGGATGTTCTATGTTTATTTGGTCCTGCCTCAGTGCAAGGGGCTGGACTTGATGACCTCTTGAGGTCCCTTCCAGCCCCGCATGTCTATGATTCTATGCTTTAAAATGCCTCTGTGTAAACTCAAAAGCTTGTCTATGTCACCAACAGAAGTTAGTCCAATAAAAGATATTGTCTTCTCTCATTAGCCAATCATAGCAGCTGAGCTGAAAGTGTTAATATTTCCATCATTTTCAATTTTGTGTTTTTAATACCTACTATCTTATCCGCATTAATATTTAAGCCTGCTATACTCTAGAGAAGACTATTTCTGACTTAATATATGCACATTTGGTGTCCATAAGAAACATTTATGCACAAGCTGACATATTGTTAGCAGTTGGCAAAGTATTGATGGCAGATTATAAACTCAGTAAACAGACTACAATGAAAATGATCCTGTAAAAAGACCCTGTGCCGACCCAAAGGCTCTGATGGCTTTTAAGATCACTGGCACTGATTTCAATTATCTCCTTTATAAGTGCACATATGCTGTTTATGTTCAGATCAAATGTTTGCAGGCAAGCCCCTTTGAGCAAGAGCAATTGCTTGGACAATCTTCTGCATATTGCAAGCTCTCTGGGATTCAATGAATAGGTTAATAATGAAGAATAAGCCTTAAAATATTTTTGAAATCACAAGTTGAAGGAGTTCCAGCTTTCCCCCCACAGAAATTACAGTGTTAAGTCTTATGTGTGAGTAGCTTGAGGTGAGTGATCTTGTAGCTCAGGGCTTTGTGCACAAACAAATCTGTCACTGAGCATTTTACAGTAGAACCTCAGAACCTCAGTAGAACCTCAGAGTTACGAACACTAGAGTTACGAACTGACCAGTCAACCACATACCTCATTTGGAACTGGAAGTACACAATCACTCACAAAGCAAATACAGTGTTTCAGAGTACTGTATTAAGTGTAAACTATTAGAAAACTAAAGGGAAAGCAGAATTGTTCTCCTGCATAGGAAAGTTTCAAAGCTGTATTAAGTCAATGTTCAGTTGTAAACTTTTGAAAGAACAACCATCACGTTTTATTCAGAGTTGCGAGCATTTCAGAGTTATGAGCAATCTCCAGTCTCAAGGTGTTCAGAACTCTGAGGTTCTACTGTATAGAACTCTTCAAATTCATCAGGTACTTGGAAAGAGTTTCCACTTGCATCTGGTTTCTCAGGCATAACTTGTAACATTCTGCAATAAAAGTAGGGGGTTTTGGCAAAATGAGAGCTTTTAAAAGCCCTCTATTGTCTTTAAACAAAATTTGGCTTCTGGGGTATCATTAAGTCAGTCAATATTCATGTGTATGTTTTTCTTCCCACAATGGGCAAAAATACAGCATTACATTATGTACCTTTTTTCCCCTTTGGCACTATTGTTAACTATAAAGAACTTTTCCAAATGGTTAAGATAAGCATCAAAGCTCTTAATATTTTCATCAAAAGAAATGAAAATTTGAGGGGGGTTTTTCTAGAAATTTACTTTTCTCTTGGGATCAGATCCAAAAATGATTTGTTTGGGAGCAAACTGGAAAACCTTTAGCTAATCTTAACAAGATCCCATCATTTTTGCCAAATATTCCCTGCAGTACTGTAATCGGTTGCGCCGGGGCTCGACCCTCCTGTCGGCAGGAGGGGAGCCATACCGACTCGCTCCTTGTCTCCTCTAGCTGGCTGAGTGACAGGAAACAGTATTAGAACGCCCAGGCCCTTCGGTACAGGGGCTGAGCGGCAGTACAGAACAATAAGGTCAGGCCCTTGGCTGCAGGGGCCGGGCAGTAAACAGTACCGTGAGCTCAGGCCCTTTGGAGCAGGGGTTGAGCCACAAATAGTCACTAAGTTCAGGCCCTCTGAAGCAGGGGTGAGTAGCAATCAGTCAATGAGCTCAGGCCCTGTGAAGCAGGGGTGAGCAGCAAATAACCACTAAGCTCAGGCCCTCTGAAGCAGGGGTGAGCAGCAATTAGTTAAGGAGCTCAGGCCCTCTGGAGCAGGGGCTGAGCGATAAACAGCACAGTGAGCTCAAGCCTTATGGAGCAGGGGCTGAGCAGTAACAGTAGACGTATAGGCCCAGGTTCTTACACCTGGGTGAGGGGGAAAACTGCCACCCGTGAGTGGGGTGGCAGGGGGGACACAGGCCTGCCCACTCCACTGTGTCCCAGCCCGGGGCCCTAGCAGCAGCTATCACTGCCGCTGGTCAGTGGGGTCCAGACCGCAACACACTGACATCGGGACCTCTGCTTCTGTAGCCTGACAGGGGTCGGCTACCCCCGGGCTACTGTCCATATCCCCCTCAGGGCCTACCTCGTCGGTCGCACCGGATCCAGGCCAGTCTAACTGCATAGGCTCCTAAAGTCCAGGGCTTGGTGGCAGGTCCGGCAGCTCCTCCGGGAAGTCCGACCTGGTGCAGTCAGGCGGCTCCTCCAGGTAGCAGCAGGGATGGGGACGCTCCGGCGGCTCCTCTTCGTACTGGGCGCGGGGGAGTTCCAGCGGCCCCTCTGGGTACCGGTCACGGGGGAGCTCCAGGGGTTCCTCGTTGTACCGGGTGCGAGGAAGCTCCAGCCAGTCAGGGCAGCTGCCTTGGGCCCTGGAGGGTTCCCAGTCAGGAGCTCCCACCGGCACATCTGCTCTCAGCAGTGGCTGGGCTCTGACTGAGCTCTGGCTGCCGGCTTTTCTACTTCCTGTCCCACCCCTTGACTTCCGGGGGGCGGGGACAGGTGGTGGTAGCTCCGCCCACTTGGGTGTCTGGGAGGGAGCTCCCCCTGCTGGGCAGGAGGGGAGCCACACCGACTCACTACAAGTACATTCAAAATTTATAAAATATCCCTGGATTTCTTTAACCAATGCTGTACTGTTATTGAATCAGAGAACAAAAATTCATAGGCATGCTAAGGTTGACTATAACAATACAACCAGCTTCCAGACACTTCTGTCTCCCATTGCTTTCAAATGCTCTCCTATAGATCTCAGTCATCAATGTAATTAATTAAACACAGCTACTGGCTAGAGCAACCATTGCAATAATGTATCATTATTTGCATTTCCCATGCATTTCTAACCAATAGGAACATGAGAAGTCACATAGGCCTCAATCATCCCACTGACCACTATCTGTTAGGTGTCAGGAGCCCTCAATTCCTGTTGATTTATATTAAATGGAGGGCATGCAGCACTTCATCAGAGCATCTGAGTGGAGCAGCATCCCTTCACGTCAGTGGATACTTATCCTTGCCATGTCACCAGGGTGTAACCTCTAGAAACCATGACCAATGTTATGTGACTGAGGCCAGTGAATACAGACTGTCTCTTTCAAAGACTCCTGTATGTTGTGTCTTGATTACCTGCTGTTAGAAACTAGGTCTTTTGGCAAAAATGGAACAAATGAAAGTGTCTGTATCCTTCAGTATGGAAGGGAAACTATGAGAGAACTGGAGCGGGTGATTTTGGTGGTTCCAGTTGTTCCTGGAAGCAAGTGGTATTGAAGAAAAAGTTGGAAATAATGGGGATCTACAATAAATTCCAATGTGAAAATAAAGGAAAATGCAAACTGCTAGACAAAGTCATTTAAAACTTTCAAGAATACTATGATCCATGCAAAAATGTCACCTGGGAAAGTCATGGTATAAGAACCTATATAGAATAGAATAGACATTTTCTTTACAAGAAGTCAGATGAGACTATTGAGCACTATATTACAGATCTATGTAATAAAGTAAACATGTGGATTTGAACAGTTAACAGATGGACAAGCTGAGTAATATTAGACAGTCATGTTCTTTAGAATGGCATGCACCAGCCCAAGAAAACACAGGCAGATTGGCTCTTCATAGTCAATTCTGCTTTGGGCTTAAAAAACAATAGGTAAATAAATTGGTTCAGACCCAAAGAGGGAGTCATGCTGCATCTCTGTTATCACTTGGCATAGCAGCTAACTTCAGTCTCTAGAAATTGTCCCAGATCACAGAAAGTAATGGTGAATCAAAAAGATCTTTTCGGGGCAATAACTGGAGAAGTCTAAGCTGTCCCAGCCTTCAGTGTCTCATAGTTTTACCCAGTTTACTGCAGCATTCAAATATCATGTGGACTGTATGATTGGTTTTCCTTAAGCTGCCAGTAACATCAAAGATAATCTGTTTTTTTGAAAACGTGCAGCAAAGATTCCACTTCGTAATGAACAAGAAGCCATTTCAAGATGCAGGTTGTAGTACATGGAAAGTCACCTCTCATGTCCCATCCAGTTTTCCTGGTTCTTCTCACAACAAAAAAGCGAACATAATGTTGGGAATTATTAAGAAAGGGATAGATAATAAGACAGAAAATATCATATTGCCTCTCTGTAAATCCATGGTACACCCACATCTTGAATACTGCATGCCGATGTGGTCATCCCATCTCAAAAAAGATATATTGGAATTGGAAAAGGTTCAGAAAAGGGCAACAAAAATGTTTAGGGTATGGAATAGCTTTGGTATGAGGCGAGATTAATAAGATTGTAACTTTTCAGCTTGGAAAAAAGATGACTAATGGGGGGATATGATAGAGGTCTATAAAACTTACACTTAATTTCACTATAAACATATCCAAGTGCTGTGTGTTAAGCTGATCAGTGATCTGGGGAGGAAGTGGAAAGCTGGAAGGTACTGGTTCTTTGGAAACAGCAGAGCTGTGACTACTGTTAGTGTGCAGTGGAAGAGGGGCTGGACACTCCAGGGAGTGTGAGTGGAGTGTGCATATTGCTAGCTTCTAAAGAGACAGTGGGGCCTGCATAGACTTAGAGGGGAGTGCTTGTGTTGCCCATGTTGGTGGAGTTGAGAAGGCCCATACAAGGTTTCCTCATGTGGTAGCAAAGTGCCTCACACCCTGGGTACCACTGGGAAGCATCACAACCACATAACGGTTGTACTAGGTTTTGTAATGAGGACCTGGTCTGAGACCATCAGTTCATTCCACATAGGCCAAACAACAGCCATTAGATGGTACTAGGTTTTGGTCACTACTGACCAGGACTAGATTGGAACTAGTGATCTAGAGAGGAGAGGGTCTGTATCCTATTATCAACACCCAAAGCCCCACTTCAAGTGAATTTAGAAACCAGAAAAGTGTAGAAACTGTTGAAAAACATTAGTGAAGGACTATCCTCCAGAGCAGTGGTTCCCAAACTTGTTCCACCGCTTGTGCAGGGAAAGCCCTTGGCTGGCCAGGCTGGTTTGTTTACCTACCGCGTCTGCAGGTTCAGCTGATCGTGGCTCCCAGTGGCAACCAGTGGCTGTGGTTCACTGCTCCAGGCCAATCAGCTCAGATATGCCTATAAGAAGCTTATTTTAATTTATCCAAATTACCTGACTATAGATACCACGATGAAAATATCATGAGAATTAGCTTTATATTGAGATTTTGGGAATTTCCTGTTTGCGGTCAAGCTGGAAGTACCACAAGACGATCCTGCGGCAGATCCTCATTGGGTGTAAGTTGTCATAGCTGCATTAACGATGGAGCTATGACAATTTACACCCCTTCCCCCGCTATCCCCATCTCAGATATTTTGGTGCATCCACTTCTTGTCGCAGCCAAAATGAAGATCTGTTAGAGGCCTGTGGAAATGAGTATAAGAGGTTAACCAAATTTTGATACGCTTCAGAGGGAACATTACATAAGAACATAAGAACGACAATAACACTGTAGTCCTCTTTTTATTCATATCTGTTGGCCCAGGATGAATTCTTTAAAACATTTTTAAAATAGTTTCTCTATATGTCAAACTCAAAGTATTTTATTAGGTTATTTATCATTTGATTTATTGTTATGATTTGTACTATAGTAGTGCCCTGAGGCCCCAACCAAGACTGGGGATCCATTGTGCTAGGGTACTATATAACACAGAGAAAGAAATCTTATAGGCTAATGAGACAAGACAGACAAAGGGTGGGGGGAAAGGGAACAACTGTAAACTGAGGCACAGAACATCACCAGGAATCTGTGGCAGAGCCAGGAACTAATCCCAGATCTGAATCCCAGTCTGGTGTCTTATGTACAAGACCTTTCTTACTACTGTAGGCCACACGGCCTGCCCTGGCACATGATGCTATAGCATGGATCGGTTTTTTCGGATGACCTTTGCCACTCTTGAGTACTGCATGTGGCCTAGACAATGTGTTGCGTGTAGCTGTGTCCTTTTCTGTAATATCTGTGCTAACAGGAAAATGATTGTCTGTATCCTTTCTCCATATATTAAAAAAAATCAATTAAAACAGGCTGTATTTCAATCAAGGGGTAGCTGCTGTTCACAAAACAGCTTAAGCTGTCTTCTCATAGTTTATGATGTCAGCAGGACCCCTTGATTGAAATACAGCCTTGAAATCCACCTCTCTCTTTCAGACTGCAGTATATATTATTCTTGTAGTTTTTAAAGACAGCTGTGTGAATTAATGAACTGATGTGAGAATCGGCATTGGCCAAGAGCCCCATTTAAAAGTCATGTAGATGACCTCATAAAAACAGCAAAGAATGCTTACAGCTTGCTTGTAAAACAAACCTATTCCTTAATAACTCAAAATGCCCACATAATTCAGTACACATTTTAACCCAAAATGATTGCTTCATAAGAGAGGACAAAAATTTCCCATGACAAAGACATTTAACCGGCACAGGCAACTATAAACTTTAATTGATGTTTCACAGTATGTACAAGTTTGCTCTCCAGGGAGTGTAGAATATCATTTTTGCACCTGCACTCTAACTGCAGTCTTATAGTATTTCAGTCATTAAACATTTTTCATTAAAGCACTTCATATAGAATTAGTATAATCTGATTTTAACAAAAGTATTCTATATATAGGATTTTCGCACCATATTAATGCAGAGCTGTTAGAAGTGGAGAAGGAGCATGGTGCTATCCCATCCCAGGATTCTAGCCTCTGGCAATAATAAGGGGTGGTCTGTGTCCAGAATTTGTAAACCGTATTTATGGTAATGTTCTCTACTGTATCCCTAAAGAAGGTATTGCTAATAAATAAAGTTTCCTCCACATAAATTGCTTTTTGAGCTTGATTTCCCCAAATAAGTTGCGGGGAAAGCACAGAGCTATCACATTATTTACAACTTCCATCCTGAGCAGTCATAAAACCTAGCAGTAGAATGGGTGTTTGCATGCTGGGCAGTGGAAGGAATCTTTTCTGCTGGCTAAAATGTAGCAAATCTGCAGAAATATTTGTCTTATGGCTTGTCTTTTGTAACTTCTATCTTGCTGGCAAATCTCAGGTGAACTGCAATTAGATGTGGGTAGTAGCAAACATCACAGGGCTTATTGCCTTGCAGTTTAGAGGGAAAGATTATGCAGTAGTTAAAAATGGTCTGTAAACTCGACTAAGGCAGCATCTCCTTAGTGACATTCACCAGAAACTGCCTTCCTTGAAAATATTTTCTGGGGTTCTTTTAAAATTTGGTATTTCCCTCAATGTCACTTTCAGCCCATCAACCCAATAGCACCTTTTTCCCTTTAAAAGAGCAAAGGGCATATAAGACTTACCCTGCACCATACAGGCCTGCAAATACAAGGATGTATGTAGGCCTGATTCTTTTTCCATTAAAACAACCCATCCTGTGCTATACAGGCTCATACAGAAGGTGTCTGGATGTATGATTGTTTGGCTTTGTGATGACTAACTTTGGACCACACATGAGCATGGTTTATGCAGGGTTGGCTGATTGTTAAACAAATATAAAAGGACAATATCTAATTCAGTGCAGTTAGTCATACAGTACAAAGGCAAAGCAAAAACAGTGCAAAAAATTCAGTGACTGGTATTACACTAACACACCTCTTAAAATCTAACTGGACATTTCCAGAAGTACCACATTGTGAGTCACATTTTTGGACACACTCCTTTGCTACTGAAAGATTATCAGTATGGTCCATTCTTTCCAAACAAGCACTGAAAATAGCAAAGTAATTTAGGTGCTCCTGTTTCACAGACTTGTAGAAGTATGTTTTTAACTTATCAAGACAGGAAAATGGATAATGAATTTGCTCATACCATTCACTGCTTCATCAATTACAGTTGTAGCTTCTTTTGCCTTGTGAGCTACGGGCTTCCCATAGTGCAGGGGTGGCCAACTTGAGCCTGAGAAAGAGCCAGAATTTACCAATGTACATTGCCGAAGAGCCACAGTGATACATCAGCAGCCCCCCCATCAGTTTCCCCACCCCCCCGCTCCCAGTGCCTCTCACCCACCGGCAGCCCTGCTGATCAGCACCTCCCCCTCCCTCCCTGCACCTCCCGATCAGCTGTTTTGTGGCATGCAGGATGCTCTGGGCAGGAGGGGGAGGAGCGAGGGCATAGCAGGCTCATGGGAGGAGGCAGGAAGGGGTGGAGTGGAGGCAGGGCCTGTGGCAGAGCCAGGGGTTGAGCAGTGAGCGCCCCCCGGCACATTGGAAAGTTGGCACCTTTAGCTCCAGCCCCGGAGTCAGTGCCTATACAAGGAGCCGCATAGTAACTTCTAAAGAGCAGCATGTGGCTCCAGAGCCGCAGGTTGGCCACCCCTGCCATGGTGCATTAAACAGTACACAAATAGTGCAAGGGGCTGCTTCCTGAGAAAAATTGGTTATGCTCCATTGTTCGAAACTTTTCTCCCATGCCCAGCCTGCTTTAAGTTTAAAGTAAGAAGGGATTCATTCATTAGACTATTGGGCAGTTGAAAAGCTACAGGAATCTCCTCCTTCCTTGTGGACATGAGATGTGGCATTTTAAATAAAAAGTGGACCCTAGCAAAAGTCTGAGGGACAAATGGTGATGCATGTCCCTCCCATCCCCTTTTCTTTCCACATTGCAGTTGCACCTATGTTTGCCCAGCACGTAGTAGCTGAATCTCATTGCTAGGATTTAAGGAGTTCCCAGTATCAGGGAGAACCACACACAATCCCTTTGTGGCTGCTACTGATAGTGAAAGGAGAATGACATTGGTGGCTGATATTCCATGACAGAACTTTGGAACGATATAAAATGCAGATATTGTCTTTACTTTGTGCCCAAGACATGTGGATTCTTTACTATCAGTGCAACCTGTGATTTGGTAATAAATGTTGGTGAGGAATTTGGTTTTAATTTCATTTCCAATCCATCACTGCAGATGAAAACTTGTATCCCTGAATGTCGGAAACACACTGAAATGGCTACTGTGCAAACTGCAGATCCTGTAAGAAAGAGAATGGCCTTTGAGGCTTGCTGAGATTTTTAAAGCTCTTTGTCCCCCCCACTATCTATTTACTCCAGCAACAGTTTGTATAGGTAATTCAGAATTACCCAGTCCATTGGGGTAATACTTTGTGGTTAAACACAGAGGAGAAGCAGTGTGACCCAGTAAATAGAGTACTGGCTTGGGGTTCAAGCACTGGACTGGGAGCCAGGAGACCTGGGTTTTATTTATAGCTCTGTTACTAACCTGCTGTTTGCCCTTGGCCTGTCACTCTACTGCTCTGTATCTGTGCTTCCTCTCCCACCCTTTATCTGTTTGGTCTATTTAGGTCTTTGGGGCAGGGACCGTCTCTGCACAGTGCCTAGTACAATGGGGCCTTGATCTCTGTTGAAACCTCTAGACACTATTGTAATATAAATACTATTACTACTACTAAGCAGGGATTGCATATATAGAGGCTGTTGGGGTGAAATTCAAGTTCATGGAAGCCAAGGGCAAAATTTTTACTGACTTCAGTGGGGCCAGGATTTCATTCCTGAATGTTTAGAAAGATGTTTCAAAGGGAACATATTTTTAATACAAGTTATATTCTAGGTTACTGTCAAAACCAGATGTTACTGTATGCAACCCTATTGCTGGCATTGCTGTTATAGACAACTACATTATTATACATACCCTTTATGAAGACACAAAAATGCAGACTTTCTGTGTGTGAGTCATACACTCCGTTTGATATAGTCTATATTTTGTATAGTGATGATAACATATACTTGCAAGATTTGACTATAAATGTGATTTAAGAAGGAAAACAAACTGCAAACAAAAACTGGACTAAGTAATGATTCTGTTAATCAAATCTGACTAGCATTAAATATTAGACGTCAAGGTTTTTCTAAATCATTTTAGTTTCCATTTAACAAACTAATTTTAATTGTACTATTCTGCTTGGAACTGAATTGATTCTTTACTTATTCCCATATTTCAAATGTTAATTTTGCTTGATGATGTGTGAAATGAGTTTATCTATGGAGTAATCAATCAGTTCTGTCTGTTTGGGCAGTTCACATCTGGGATGGTAGCCTCTTTTATAAATAAGACACAGTAAATTCCATAATCTGTGAAATAATTTTAGCCCAAATGAGCCTTTTGTGTCCTTCTTTCATGGAGATTGTTTAAAACAAGGCACATATGTTTCAATAGTAACTGTACCCTTACTGAGAAAGGGAAGTTTTGCATAGTGTCTTAAATCAATCATTCTTGCATATTTGAAAAGGGCTGGGTACAGTGGCTTCAGTAGATAATATATTATAGTTCTTGCGTTTCTCAGGACTGGGAATTTACACTTTCCCTTTTACCTGAATGGCCATTTTTTGCCTTTGCCACCACCTACTGTAACAGTCTGTGCAGAAATGTAGCTGCAGTCCAGTCTATTGAAAAACAGGCAGTTGTTTAAGGACAACATTTATAATCCAACCCATCAATAGCTGCATAATTGTCATTGTCACGTTATGAAAACAATTAAAAATATTTCATTGCAAATAGGTACTTTCATATCTCTCATTGAGCTTGGGATGGAAGATCTAAGTTGTATATTTAGGGCCGCAAAAATTACGTTCTTTCACACAGCGTCTGAATTTGGCCCATAGTAATGTGACAATATAGAGAATTCTAAGTGTGCTTGTTTTACAAGTGTCTAGTTTTGTTAACCTCTTTTTTTTTAACACAGCTGTTTTTGAAAACATCAGGTGGTGTAAAGTGGTGTAGTTCCATCGACTTCAATGGAGATATATTGATCTGTCCCCAATTTTTTTCTAATGTTACTTCAAAATGTATTTGCAAAGGAAAGTAAAATATCCTTCTTAAAAATCCTTCTTGTTGCTTAATTTTTGTTCCAGGCTACCTCAAAAATCCTTCTGCTAACCACTGTTTTGCTCTTGTTTTAGAGATGCTGTGGCAGCCATGTTATATACAACTTTAAACTTTGTTGTAGCTTTAACAGACCTTGTGGCCAGATTCTGATCTCATTTGCCTCTGGAGTTTCCCAACTGTATAGTGGATAGCTTCATTTTTGTCTCCATAAACGTAACACTCCTCCCCCCTCAAAACAAATACTCCAGCATGATCTCTTTTTCCAAAAGATATGGAACCGATGATCAAAAAGCCTGGAGTTCCCCCCAAATCCACTAGAGAACATTTTTGGAATCGGTAGCTAGGCAAACTAGGCATGTGCAACATAATCCCTGTAGCATGGATGAACAAAAGGTTCAGCGCTTTGACACAATCAATCCCTCTAGCCTTTGAAACTATTTTATATGACATAAGCATGTATTGCATATAGGCTGTGAGGAGACAGTGTGGCCTCGTGAATGGAACAGCAGACTAGGAGTCAGGAGAATTGGGATCTGTTCCTGATTCTGCTGCTGGATGTTCATAAGCAAATCACTTCCCATCTCTGTGTTTCAGTTTCCCCATATGTAAAATGGAAATAATTATACTGACCTCCTTTGTAATGATAAATAATAGCACTGAGGAAAAGATCCATATAGGAGCTAGGATTACTATTAAGGTTGCTAGGAATCTCCTAAAACATTCTTTTGAACCGTGATGTTTATTGCAAGTATAGTTATGACATTATCTTCTCTAGGAAACAATGACACGCTCTTTTGCCTGAAGGGCTTGGAAGAAATTATGATCTATCATGTTTAAAAAGTTCAGGGATCTTTGTTCTGACAATAAGAAGAGTGTACGGTTATTCCAGGGAAATGAGAAGTAGGAACTGCCTGTGATGCTGGAGATCTTTCTAAGAAACATACAACATTGTTCCCAAAGTCCAGGTTCTCAAAAGTATTTAGGCCCCTAAATCCCATTGAAATCAATGGAAATTAGGCACCTAACTACCTTTGAGGATCTGGGGCTAAGGACTTTATTCTGTCACTCTTACTTACACTGTACCTGATCCAGCTCCCATTAAATTTAGTAGGAGTCATTCTACTGACATCAATAGGAGCTGGATCTGGACCCTAGATTAGTGCTTTATTATGTCTCTGTCTTGGTTTCAGTGGGATTACTCCTGTAGTGGTGCTCTACTCAATGTGAGTAAAGGTAGGAGAATTGGGACCCTTCTTCTTTCAGCTGGTTTGAAAGCAAATTCTTTTAAATATCATTTTCAGTGTTTTCTCCCTCAGTCTGCCGTGAATCACTCCAATCTTTTACGTAGTATTTATACACATTTATACCAGAAAGCAACTCTCCTATGGTAGATCTGAGTGGATCACGGCTTTTCTTCTTAATGAACCTTCTATGCTTATTTGCTCTTTCGGGTTTGTGTTTCAGACCATGATATCATGTTGCTACCGACCCAAAGTATATGAGAACAGTTCTTTGTGGAGCCCATGTTTTGCGTTGTTCAAGAACCAATCTAGAGGGGGTTGCCAGAGACACTGTCAGAGTCCCCAAGATGATCTACATTTAAATCCTATTGGATTTAAGTGCTGCATGCCTTAGTACTGAAGCCAATGGGAGGTAAGGGCTGTCAACATCTATCGAGACTGGGCTTTTAATCTGTTCCAGTGTTGGGACTGCTTATAGGTTAGGGTATGAATGGTTCATTTCAGACTTGCAGTTAATTGAGGACAAATCTATCTTCTGTTTTCTTAAACAGAAGGGAATCTGGGTGGTCTGCAGGTTAGCTGTGGTCCTCAAATTAGCCATCCATCAGAAGCAATATCTTAAGCAAGGAAATATTTCCTACTGACAACATTCGGGTAAATTAACTGACCTAGGATGCTATTGTATGCATTGTGAGTACACGCTTCCCTTTATGACTATTGACAGTGTGGGTAAGGGTGAGAGATCAGACCCTAAGTAATTATTGTGTATGTTTTTAAGCATGCTCCCCAACATCAGAGGGAGTTCCTACTGCATATTATTCCTTGGAACAAATATATATACTATCATCTTGGAACAGGGTCTCAATTTATACTCCTCTTATTACCAGCATAAAAAAATCTCTGAACCCTCAAAACTTGATAGAGAAAAATTTCTCCATGGTTTACTTTGGAAAAGCTAGAGACACATTCAGTAAAGCCGAAAAATCACTAAACTGTATCTAAGTCAAGGTTTCTATCCATGGAAGATGAAACAGAACTAAGTGCATGAAAAAACATGCTTTAAGTGTTAAAAGGCACCTTTTTAACCTGTCAGGCAGGCAAAATAAAAAATAAAATAAAATGGAATCACCATTTTCATCAGAAATGTTCTCACCATTGTATAGTTTTCGTGACAAATAACTGCATGTGCACCTGCAGAAGCACAGTAAGTTTGTAAAACTGGCTTCCCAAGCTAGTGACATAGCTTTTCATTTTTTTCCCAAAGACCAACATCTGTCAGAGATCAGTTAAGGCATCAGTGGATTACAGATCTCACTGTTCTAAGGCACAGCACTTAATTTTCCCTTGGGTAAACAGAGCCAATAATGGATAAATACTATAGGATCAAATATCTTTAAACTATCAGCAAGAGTTGTGACTGCAGACTTTAATCCACATCAGAAGTGAGAAAGACAGAAAACTAAAAATTATGACAGCAGATCTCTAATTGTTAGCAAGTCTGCAATGATAGATTTAACGCCACTGCTGGTATAATATCTTGGAAAGATTGTCTGAGTATGAATATTGAAACTGCAGAGTATGTCTTTAAAATATTCAAAGTCAGGTTATCCAAACAATTATTTAACTAGTGTTTGCTTTATTTTATAATTAAATTGAAAGTATTTGGTTAGCCTCATTCAGAACCCTGAGCTAAATACTCCCTTACTCTATGTGTAACAATACACTGGGAATACATACAATAGCTTCCTGCTAAAGTTGCAGTTTAAAATCCAAGCCCAAGATAAAAATGAACTTGTGAAACTCCTGGCATTTCAGCGTGTGGTTGGCACTGTAACTGAGGACGGGATTCCTCAGGGAAACAAACAGTCTTAGTTTATCTTTAGGGTCTTAGAACCTCTGGGGATGAATATTCTAATTTAAGACTGAGAAGACAGCAGCAGTGTTTGTATAACAGTAAATAACTTTTAAAAGACAGTCCTTCCAAAGCATAGCCAGCCAACTTTTCCTTAAAAAGGAGAGATTTTTAAGCCAAAATGTTTGGAAATCTATTTTAAATTACTATGTGCACTCTTTAAGCAGCCATGTTGTTGTTTTTAGATTTTGAGGCAGTGAGGGGCAGGGAGAAATAGGAGGACTCTGGATCTATTGCACAGCTTGTTCCATGCACTTAATACTCAGCCTCTTTCAGAAAGACAGCAACAAAAGGACTTTCAGGGATGAAACTTTTCATGCTTATTCTCAGTCCAAGAGTGAGTATTTTTAAAATCTGAAGAAAATCTGTTCACTTCTTTTTAAGCATGAAAAAATGTGGTATTTTAAAACAAATAACATTTTTTCAGAAGTCGTTTTAAGCTCCTATGACTTTAAATGGTTGTAATGTTTAAAGTACAGCCTTAGACTATTGGTAGTTCCCAATGAGCTCCATGTGCTTTTGTCACATTCAGGAAAATAGGGGTGGGAAATAATAATGGGCTAGATTGTATAATAGCAAGCGGCAGCACATTGCTGCACCATCCCAGGAGTGTTCCAAAGAAGAAATTCTTACTTCTGTTGAGCAGTACAATACTCCTCAAATGGCCCAGCTGAAGTCAATGGAAGGCTTTATGGGGAAAGGTCCATATGGCAGGAATGAAGGTAACTGAAACCGGCCCAATGAACCATGGGGAATATGTGTTGCTGAGCAGCTACCCGGCATCCCCTTAAAGCAAGACATGCAGTGTAGTGCCACACCTTCTTTAATGCAATGTTTAAAGCAGTAACAAGGTGTCACATCAGGACAGCTCTTTGAAAGTTCCTTCATCTGGGGTATTGACAAAGCACAATGGAAAGAAAGTGCAAGTTTATTGCAGGCTAGTCTTCTGCCCATCTTGAAATTTTTATGACACTTTCCTAAGTAGCTTTTTGATCCTTTTTTATGACCTCTTAACCAAATCCCTGATTTACTTCAGCCCTATGACTTCCTCACACTGGCTGCTTCAAACCACAACCAGAAGCATTTTTTGACTGCTAAAACAGCAGCAACTAAAACTAAAGTTCTTCTTGTAAAAGCTTTCTTTCCTACAGACCAATGCCCACGGTGCATACTGAGTGACATACACCCCTGTGCAAGAGGAAAAATTCCACTGACGTACAATTTAAGCCCTATAGCAAAGGCAGAATAAGTGCTATTGTTGTCAGAAGGACATCAATTGTTTAGAGGCCTAGTGCTGGCCCTATGAATGGGGGTGAATTTCCAAGGCAGCTGATTTTCCAAACTACCCTCTTTTGCAGCAGCTTGAGGAAATCCTGGGATGGCAACAGCACAATTAAGATGCAATTTTCAAAAACACTCAACACTGGCCTAACTTCTGCTCCCATTGGAGTCAATGATAATTTTATCATTGACTTCAATGGGAGTGGACGCAAACCAACACTGAGTGCTTTTGAAAACCCCATTCCTAGTGGCATATTTCTCATTTGCTCCATCTCAACAGTGAAAAAGCTGGGTTTTTGTGGAGTCTCCTGTACTAAATAGCCTTTCCCCCAGGCCTATTTAAAGAATAAAGATGTTTTCCTTGGCTGAGAAATCTTGTTTTTACTTCTGTGTTTTCATTTACTCTCAGGGTCAGTTGGGGTTGGATTGTTGAGCCCGTAAGAAGTTTTTGATTAATTAGCAGAGCTTCATTTCAAGAGGTTAGTAATAACTGACAAAGGAAGGATGATTTCTTTTCTTTTCTTTTAAGGAAAATTCACTGGTCTGCTAAAAATAGAGAAACATTTACCTTAATTAACTGCAAGATAAATGCTAAGCATAAACAGAGCAAAGCAAGGAGGTGTGTCATTTATTTTAGTTTATGGGTCTAAAAGATCAAAGAATTTTTAAGCTATTTAAAAATTCTCCACAGCGTTTCTTTGGTTTTATCTGATGTCTTTATTATGCCCGTATTTTAGCCTCTGTGAAATATTACAGTAACAATAATTAAGATGTCAGTTCTGTCTTAAAGGGACTCTGAAAAGAGAGAGGTCAGCAGCTGAACTCTTTGCATCCTGGAGTGGTTTTGATTAGAATCACCAGATCCAAATCCCCTAACAGATCAGATCCATATTTCAATACAGCTGTAATCTCTCAAGATCAGCTGTTCTTGCTAGATTTCAATTCAAGGTTTACCCGGATCTCAGAATTTAGTTAGGATTTTCAAATGAATGTCAGTGATTTAGGAGCACAAGTCCCTGTGAAATTCAATGGGACTTGTGCTCCTAACTCACTTAGTGGCTTTTTAAAACCCCAACTTAAATTTTTCATTTATCGGGGTCATAAAAATGCAGTAAAATTTAATAACAATTTTGTAAACTTGTTGGCATTGATATTGATAAGACCAATAGTGTTGATTTTACCGTCTGAAATAAATCAGCTGAGCCAGTATCCCACTTACTTAATTTATCAGCATTTACAAGCACTGTATGTTAAATAGGAATCTGAATAATTGTTGATAGGAATAAAATGAAAATGGCCCAAAAATAGATCAATTTTCGGCACTGAAATCTGGAGACAGCCTGAAGTCAAAATATCTGTGAATCCTTTGGAGTAATGAAACATTGCACAGGGATAATATTCTTAGAAGTATTTATATCCAGACATGGTGCTTCTGGCACTTTCACACAAACTTAGAAGATGATGATTAGAAGGAATGAGGTCCAAAACCTTCTGTCCCTGAAGTTTTGGGAAACTGATCTTGTGTCGTATATGCACCCATGGGCACCAACTTATATGGGCTCTTGGAGCTAAAGCCCCAGGAATATTCATAATCAGGGGCTCTGCTCCACCAATATTTGGAGCTAGATTTTTCCCCCTCCCCGGAGTTTCCCTGCCTGAATGTAAAGAGAGCGCACAGCACGTCTCTCTCTCTCTCCTTTGCTGCTGCTGCCGGTAGCCTAAGGGCTGCAGCATTAGCATAAGAGGAATGTGCTAACTACTTCTGAAGCACTCAGGAGGGGGAGGGGAGTGGAGGGGGCCTCCCCTCCCCTCCCCTCTCCTGCCCCTACCTGGAGGAGACACAAACGGGCCAGGAGACAGACATCATTCACCTATCACCTTAGCAGCTGTTGGGGCTTCCGTGAGTGTTTGACCCTATGATTTTTTATTATGTTTGAGTGTTTGACCCTATGATTCCCCCCCTGCCCCAGCCCCAGTCCCAGCCCCTACTCCTACCCCCAGTGAGGCACAGCAGGCTGCACAGGGGAGGCAGGAAGCCACATGTGAAGGCAATGCCCCCTCCCCCAGCACCCACCAACCCACCTGCCACAGGAGGGATGGGAGAGGGAGGCTTCCTAGACCTGAGCAGCTGGGGCTTGGGTGAATTTTATGACACCCTGCTCCCCCACCCCATAGCCAGCCACCACCCTGCCTACCCCACTTCTGCCCCATGCTGGGCAAGGGGCAGCCCCATCCCCCATCCACAGTGAAGTTATGGTGAGGGGCAGCAACATGGAAGGCCACCTGTGCCCCCCCCCGTACCCATCATAGGGGAGGGGAGTGAGCTTTCTGCACCTGAGAGGGGCTCTAGGAGCATGTGCAGAGTGTGTGTGCCATGGGGGGCAGGAGGGGTCTCTCCCCTGGAGCTTGCTGCTGCCAGTGGTGGTGATGGGGAGTCCTCTCTGGCCCTAGCCCTGGGGCAGCCTGTCTGCACCCCAAGTTCCTCATCCTCAGCCCTGCCTCACCCCAAAGCCTGCACCCCCAGCACCGAGCACGCTCCTGCACTGTGAACCCCTCATCCCCAGCCCCACCCCAGAACCCTCATCTGAGGGGAAAAACATGCAACTTAAATTTGGTGGTCAGTTTGGAGTATCATTGTATTTAGCACAATATTTGATTATTTTACACCCTTCAAAGTATGTAACTGGTCGTATACAGGTGTTTTCTCTGAATACTGTCTGTGTGCCTCAGTTTCCCCAATGCATTTCTTAAGGCTCTAGATGGTGGGATAAGGGGGTGTGATTGTTGTAAAGCCCTAGAGGGCCAGTGTGATGCCATCTGCACAGAGAATAGCTGCAACCCTGCCTCCAGGCAACTGATGGCCTGGGTGTGACGGAGCGGTTCTGGCGGGATCCAACTGAGAGTGCCAAATCAGGACCAATTGCTTAAACTGGGCAGTCACAGCCCTAGGCTGGGGTTTTTCCACCTCTAAGGCAAACCAAACCAGCCAGACAAAAAGGACTTTGGTCTCACCCCATTGGCTAACCACAAGTCACACAAGCAATTTCCTTAGACACTCCAGTCTCCCAGCATCACCACCAGTGCACTCGTCCTGGGGATGAATGGTTATGAAAACCAACACCCCAATAAAAGAAAAAGGTTCTCTCGATCCCAAAGGACCAAGCCCCAGACCCAGGTCAATATACACATCAGATCTTACCCACAAATCACGCTGTTGCCAATCCTTTAGAATCTAAAATCTAAAGGTTTATTTACAAAGGGAAAAAGGTAGAGATGAGAGGTAGAATTGGTTAAATGGAATCAATTACATACAGTAATGGTAAAGTTCTTAGTTCAGGCTTGCAGCAGTGATGGAGTAAACTGCAGGTTCAAATTAAGTCTCTGGAATACATCCCCCGCTGGGATGGGTCAGTCAGTCCCTTGTGTAGAGCTTCAGTTTGTAGCAAAGTCCCTCCAGAGGTCAGAAGTAGGATTGAAGACCAGATGGAGATGATGCATCAGCCTTATATAGGCTTTTCCAGGTGTAAGAATCTCTTTGTCCTCACTGTGGAAAATTACAGCAAAATGGAGTCTGCAGTCACATGGACAAGTCTCTGCATACTTTGCTGAGTCACAAGGCGTGTCTGCCTTCTCTCCATGGGTCAATTGTGTAGCTGATGGTCCTTAATGGGCCATCAAGCCAGCTAGGCAGGGCTAACACCAGCTTGTCTGGGATATTTCCCAGAAGCAGAGCATAATACAAAATACAGACAGCACAGAGCCAATACTTATAACTTCAACTACAAAATGATACACAGACATACAGACAGCATAATCATAACCAGCAACCCAGAACCTGGTCTTAGACACCTTATATGACCCCCTTTACTTAAGATTTGGTGCCACTACAGGACCTTGGTTGCAACCCATGTTCTATATGGTCCCAATTTATATCAATAATGTCACACTGGGCCACTCTCCTGCAAGGTGCCAACTGAAGGTGTTGGAGAACAAAGAGATCAGGTGGCCTCCTAATGCTTGGAAAAGAGACAAAGGCCAGAGGAGGGAGTGTCAGTGCCTCTGCAGACTTCTGGGAAGCGCATGGTGTGGAAGGGGATGCTGGGATGCTTTGGAACAACTCCATACAAAGCCAGTCAGGACTCTGGAGGAGACTCTTCTCTGAGCATACTGTCTCCAGGGCTAGAAGCTTACACCTTCCTGGGTCTGACCTCGGAGCATTCAGCATGCCCTTCCACACTGTGCACTTTCCTCAGCGAGTCTGCCCAGGCAGGTCCTGGGGCAACCAGAGGTCCCTGCACCCCAACTCCGCAGTCAGATGTGACTCTCAGCCAGACAGTAAAACAGAAGGTTTATTAGATGACAGGGATACAGTCTAAAACAGAGCTTGTAAGTACAGAAAACAGGACCCCTCAGTCAGGTCCATCTTGGGGGGTGGGGAGCCCAGACCCAAGTTCTGGGCCTCTCCCGATTTCCCCAGCCAGCTCCAAACTGACACTCCCTCATCTGGCCTTTGTGTCTCTTCCGGACAAGGAGGCCACCTGATCTCTTTGTCCCCAACACCATCAGTTGGCACTTTGCAGGGGAAACTGAGGCACCCACACAGTATTCAGAGAAAACATTAAGAACATTCCCACTTTGTTACAACAGGTGCAACAAAATTTAATACCGTATATTAGGTATTAATAGGCAAGTGCTGCTTCTGACTTTCCACTTTTAATTGACCCTTGTAATCTTGTGGTGCTGACGCATTGTAGCTTCATTTTATATCAGTTTACAGGGTGAGAGCGCGGGGGGGGGCACCATTTTGGGCCCCACCAAAAATTATACGAACCTGCCGCCTATGTATGCACCTGATCCTAAATGAGAGTTACTGCTCAGTGTTACACAGAAAAATATGGACAAACTCCTGACTTTTCCTCCATCTTGCCTGGAGAAAGGTGGGGATTTCTTCCTGTCCTTAGATGTTGCAGTCACTCAATTGCAGATTCTGCCGCGCTAATTCATGTTGAGTAACACTGTACTCCATGTGTTGTCTCATTGGTCTCAGCAAGACTTTTCATGGAGTAAGATACTATTCAATATGATTAAGGGTTTGTGAACCCTGGTTCCCTGTGAGAAATGTGACCTTATAGCATCAATGAATCAGTACTTCCAGTACTACACTGTTATTCCCAGATGCACTTCTGGGAATGAAACTGACACCTAGATAGCTAAGATAAGGTGCTAACAGCAAAACGTATTCACTGTATTGTTATCTAAAAATATTTCCATATACCAAGGCAAGTGAGATTTCTGCAAACTAGTTTAGCCTATCTATAAGCTTATATGAAAGGTGTATTTGAACTAAATACCTGCATTTTCTTAAAAACCTAAGGGCTAGACCCACAAAAGGCATTGCAATGCCTAACTCCTAGCCACCCTGCCACCCTGTAGAATTCACTGTTCCGAGTTTGTCTCCCAGGCTTTCCATACAGTGCCTGAGGAGAGTTAGATGCCTAAGAAAGGGATACAAAGAAGCCAGCAAGCCAAAAGAGGAGTTACCTAAGCTAGCCAATAGGAAATGGCAAGGAGGGGACTGGGTCTTATGCCTGCCCCACAAAGTAGTTAGGTGCCTAACTCCAGGCCAGAGGGACGTGCCTTCGGCCATTTGGATTTCACAGCTGTGAATCCTCTCCTAAGTTAGGCACCTAAGTCACCTCAGCCCTTTCTTGTGACTAACAAGAGATGACACCCACCCCATCATAGCCAGTGGCCCAGTGGGTAGGACACTCAGCTGGGACGTGGGAGACTTGATTACAAAGCACTCCTCTGCTTGATTTGTGCTATGGGATACACCAGTGAATGCCCTCACCATTGAGCTATTGGCATGGGGATACACCTGTGCATGTCAGCCAGCCATATTCCCAATCTGCTCAACTCTGGCTGGCTGTGTGTGGGGCCCAATCCAGAAGGTCTGCTCTGAGCAAGTTTACCGGATCAGGCCCCACAGGTGATCTAGGAGGAAGAAAGCTTGGTCTGAGAATCTTGATGGGGCAGGTATGAGCTAGAGTGCCAATCAGCTTGTCAGCACCAGGACTTAGGCAGTTCTGCACATGCCCACCTGCAGTGAATTAGGCTGCTTGGGGACTTTACCAGCAGAAACTTAGGTGCCTACAGAGTTAAGTGGCAGCAGAACAGTGGGTTTTGAAGGTCTCAGTGACACCTAAATGTTGGACATAGGCACCTGAAGTTGCACCATGAAGCTTAAGTGACAATTAGGTGCCTAAATCCCTTTGTCTACCCCTAAGACCACATTCTCTGTTGGTGTAAACTAGCACTACGTCACTGAAATCAAAGAACCAATTGACACGAGCAAAGAATCAGAGTTCCACATAATAATGTAATATAACTAAAGCTACTTGAAGAAAATACTCTGAACCAAATTCCATTTTACATGGTAGACGGATCACTATTAGGGTATGTCTACACTACCAGAGTAGTTCGATTCTACTTAAATCGAATTTGTGGAACCAATATTACAAAGTCGAACGTGTGTATCCACACTAAGGACAGTAATTCGACTTTGTGAGTCCACACTAACGGGGCAAGCGTCGACATTGGAAGCGGTGCATTCTGGCCAGCTATCCCACAGTTCCCGCAGTCCCCACTGCCCATTGGAATTCTGGGGCGAGCCTCCAATGCCTGCTGGGGGAAAAAATGTGTCGAGGGTGGTTTTGGGTAACTGTCGTCATTCAACCGTCACTCCCGCCCTCCCTCCCTGAAAGTGCCGGCGGGAAATCTGTTACCGCACTTTTCTGGTCAGTGACAGCGCGGACGCCACAGCACTGCGAGCATGGAGCCCGCTGCGATCATCGCTGCAGTTATGGCCGTTGTCACCTCCTCGCACCTTATCGTCCACCTTTTTCACAGTCAGATGCTGAGAAATCGGGCGAGGAGGCTATGGCAGCGCGGTGAGGACATGAAGTCTGAGAGTGGCACAGACCTCTCACAAAGCACGGGACCCCGTGCCATGGACATCATGGTGGCAATGGGTCATGTTCATGCTGTGGAACGGCGATTCTGGGCCCGGGAAACAAGCATGGACTGGTGGGACCGCATAGTGCTGCAGGTCTGGGATGAATCACGGTGGCTGCAAAACTTTAGGATGCGTAAGGGAACTTTCCTTGAACTGTGTGAGTTGCTGTCCCCTGCCCTGAAGCGCAAGGACACCCGGATGCGAGCAGCCCTGACTGTGCAGAAGTGAGTGGCCATTGCCCTCTGGAAACTTGCAACGCCAGACAGCTACCGGTCAGTAGCGAACCACTTTGGCGTGGGCAAATCTACCGTGGGGGTTGCTGTGATGCAAGTAGCCAACGCAATCGTTTAGCTACTGCTCTCAAAGGTAGTGACCCTGGGAAACGTTCAGGTCATCATAGATGGCTTCGCCGTGATGGGATTCCCAAACTGCGGTGGGGCTATAGATGGAACTCACATCCCTATCCTGGGACCAGACCACCAGGCCAGCCAGTATATTAACCGAAAGGGCTACTTTTCAATGGTGCTGCAAGCACTGGTCCATAGGGGATGTTTTACCAACATCAACGTCGGATGGCCGGGCCAGGTTCATGAGGCGCGTGTTTTCAGGAACTCTGGTCTGTTTAGACGCCTGGAGGAAGGTAGTTTCTTCCCGGACCACAAAATAAGTGTTGGGGATGTGGCGATGCCTATAGTGATCCTCGGGGACCCAGCCTACCCGCTAATGCCCTGGCTCATGAAGCCCTATACAGGTGCCATGGACAGTGACAAAGAACTCTTCAACTACCAGCTGAGCAAGTGCAGAATGGTGGTGGAGTGTGCTTTTGGACATCTCAAGGGGAGATGGAGAAGCTTACTGACTTGCTCAGATCTCAGCAAAACCAATATCCCCATTGTTATTGCAGCTTGCTGTGTGCTCCACAATCTCTGTGAGAGCAAGGGGGAGACCTTTATGGCGGGATGGGAGGTTGAGGCAAATAGCCTGGCTGCTGATTACGCCCAGCCAGACAGCCATGCGATTAGAAGAGCCCAGCGGGAAGCGCTGTGCATCTGGGAGGCTTTGAAAGCTAGGTTTCTCAGTGAGCAGGGTAACCTGTGACTATTAAGTTTGTTTACAGAGAAGCTGAACCTGCCCCTGTTTCTTTACCCAGCTAATGTTGACTATCCTCTGCAGTTACATACCCCATTCACCCCGTTCCCCCCTTCCAACGCACGCTTAAAAATAAAATACATGGAACTTTGTTAATTAACACCGTTTTCTTTATTACTGATTTCGCGGTAAAGGGTTGAAACTGGGACGCAGACTGTGGTGGGTAGGGTGGGTAGTGATGTAAAGACCGCTTCTAAACTCGAGGAATGACTGGCTCCTGCTCCTACAGCGGTCCGCAGTGGCGGACTGGTTGTTTCAACGGAGCCTGCCACCCCTCCTTTTTGGGACTCTGTGTGTGGTGGCTATGTGACTTTGTGGCAGAGGAGGATGGTTACAGATCCCCTGCTGCGTGGCTCTGTGATCCAGGATAAGGACCGCTGCATAAGATCTCTAACCGCCCTCCCCCACCACAAAGTCACATAGCCCCCACCCCCCCAGAACATGAAAACCACCTCCCAGACTGACCAGGGTGCCTAGTGACTGCACTGTGTGTGTGACCTGCTGCTGAACCTGCCCCCGTGTCTGTACCCTGGTAAAGGTGACTGTCCTGTCCAATTACCAACCCTCTTCCCCCCCTTCAAACACAGTCTCCTCTAAAAGAACATGACGGAAACAGTAATTAACAGAAAAGTATTTTTCATTATCAACTAGACAGTTAGGGGATGAAACTGGGACGGGGGCTTGGGTGAGGCGGGAAGGAAAGGACTTATCAAAATTTTAGGAATGAGAGCCTTCTTGTACTTGAGCACTCTGCAGGGGTGGAGTGACAGTTTTCACGGCCCCTGCCGCCCCTCCTTCTTGGTACTTTGGGTGAGGGGGGTATGGGACTTTGTGGCGGGGGAGGGCGGTTAGAGATAGACTGCCGTGGGGCTCTATCCTCCTGCCTCCGGTCCTGCAGAACATCCACAAGGTGCTGGAGCGTGTCCGTTTGCTCCCTCATTAGTCCAAGCAGCGTTTGAGTCGCCTGCTGGTCTTCCTGCCGCCACCTGTCCTCCCGTTCGCTGTGTGAGCGCAGGTACTGCAACATGTTCTCCCTCCACTGGCTCTGCTGTGCCGCCTCGGCTCGGGAGCAGCCCATAAGTTCAGAGAACATCTCGTCCCGTATCCTTTTCTTTCGCCGCCTAATCTGCGCCAGCCTCTGTCAGGTTAGGTCGGGAGACAGTCGCAGCTGTGTGATGGGAAAAAGGGAGTGAATTCCTTACAAAGATACATTTTTGCGTACAATGAACATAGTCTAGTCTGTCTCTGTGAACAAGACCATGCACAGCACCTATCTCATGCGCACTCAGGACAAGGTCGAATTTTTGGCCTTCACATTCAGTGCCTGGGGTCTTGCAGTGGAGATCAGACAAGCGGGGCAGGACAGCAGAATTCGTGTAGCAGACAGACATGGTAAGCCGTAGACTTTTGGCTGCTTAAAACTTAATTTATAGCAGTGCCCTCCTTTCACGGTCAAAGCAATGCTCCTAGCGTTGGCCAGTTCCTGCTGCTGGCAATCCGGAAAGCATGAACTCTGCCCCTGTCCCACCCCGTCGCGGCTGTCCCCGGGAAAGATCCCTGTATGCTGCCCCTGTCCCGCCTCCACCGCGTGGCTGTAAACCGCCAGTTACAGTTATGTAAAGGAACAGGCAAGCAGTCCCAATACTAACATTCCCCTAATTCAAAGCAGGTCACCATGAGCGAGATCACCCTGATGAGGATCAGTGACACAGATAAAGACCTCATGCTGCGTGAAAGCCAGCAAAAACCAGGGCCCTATGCCGCCATGTTCTGCGAGGCAATGATACCCGAGTACCTGATGATAGCCTGGCGCGGAAAAGTGTGCTACCACGGAGGACGCAATAAGACCGCTCTCCCCAGGAACCTCATGCAGAGGCTTTTCAATTACCTCCAGGAGAGCTTCGTGGAGATCTCCCATGAGGATTTCTGTTCTATTCCTGTGCATATTGACCTTCTTTTCACATAGTTAATATTCCTGTTCTGTTAAAAATAAATGTTTACATGTTTAAAGCACTTACCGACTGATCCTTCCCCTGATTCAGGGTCCGGGTTAACGGCTGGGGAGGGTTGGTAGGGGATCTCCGTGAGGGTGATGAAGAGATCCTGGCTGTCGGGGAAATCAGCGTTGTAAGCGCTGTCGACTGCCTCGTCCTCCTCATCTCCTTCCTCATCTTCCCCGTCCGCGAACATCTCCGAGGAACTGGCCGTCGACACTATCCCATCCTCAGAGTCCACGGTCAGTGGTGGGGTAGTGGTGGCGGCCGCACCTAGAATGGAATGCAGTGCCTCGTAGAAACGGCATGTCTGGGGCTGGGATCCGGAGTGTCTGTTTGCCGCTTTGGTCTTCTGGTAGCCTTGTTTCAGGTCCTTGATTTTCACGCGGCACTGCATTGCATCCTGGCTGTATCCTCTCTCTGTCATGGCTTTGGAGATCTTCTCGTAGATCTTCGCATTCCGTTTTTTGGAGCGCAGCTCCGAAAGCACAGACTCATCGCCCCACACAGCGATCAGATCCAAGACTTCCCAGTCAGTCCATGCTGGGGCCCTCTTTCTATTCTGAGATTGCATGGACACCTCTGCTGGAGAGCTCTGCATCGTTGCCAGTGCTGCTGAGCTCGCCACAATGTCCAAACAGGAAATGAGATTCAAACTGGCCAGACAGGAAAAGAAATTCAAATTTTCACGGGGCTTTTCCTGTGTGGCTGGTCAGAGCATCCGAGCTCGGACTGCTGTCCAGAGCGTCAACAGAGTGGTGCACTGTGGGATAGCTCCCGGAGCTATTAGCATCGAATTCCATCCACACCTACCCTAATTCGACATGGCTATGTCGAATTTAGCGCTACTCCCCTCATCGGGGAGGAGTACAGAAATCGAACTAAAGAGACCTGTATGTCGAACTAAATGGACGGGTGCAGGGTTAATTCGATTTAACGCTGCTAAATTCGACATAACCTCCTAGTGTAGACAAGGCCTTAGAAAAGTCAACAGTTGCCAGCAGATTGCACTCGAGCTGAAAACCCCTCCACCCTCACAGGAGCATGTAGAGGAACCTCTTGGAAATATTTGAATCTCCTTTCCCCCTCCCTGCTGGTTTCCCCATGAAAGGATGCAACCTCGCATGTCATCTTCATGTCATCTACACCCCTAATGTAGATGGGATGAACAGAATTATCGTCCTGATAATCAGCCTGTTTTGTATTACTATCACATGTATTTTGGGTACAGAATGAAGTTTTTATTCTACAGTAAGCACCAACAGTATGCTGAGCACTATATAAGACGGGAGACAGTTCCTGCCTCAAAGATCTTATTATTAAAGACAAACACAGAGAAGACATGATACACTGAGTAACACTGAGGAGGGAATAATTTTGCAATGATAGCACCTTATCAATCTTTCCAGCGTGGAAAAGGTCGCTCTCTTCACTTAGTTGCCAGACCAAGATTTTATTTCTGCGTGGGGAGATTTTATTTCTTACAATTCGCAAACAATATCATAAGCATTTCATGAATGAATAAAATAGGTTCAAATCTGACAGACCTTGGCCTGACATTTTACATAAGAATGCAATTGTTATGAAAACTCTTGCATTACACTTCTGCCCACTTTCTGCTGTGGACCAATGAGTAACTACCAGTTTCAGTTACTTATGTATGGGGGACTGAGTCACTATCGAAACACTTTGCTGTTCAGATTATGGTCTGCTTCCGTTCCCAAATTCCGTTCCCATATACAATAGTGTAAGTCCAGAGAAAGGCCACTGATTTCAGTGAGGACACTGGATTTACACTACTGTAGCTATCGCCGTTGAATTCAGTGGTGATATGCCAGATTTACACTGGTGTAACTGAGCAATATTTAGCCCTTTATGTTTGCCTGGTCAGCAGAGCAGGAGATCTGTGGAGGGGACAGCATGCACAGCTGATACACTCCCAGAAACTCCAGTGCTTCCAAGAAGCACAGTGCCCCCCAGAGCTCACTCTTCACCCCCAGTTTTCTTGGAGTCTTGGAGTCTCCAGTTGTCTTGGAGCCACATCCAAGCCCCTCTAAGGAGCTATACTACCCTTAGCTCCCTTCAAAGAGTTTGCTGGGAAGATGTACTGTATAGAGAGCCTCTCCTCCAGCTAACCACTTCCCACAAACTCTAAAGGCTTCCAAACACACACGGTTTCTGTTTCATGGGCTCCACAGCCATGGGTATCCATGCTGTTGATCACTTAGGCAACCAATTAGTCCTATTGATTGCAATGGGGCTGTTAGCATTAGTTCTACAGCCAAAGATAGCAGATCTGGCCCTATGCAATAATGTCTTTTCATCCTTTCTCAGTACTTTCCTTCCACATTAAACTTTAATAAACTCAGTATGGCAGGAGTTCAAGTCTGCTCGCTTTTGGCATGCTTCAGAGTATTAACGTCCATTTCTTTAACTTTCTGCACAGGAAAAGGTCTGATTAAAAATTTGCTTTTTTGTTATTCAGTGATTTATAATAAATCTAACTAAGTCATTGTTTCCTCAATAACTTTGCTCATTCTTACCATTTTCACTACGACATTTTCCAATATATTGAGTGATATTTTTTATTATGGTCACCTGAGCTACGTTTCACACATGTACAAACCTTAATGCCAAAAGTTGCCCAAATTTTTCTTTCACTTGCATGTAAATCCTGCAAATACATTATAAAAAGAAGGGAATGATTGGAGTTGCACATGTGTCATTTATTGGGAGGCAACAAGTAGGCAAGCCAAGAGAGGGCCACATACAGGCATGAAATCTTTTCCCTGCTGTGCTTTCCCCCTTAAATAAAATACATGCTGAGTTCCATAAATCACTTGCAGGAACTTTGTAATAACAAGTGGTGTATGTTACTGCTAAAGTTTGCTAGGCAAGTGAAGGGAAAAACAAGCAACAGCATGTTGAAATTAACTAAATCGAGAACTAAACTTTTCCAAGTGTTTCTGCTTAGCCCTAGTCAGATTAACCAGTAAGGAAACTCATTACTACAAACACTTTGGTAAAAGAATTATTAAATGTGTGATTTAATTTAACCCCACAAAATTAGGGCAGCTAGGGCAGGAGTACCAATGAATCTCAGCTGCAAATTTGGAATCTGGATCTAAGCTTCCTCAAATTTGGGATATTTTGCCACTCATCTGGTTTTGATTTGACCCATTACAGAGCTAGAGACTAACTGAAAAGTTCATATATATATTTGACTCAAAATGTTCCCCAAATCCAGACTGTCAAAATGTTGGACTTTTTGTTCAGGCTCATCTCTAGATATACGTCTAATAATCTTTGATGACCTTTCATGTGTAAATCATACCCATAATAATGTTCTGTTGCATCTACTGGCTCATTCTTTGGGCTTTGCATGGTTTTTGTGGCAGAAAACTGTAGCTTCCATCAGCATCCAGCTTCCAAATCTACTGCCATCCCCAGTAAAAGAGAAGTCTAAAGCAGATACTCTTCCTCTTTGGGATCCACTATAATCATTTTGTTTCTATGTCTGAACCCTTGGCAATGTGGTGGTTTCCAAATCCTTGGAATGATAGCGCTCTGCTGTCCTGGTCACGAAGGTGCAAAAAAAAAAATGTGCAGCAGTATATGGTAAGGGCACAGCACAATTTCAAAACTGGACACCAAATTTTGTGTGAAAATTATTGGACCTGCAACTTCCCATTTTCACACACAAATGGAAAATTTGTGCATGCAATTTAGGTGGCCAGTTATGAACATTTGGCTCATAGTGTCAAGCCCAATTTTTAACATCAGCTCTGATTTGCTTTCTTCTGTGGGTTTTAGTGAAAGCCTTCACATTACCTCCATAAAATGTTTCCTTGTTGTTTAACTTGGGTTTTATTAGGAAATTTCAGAAGGAAAAAGTTTAAAATGAACCATAGGAAGAGAAGGTAATTTGTTCTCTGAACGTACAAGAGCTGCTGTTACAACAATTGTGACTTAAAAATGCACATTGATACTGATCCTACATTCCTAACTCAGGCAAATCTCCCGTCTCAAATTAATGGTAAAATTCCCATTGGCGTCAATGACAACATGATCATGTTTCTTGGTGTATAGTGTATTTCAGTTCAGAAATTCATAGGCAAGTGATACTTCTCATGTTTTTAGTGTTTTGTTTTCAATAGTTTTCACCATGGGCCAAGCTAACCACTTTGTGACAGTAGAGCCATTCTGATGGTTAATTAAACTACTCAGGTTTACATTTTCAAATGTCCATTAATTTTGAGTGATTTAATTTTTGGATGTCCAGCTTGAGATGCCTCACATTGGGCACCAAGAAGCTCAGGCATCCTGCATGGACACTATGGATTATGTGGGGCTTCTAGTAGCCCTTAGCTCTAAACTGCAGGTCAAAGATGAAGCAGCTGCAAGTAATGAAGGAAGCAGGAAACCCCTAACATGCCTAGGCTATGAGAAAAGCTTCAAATGTTATAGAAACACACACACACACACACACACACATCAATATAAGATTAACAAGATCATAATTTTAATTTAGTTAAATTGCAGTGCACAAGAATGTGAACCCTCTTCCAAGGTGTTGTACTGAAACACAGAAAATGCAAGTGAATTTTTAACTAAATATTAATGGTAAAGGTCAAGAATCATATGATTATGTCATACTCTGAGCTGTTATGTCATACTCTGGCACAAAGGGAAGGGGCATATTGGGGGCTGAGGGTTGGCCATACATTCATCACATATATTTGCTGACATGCACAAATGTAATAAAACTTGGTCACTAATTTTTTTTTGTTCAATTGTAAATAAAACCAACAGCTTGGAAAATAATTACCTGGTACCTAATATAATCTGTATGTACAACAAAATGGGGCAAATTATGGTCTCAGTTAAACTCTTATAGACCCAAAATAATGCAATTTGATTCATTGCTCATGAATGGTTAAAAGTAGAATTGAAAGAGCCTTGTATTGTCTGGCTTGTGTAGGTTAAACAAATTTGAACCCATGTAGTCCATTTGCAGGTTTATTCAAATGACATTACTCTAGATTTACCACAGTTTTACTGAGAGCAGAAATTAGCCCAGTTTTATTTCTAAGTCAAGCCATTTCTTCTTTTAGGATAACACCCCATAGTTAGAAAAAAGAAAACCATTATACATTTGTAATGTTCCCTTAAGAAATCTTTAACATGTTGATCAGTCTGATTCCTATACAGACAGAACTCCAATCAAATGCCACATTTCAGGCACCCAAGTGGTGTTGTCTTAAGCTATACATTAATATTTCCATTTGCTAATATGGAATTTGAGGGTGCTCTAATTTAATAGAACCAGTGCAAAAGGTTACATTAGTGTGGTATGACTAGAAATGGAGTTCTCAGATAGAGTTGCTGGGAGCAGACAGCACTGAAAAGAACACCTGCTTAGACTCCCAGCAGTGCATTAGTTAGAAGCAGGAGAGAGAAACAATCCCTGCACTAATGAGCCCCAGGTGAAAAGACTGTTAAACTAGATGGGGTCTTTTTTGAACATTTGAATGTTCTGATTGATGAGCCAAATTGTTTTAAATTCCTAATTGTTCATTACATTAAAACATAGCCTTTCTTTTCTCCCCATTAAAACATTTGAGTGGCTCACTATCAAAAACACACGTAATTAGTTAGGAAAAAATGTCCAACCACATATAGGGAGGTCAGCTGGTGAGATAAAACTGTGTATCATATCTCGTGTTTGCTGAGAGTTTGAGTTAGAGCAGTGTAATGGGAATCGCTTTTACCTAAAAATGGTTTATTATGCATGTACAATACATATTGTCATATAATCACTTTCTTAGAGAACTTGGCCTGGTCTGTCCCTTTAGGCCAAGTTAGTTTTTAATATATCATTAAAAAGTGTTTCAAATATATTCTGAATGAACTGATGTGGGCCAGGTTTCCCATATGGAATAATCAGCATATCATACATGTATTTATGGAATGAGTAGCAATTTAAAGCACATATTACCATCTTTTTGCCAGTATCAGTGTTATTTCAATGTTGGTTAAATTTGTATAGGGTTTTAGTAAGGCAAGTGTTGAAGAATGGTAAAATAACTGTTATTAGACTAAAATATATTATAAATAATATAGGATTTCCACATCAGCAAATAAAGAAGGGTGGATGATCTGTATATCTTGTATACTTTCTTACTGGGTCATGTATTATTTGCCTATAAGCGATCATTGGCAAGATATGTATCATTTAAACAGATTTTGATCTCTGTCAGGGTGGTATAAATCTGGAGTATGTCCATTAAAGTCCATGCAGTTACCCCAGATTCACTGGTGCTGAAACAATTTTTATAGTGAAGGTTCTGAAGGCAGAAACCATGTATTTGGGTCATTATTACTACTTCAGGCCAGAGAGTGCGGCAGCACCCCTGCTCCGTTCCAGAACCCCTGCCCAGATTTACACTTGAGGGTGGCACAGGTGTTCACTTCCCTAGTTGAACCTAGTGTGGATGAGTTCGGGATTTGGCTGCTGGTGTCTTCTCGAAGTAACAGATTAAGCAAGGTTAATGGTGAGCATTTGCACCCTGCTCCTTCCCAGCGGTATGTGATTGGCTAAACGCATTGAAATATTTACACAACACTCAGTCTTCTGATTGTTGATAGCTGGCTATTTAAATCCAGTGGAGATATATCAAGAAAATCTCTTTTATCTAGAATGGAGGGATTAGGAGTGAGAACAGGCATGTTTTGATAAACATTAACGTTGGTGAGAGCCAAATTGTACTGACTGATTCTAAATAATACCAGAACTGTTGTAAGTACATTTGACCAAACAACGTTTAGGCTTGTTTACATACGACAGTATGTGGTTAGCACTGCAGCGTGCCAACAAGGTGGAGGTTAGTTACCATGGGGCTCCTAGAGATGGTTATTCTGTGTAGCATTTATAGGAACTTCTTTAAAACTGGCAAGCAGCCAGCTTCAAACCTCAGGCCTGTCATTCTGAACAAGGTGTGAGTGGAGGTGAAATGGAGGAAATTAGGAATGACAGAATTCACACTTGTGGTCTTCTGATTTTCCAAACTTGAGGCCAATTTGTGAGAAAGAGAAAGAATTCAGCATCTGCTAGCCTGAGATACTGCTGTGGTAGAGTGATTACTGGGATTTAGCGCTACTGGTTTGGATGAGAGAAGAGAAGGAGGCAATGAAAACATTTGAAAACAGAAATGCAACCTGCATAGGAGTATAAAGGGAGACAGGTCTGCTTAAGACAAGGAAATGTATATTTGATTCTCTGACCAGCCCAGTCTTATGGCAGAGATGGAGAAGGTCCATGTCTAAAAATTAGGGAAAACAAAGCTATTAAGCTAACAAGAGGGAGAAGAAAATGCATGGAGCTTCCTTCCCCACCAGACTCCATGTCATCTTCCTCCCATTTTGAATAAACTTCACTTTGAGGGGCAACCCTCAGAAGAATCCATTTCAAAGTTTACTGGTCTATAAAAACAGGGGACTGGATCTCAAGTGATAAACAATTGAATCAATGGATTGTATGCCATATTACTATATTATAAAAGTGTATAGAGTGAGGTCTTTTCTGAAAGCCAATGACTCACTGGTGATCAATATCCTTGTGAAATGTATGTATGAGCATTATGAGAAAATAAGGATACTTAATAATATTATAGTTTAAAGACTGTGGCCAAACAGGAAGAAACAGGTTCGCTCTCAGATAGGAGGGAAGGCAGCTATTTATCTGGCTCCTGTATAAATGAAGCATGGTGGAATAAAAAAAACCGGAAGCCCCATTTACATAAGGGGGATAGGAAGCCCACAGGAAGGGAAAAACAGCATGACACCATCTTGCCTCTTGAAACAAGTTAATTGAACTTTGGAAAATATAGGCAAGGATTATATTATATATTATATTATATTATATTATAGCCATCTTTGGTATTCATCATGAGACAGACAAAAGGAAACAGAGCTCTTATAAGCTGAGAAAGATGGGTCCTTCACCCATGGGGGGTTCAAGTCTCTGGAAACTGAATAAAAGTAAGATACCACCTTGAACAAGCCTGTACCTTGCTAGATTAAGTTTTAGACTTTCAGATGTGTGTTTTCACTTTTATTTGCTTGTAACCATCTCTTATACCTGAATTCACTGAAAATCCTATCTTCTTTCGTTAATAAAGTTGTTTTATTATTAATCTAAAATACCAGTGCTGTATTTGAATTAGAATGAATGTTAACTCCAGTTAATGTGGCAAGCTGGTGGGTTTTGTGTCTTTAGAGGAACAAACGAACCTTATTATTTCTCTGAACTGTCCAGAAGAGGGCTGTAGATTACAGAGTTCACAGTTTTGGGAAAAAATTCAGGACTGGGAGCATGTTGGGGTCACCAGGCTAGTGGTAACCAAGGCTGGTAGAAGCCAGAGAGGGGCTGTGAGGTTGTAGACAGGCTACTGGGGTCAGAGCTGCTAAACCAGGGCTGTCTAGCACACAGACACTCAGGGCGTGACCTACATGCTGGTAGGCTGGTTGTGAGCATCCCAGTCTGGGAGCTACAGTAGAAAATCGTAAAATACCCAGGGTTTCAGGGCAAGTGGTGACACAATCCTCATTGGTCTGGATTGCACCCCAAGCCACATTACACATGCCAAATACAAACTATTTGCTCAGGAAATTTTCTGTATTTCAGAAGGAATTACCAAATATTCCAGTCGTGGTATTTGCAAATAGATTTGAATAATGATTAATGTAATCAACAACAGACTATGTAATTGTCTTTTTAGATAGAACTGCAACTGCTTATGGTTCTAGCCATCAATTGTGATATGCTAGGGGGTACAGATGGGTATAATCAGAGTTACAGTCTATCTAACACTCAACAACTTAGTGCCTCCTCGCAAGAAAACGTGTAGGTAACTGTGACCATTCAGTGGCTTATCTAAGCAGCAGACCTGCTAGTCTAAAAATTCAGTTGTTAAGTAGCTGTACTAAGATCCAGCTCAATTTTTTCTTGAGGTTGAATTTGTAGGCAAAGCCAAAGTACTAGCAGACTGACAGTTGTCAAGATCTTTTGCCAGTTGATTTAAGTATATGTTGGACCCTCAGAAATTGCTCAGTGACATCATGTAAGTCAGTCAAAACATAATCTGTTCAGCAGAAGAACTGTCACATAACCCCTCTTTCTGCACTAGATGGATGCATTCACAACTACTACTGGGTTTTGATCCCGGAAATGGAAATCTCACATATGAATTCACTTTTTAAATCTTTGATATTTTATGAAGTTCTTCCTACTGCTGAGTTTCATTTTCTCTCCCAGCTGGAACAGAACTGCATGCACTGACATCACATTCTACCCCTGGACCGCCCACCATTAATTTTATTCCAATTAAAAGCATCAGTTAAAAAAACCCACATTTTGCTGGCTGTGTACATTCATCAAGCCATTTGAAGTATGTCTCACTTTTCACCAAGAAGACATTTGTATACTGATATCTGGGCTTATGTCCAACCTTTTATGTTCTTGTTTGAACCTTTACCTTTAACCACATTTCATTTGATGCCTTTATCTTTCCTATAACCATTTTTGAATGCATAATGAACCACCTCAGGTATATTTGTACCTTTTTTGTATTCATTTGCTGTGAACATTTGGCTGACAAAACTTTACTGGCACAAAAGTTGACCCAATATGAATTTCAAAGTAGCATGTACAAACATTTGCAAAAACAGAGTTTTGAATTCACACACCAGAAAAGTATTTGCACTTGAAGAACCAAATTCTCAGCTAGTGCATCACTCTTGGTATCTCCTATAAGAAGGATCAATCAACCTCCACAGCTGGACTGAAACATGAATTTCTTTCTTTCTTTTTTTTTTTTTCTTTTTATTTTTTTTTTTACAGTGGATGGGCACTGATCTTTTGGGATCCTCCAAGAAATAAGATGTAGGAAATTCTCATGTTCAGTTCAAAGTTGAGCTCCAGTTACTAGAAAGCACCAGCAGCTAAAATAGCATATAGGATGCCTGATTGTTAAAAAGGTGGGAAAAATAATATAGGAACTCTCATTATAATGTCATATATTAATTACCTGATTTGAAGCACTGAGAGTGCTCAGCACCTCTGAAAATGAGGCTATATACCCATGTAAAACAATGATGTGCCTTCAGCTGGTAGACTATATCCAGATTTGGTTACCTAACCTCAAGAAGGATATAACGGATATTGAAAAGATCCGCTGAAGGGAGATAAAAATGGCTAGTGATTGTGGTGGAGTAATTGAAATCAAGGCAATTTCAATAATTGATTTATGTCATGTGATTTTTTAAAAAAATTATTTAAATAGGCTCAGGCTCTGTAAAACTAATTGGAAGATTTGTGCTAGTGCAAGTTTAGATTAAAATTTGTAATAAACTAAATTATAAATGCTGGTTTTCTTTTGAATGCCATTACTAGTATGGTAACTAATCTCAATTTTACAAAACTGTTCTAAAGACTAAACAAAATATAGAAAATTAAGGCCCTGATCCTATACACCATTAAGCAGGCATATAACTAAAATTGTATTTTTATAAAAACCTTTTCTCTTAGTGGAATCAAATCTTTGTCACTTCAAAACAAAAGTACTTCCGTGTTAGCAATGACAGGTTATTTAAATTTTCAATACATTAACAAAGTTATTGTGAATGTTTTTGTACACACAAACCAACATTTTTCAAAAATAGGAGCCTAGAGTTATGCTCCTAAACCCATTTTTAGGCACAAAAGGGTGGGATTGTGCGGAACATCTAAGTGACTTCAGAGCACTAGTCCCACTGATGTCAAAGTGCAAACCCTCATGGAAAAGTAGAGGCTAGTCAAAACATGTTAGCTTTTTTGATGCGTGAAAGTTCAATATATCAGAAAGGGTGTTGGTTGTGAAGGCATCCCAGGTTATTTGCTTATCAAGTTTGTGTCTGAGTTCATGTTGTTTTCACAGTGATTATGATAATGACAGTTTAGACTTTCAGTATAGAGGAGCATTTTAACTGTGAAACTTCTTAGTAGAAAAGATCGCTATGGAAAATCTAAAATTCTACTAACAATTACAAAAACAACTTAAAAACAAGTGCAAAATATCCTTGGCAAGTTAACATTATAAAATGGGAAGAAAGTAGAGAACTAGCAACATTTAAATAAAATATCACATTTAAATGTAAAAAATCAATTTGAATTTTAAAAAAATCACTATTTAGAACAAAAAAAAATCATGATTGTTATCCACTAAATTAATGACAGTGCACTGATATCACAGCCTACAATTCTTCATCCTAGAAAGGAAAAAGATTAAAGTGTAATTCATAGTGCCATTGGAATGCCTCTCTGTCTTGGAGCTATCTGAATGTAACACCTTTGAGCCATAGCTATTTGTCATGAAGCTGTATATTTCTTAATAACAGCTGCGAATCAAGAACAAGCTGGGGTATCTTTTTTAAGTTGCCACAAGTGGATGGGTAAGAGAATGGGGCACCATAACATCTTTTTAAATCTTGCCTCAGGCTTTATAAAAATGAATAGGAGCTCGGATTCTCCTCATGTTAACTCAACACAGGGAGCTGGGTTTTCTTAGGAGCATCTCATTGTTACCTGGACTGGATCGCACTCCAGCCATGTGGTTAATTATGTGGGGAGATAAAGTAAGAAATAATTGAAACAATAACAGCTGCAGTCTCGACTAGAGGCACTCAGATTTCTAGTAATTGAGTACAAGGGAAGACATTTGGAGATAACTGCTGCAAATGTGATCCCTCTCCTCCCCCTGTCCCCAATTCATTTAAAAGTCAAGTTTTAACATTTTACGATAAGTAGTTGATTGAAATTTGGATATATTTACAGTTCCTGAACATAAATTCTTATGTTTTTAATTAGACTTTTAATAGTATTTCCCTAAACTACATTTGTATTTTCATTCATTTAACTGGGGAAATAAGAACAAGGTTTTCAACCCACCAAAGTGCGCCTTTGGCTAATGTGTGTGTGCTCTGTTTGAGTCAGTCTCTGTCACACAACAAGTGATTTCACAGAAAACAACCATCCTAACAAAGGTGAGAACACAAGATATTTTTTTCTAGAAGGCAGGAATTCACTGAAGCCTCTACTCAGCTTGTCTTTTGCTTCCATAGAGTTATCTGCTGTTAAGCAGACATTGGCACAACATGCAATGAAAAGCCAAAGATAACAAAATAAATCTTCTGCTAGCCCAGACTGTAAAAACTCTGAAGCACACATGTTTTTCTTAGTGCAAAGGACCATATTCCAGCAGTTTACTGTGCAGAGGTGCCTGCTAAACCAGTGCGCCAGGATAGGAGAATGGGTTTGGAAATTGAATTTTGGACAAAAGGTGTCATTAAAAAAAGGAAATCTGAACATTTTTACTAGCTCCATTCATTCAGTTTATTCAGAATGATTGAAAGAACTGTCAGACATAGCTTTGATGGTGAAAATCACTTTACATTGATAACAAATTGAGGAAATATACACGGAAATTTGGTGACCCTTGGAGGCATTAATGAAACTGTTATATATGATGTTATATCTAGAACACTTTTAGGATGCATTTCTAATTTGTGTAAATGGATCTTATGAAAAAGTAGTGATCCTTTGCTGTGCCTTTTTTAAAAGAGAGAGGGGAAAAAAGAATCTAAAAGCATTGTCTGTTTACATTCCTCCATGCTGATGTCTATTATTCAATGTTGTTAATTTAAATGTCTGCTTATCGTATTACTTTGCGGGGGAGGGTTAATTACTTCTGTAAAATTTAAAAAGAAAATGTTAAAAGACAGGGTTGGGTTTGACTTAGTTTGAATTCTGAATCTAGGCAAAGGTCTTAGCTGGTTCTTATTACAGTAGTTTATTGATATCATAATGCACTAAAATGATTATCACTAAATTTGGGACTCTTGAGAATACAGTCAAAAGTGGAAGTAATCACAGCAAAAAACATCAGTTTGGGGTGTGGCAGCCTTGTCCCTGCAGGATTTGTGTAGACAGGGATATGTGTTTATATTCTATTTTATTGACTGCCAAGAGCGGTTTTTACAATTGTATAAATAACTTTATTGATTGTTGAGTGTAGCCTATATATTATTTGAAGAATAAATGAACTACATGGTTTTGTTCTTGATGATTGTTTAAAGGCCTGGTCCTCTGAGGTGCTGAGCACTCTCAATTCCCAGCAAAGCCAGTAAGATTCAGCACCACTCAACACGATCCATGACCAGGTTCTTATTGAGAATCAGCGCTGTAATAAAACTGAAATTTGTCAGACTTTTAAAAGCCAGTCATCTCAGATGTGAAGACCCAAGACAGTTAATTGTTTCTTGTCCTAAGTTTGCAAACACATGCCAACTGCCTGGCTGTATATCTGCACTCCTAGGTTTCTAGGAAATCTTGTATGTTACACTGTACAGGAAGGTTGGGCGGTGCATGGAAAACAACCATATTTTTAAGGGTTATGTTTTTTACAGGAAGATAAATCAATTTATTAGAAATATGCAACATAAAAAGAAACCTCTTATCCTGGTGGGCAGCACAGACTATGGAATCTTCCAAACCACATTAAGGTAAGGCTATAGGTCATCTGGTCTTGGCTACAAATCAACTCATTTTTGCAAAATTACTTACAGCCTTTGTCACCTTGTTAGGCATTCCTCCTCAGAAACTACACAATTTAATCTGTCTTATTTTAACTGCACCTGAGTCAGGGACTGGTTGGTTGTGGGTTGCAGAACAGTAATTCATATGTAGTAGACAAATGCTGATTACTGTAAGACATTTCAAGGTGATCTAAAATCTTGCATTTGCACTTTAAATGCTTAGCTTAAAAAATCAGGATGTCTACAAAGTTCTTAAAACATAAATAATGTAAATCTTATGAATATAGGCCCCAATCCTGAAACTCATACCTCATGGGTGGAGACTTACTCCCTTGTGCACCCCTGGACTCAGGACTCTGCCCATGTGGAATGAGTTGTAGCAATGGGACCAAACTGTGAATGAGATTTTAGAAACAAGGATAAACTCGCAAAGTTTATTACTTACTTTTTATTAATCATCAAGTGCTTAATCCTGTACAAGTCACAAAAGAAGGAATGATCCCTGCGTGACAGATTCAGCCACAGAGATCCCCTTGGGACTGTCACCTCATGTGCTGAAATTATCTCTGAGCCCATTTTCCCTGCCAGCTTGGGACTCCATAACCCTGCCTTGTTGAGCCAGACATGCTAGCCTGCTGCAACACAGACCTAGGGTCTGGGGCACACCCCCAAAGGTGCAGACTTTAACTAAAAACAGCTCAGCAGGTTACCAGTCACCAAACCCCAAATAAATCTGTTTTACTCTGTATAAAGCTTATACAGGGTAAATTAGTAAATTGTTCACCCTCTATAACACTGATAGAGAGATATGCACAGCTGTTTGCTCCCCCAGGTATTAATTACTTACTCTGGGTTTATTAATAAACAAAAGTGATTTTATTAAGTATACCAAGTAGGATTTAAGTGGTTTCAAGTAATAACAGCCAGAACAAAGTAAGTCACAAACAAAATAAAACAAAACATGCAAGTCTAAGCCTAATACATTAAGAAACTGATTACAGGTAATATCTCACCCTCAAAGATGTTCCAATAAGCTTCTCTCACAGACTAGACTCCTTCCTAGTCTGGGCCCAATCCTTTCCCCGGTACAGACTTTGTTAGATCCAGCAGACATCTCAGGTGGTAAGCAGGGGTTTCCTCATGACTGGCTTTCCTGTTTGTCCTGCTCAAACCCCTTTTATAGCTTTGGCACAAGTCAGGAATCTTTTGTCTGTGCTTGTTCCCACCCCCACCTCATCAATGAAAAAGTACAAGGATTAAGATGGATTCCAGTATCATATGACATGGTCACATGTCACTGTAAGACCCCCTAGTCTCCATTCTTCCTGGGTTGGCCCACATGTACACAGGAAGGTTTGCAGGTAAATAAACCATTTACAACCAATTGTCCTAGTCAATGGGAGCCATCAAGACTCTAAACCACCATTAATGGCCCACACTTTGCATAATTGCAATAGGACCTCAGAGTTATACTTTATATTTCTAACTTCAGATACAAGAATGTTACATGCATACAAATAGGAGGAATATATTCAATAGGTTATAATCTTTGTTATGATACCTTATAAGAGACTTTTTGCGTAAAGCATATTCCAGTTACATCATATTCACATTCATAAACACATTTTCATAAAACATATGGCGTGCAATGTCCTAAGGCGCTTGCAATGTAAATAGGTGGCTAGTGCAAAGGCAATGGGAGACCTAAAGGAAAACTGACTCCTGGAGTATTTTTAACTCCTTTTACTTCCTTCATTAATTAATTTTGGACAAAAGGTATCACAAAAATTAAGTAGGCTAGAGGGCTGGAGCATCTTAGAAGAAATACGATTTAAGGAAGAATTTGAAAGAAGAGATTTTTAGATTTTTCCTTTTTATATGGTATTAAAAATTACAAAATAAAAAAAAACTATAAGTGTATTATGTCTAGGAGTCTAGACCAAGGGTCTGGAATGGAGGACTCTGGTTCCATAATCTGTCCCTGGCTTTACCACTGACTCACTATAAGGAATCTCTGTGCCACAGTTGTTCTCAGTAGTAAAATGGAGATAAAAATAAGCAGAGCCAGTGCTTAGGACCCCGAGCAGCTCAAAGGGCCCCAATTCACTTTTTATTATATGTTGGGGGGGGGCAAAATATTCCTGCTTATGGCCCCCAATGGGCTATCATAGCCTCTGAGAATAAGATATAGCAAAGTGTAATTCATCTGTGTTTGCCAAGTCTTTTGACATTGTATGCAACGAAGATGGTCTATAAAAAAAATTATTGGGCCAGATCTACTAGTCCGGCAACTTTTACAGCTCCCAGATCTTCGGGCCAGTCTGTACTAACCTGGGCCCCCAGCGCAAGTTGGAGCTTGAGGAATTTCTGCTGGTGCAACTAACAATAACTACTATGCACATTTCCAGTGGGAACCCACACCAAACAGAAAGAAAGACAGGGACTCTCCAGCTCTTTCTACTCCTCTAGGCATATTCCTCATATGCCTTCCCTCACCATGCCCTTCCCGCACTCGGGTGGGGCTTTGGCATTCTCTGGAGCTGCTCACTGTTCGTGCCATTGAGGCACTCCTCCCTCTTCTATGTGCTGTCCCACTTTGCACTCATCTAGAGCCACAGTGAGAACATTATATCTAACACTCTTAAAGAATTGTGTAGAGCAGTGGTTCCCAAACTTGTTCTGCCGTTTGTGCAGGAAAGCCCCTGGCGGGCCGGACCAGTTTGTTTACCTGCTGCGTCCGCAGGTTTGGCCGATCACGGCTCCCAGTGGCCATGGTTCACTGCTTCAGGCCATTGTGAGGTGCTGGAAGTGGCATGGCATTCCAGTAGCTCACCTTGGCCCAGAGTAGCAAACTGCAGCCACTGGGAGCCGCGATTGGCCAAACCTGCGGACGCAGCAGGTACACAAACCGGCCCGCCAGGGGCTTTCCCTGCACAAGCAGCAGAACAAGTTTGGGAACCACTGGTGTAGAGGAAAGTCCCTGGAACTTTTGATTATTTGTATTTGCAGATGTTTATTCTAATAGAAACCTTGAATGCAAAATGTTCTTGTGTGAGGCTTTGATTTTGAAATACCTTCCTGTGTTATGCAGGAGGTCAGACTAGATGATCATAATGGTCCCTTCTGGCCCTAGAATCTATGAATCTCAGAAAGAGCTCCTGAGTACTGATCTACGGTTGTGAGACAGTATGTAGTCTTTTAATGGTAACCCAGCCCTCAGAAATGTGCAGTACCTCTAGTTCAGTCTCTGAACAAATCCAGATATATTGGCCTGTCAAAAACAAAATCTTATGTGACAGCATAAGCCAAGCACCTTTAATTTAGGGTGGAATTTGAATTTAATACTCCCTTTTTGTGATCGTTTGGCCTCCTTTTTTTCAGAGAGTGTGGAAAAAATACACATGAACCTTTCAAAAAATTATTATCACCTACTAATATCTCCAATCAAAAATTTCACCATAGTACATTCTGGGAAGTATGCCAACTAAGCAAGTATTTGTTTAATATATCATTCTATTGCTCACATTTAGTGTTCATTTTTATACTAACAAAAGTGCCATTTAAGACATGTAAGTAATTTTAGAAAATGACAAGTTTACTGTAAATGTGTATTTCCAGTACTTGTTCCTACTGCTGTAATTACAATATGACTCTACTGGTTAAAATGAGCCTAATAGTTCTGGAAAAGTTACTCTTGAATTAATCCAAGTATTCATGCCTTATTTGGCTGTCGCCATAGTCATTAGCAGGGTGGATATTTCACTTAGCACTGAGTACCTATAAGCCAACAGGAGTGAGGAAGTTTTCACCCTCTTGCCCACAGTGAGTAATCTACTCACATGAGTAGTTCTGTTAACTTCTGTGAGAGCCTCATGGGACTTCCTGTGTGAGTTAGAATGTAAGGCAGGTTTACAGATTAGGCTCTGGATTTTTAAAACCAGCCATCAAATATGCACTGCTTGAGCTATTTCCATGCTGGGTTGTCACTATCTCCACTTCAAATGACACTGTGGTACAGCCCAAAAGCTTTAATGCTGAATGACAGGCTGTGGATGTTCCCTTTGTGATCCCTTTTTTATAACGGTCTTTTTGTGGGAACCCAGCTAGTGTAAGATGTTTGTCTGCCTCGCCCCGCCCCACCCCACCCCACCCCTGCCCCGACACACACACACACATTTTTCACTCTTGCAATGATTACTGCCATCCTTTCTTGCAATCCCTGTGACTCAGGGGGTTTTTGACTCAGCAACCTGCCACTGAAATCCCCACCAATATAGGTTAATTGGAATTAACATGGATATTAGGTAGAACTATTTCACTAGGAGGGTGGTGAAGCTCTGGAATGGGTTATCTAGGGAGGTGGTGGAATCTCCATCCTTAGAGGTTTTTAAGGCGTGGATTGACAAAGCCCTGGCTAGGATGATTTAGTTGGTGTTGGTCCTGCTTTGAGCAGGGGGTTGGACTAGATGACCTCCTGAGGTCCCTTCCAACCAGGGCCTGCTCCAGACCCCAGCGCGCCAAGCGCGCGCTTGGGGCAGCATTTTGCCGGCAGGGCGGCAGGCGGTTCCGGCGGACCCTCCGCAGTCATGCTTGCGGGAGGTCCACCAGAGCCGCGGGACCAGCAGACCTCCCGCAGTCATGACTGCGGAGGGTTCGCTGGTCCCGCGGCTCCGGTGGACCTCCCGCAGGCATGACTGCGGAAGGTCCGCCGGAGCAGCCTGCCGCCCTCCCAGTGCACCCTCAGCAGGCACGTCTGCAAGAGGTCCCCCGGAGCCGCGGGACCGGCAGCGCACCCCCTGCGGCATGCCGCCCTGTTTGGGGTGGCCAAATTCCTAGAGCCGCCCCTGCTTCCAACCCTGATATTCTATGATTCTATGAATCTAAGTGGAAGACCAATTAACAAGTAGGGCCACAACTGAAGGGCTAAGAGGGAGATGCAACCCCAGCAGCTGGGAGCAGATAGAGAGGAAGGATGCCCTGGAAAGGGGGGTTGCAGAGCTGGCTGCTGCTAATATCACTCCCTTTTCCCCCAACAGTAAGAGGGGAGCTGTCAAGCATGTATGCATATGTAAATAGCACTACAAGCAGTCGCCTGCTAGAACACTATAATAAAGCATGGTGCTGGTGAAGTTGGACTGGACTGATCATGGTCTGTACCTGAGGTGAGAGAGACTTACAGGGGACCACATTTTGTGTGGGCCTCCACTCAATAGAGTGTAACAACTCTGGATGTGCATGGTCTCTGAACCTCTGCTTGAAAGGTGTGCTTAGTGTAGCCAAGTATAGTTGATATAACTGAGTTGAATTCTCAATAGGTAAACGTGGGTTTGGATGATATTTTTCAGCTTCAGATTAAAATAAGCATTTGCATAGTTATATAAAAAAACCTCATCTCACTCATAGTAATATGTGCAGTAAAGACTGAAGGCATGGTGTATGAATGATCAGTTCCAATATGATTTAAATTCAGGGTCCTGGAAACTAGGCAGGTGAAATTTGGATAATTTAACATGCATTTTTTAAATGTAACATTTCAGAGTTGTGTCTGAAATGAAATGTTGCCCCTTTGCTCACCTTAAATTGTTGCTCAGTGCTGGCCTGGCATCTCTGGCATTATGAACTCTTCCTTTATTTCCCAGGCACAATATCTGTGGCCCTTACAGGGAATCAGCCGTCATTAATTTATTGCCATAACAAGAAGAGCCCAGGAGACATGCTCATGCAAATCTTTGAACAGAGCTAGGGAATTAGAAAACCAGCTTTTTTTCCTGCTTTGATTGGATGGGTCCTTCCTTAACTTGAGGAAATGTCAAACTGCCCATAATGAAATCAGGGGATGTCTTTGCAGGTCAATCAAATTGCATCCTATACTCCAGCATCCCTCTTGATCAAAGTAGACTCCAAGAATCACTGATGAGTAGTAAGAGATCATGACATCATTGGCTAATCAAGAGAAACCACAAATAGTATTTGCTACTTTTCTAATCCCAAAAATATGGGTTTGTTGCACACCTAGTTTGTTGAGATGCTTGAAACCTTTGGTCTCCAAATGTTTCCCTCTCACTTATGAGACACAATCAATGCCTTGTTGATTCTGGCTGCATCTCATTCCCAAAATATCCATTTCTTCTATTATCATAGAATCATAAGACTGGAAGGGACCTTGAGAGGTCATCTGGTCCAGTCCCCTGTACTCATGGCAGGACTTCTCTCTAACCCCAAATGCATTCCATACCCAATTGTCTCTTCCTCCTATCCCTCTCCATATCCCCTGCTATGGTGTCTGGCCCTCTCATGAGATCTGATACCCAGAATTAATCCTGAGAACTGTGTCACTCATATAAGTAGATATGAAGTGAAAAACTTTAAAATGTTTTAATTAGTTGAAAGGATTTCTTTTGTTATATATTTCTGTAGCTTAGATCATGCCTTCCAGCTTTGATGTGTTCTTCTGGCTGCATCAGAAACTCGGTCATATAAAAGAGTATATTGAAAATTAGGGTACCCAATAGGGAGCAAATGCCAGAGTCTGTGAGATCCTGTTGAAAATGATGTTCTTTTACAATCTCCTGCACTGAGTATACTTACAGAATAAAGTATCACATTCCTGCATACAGGATAGCAACGTACAGCATAGCAGTGATTGTACAACACAGTGCATTGAGCAAGGATCTAATATTTCCTTTTTGTAACATTTACCACTTTCATTCATGTCCCTCTAACTAAGGTTCTGTTACATGCTTTTATTTTCATAGTTTATAGCTCACCCTTAAAAACTTGCTTGTGCTGGAATTTAATATACAAGGTGCTAATCAGGGAACAGATATGTTTTGTTTTGTACAAGTTTCAGGCTTTCAAAATACAAAAGAGAAGTTCACAATTTTAAGGATTGGGTTTTTTTCTCACTTATACATAAAAAGGCCTTTTAAAAATAAAATGTGACATACACCTAGGGGGAAACTTTGTATGTGATGCTAAGGAATTTTGCCCAGAGACTTTAATAATAAATCCCAATGTATCACATTCAAAGTGTGCTTCTTATGCTTAATATAAACAAAGTAGTCTCAATAGAAATGTATTTTAATTTGTGCACCTTACAATTACTGACTGCTTGGGTGCAATAACTCTTTTGGTGCTTAGTAAAATTTGGAATGGATTATTAATGTGACAATGGTTCATGCACTGTTGGATCTTTTCTCTGAATACATATTTTACTAATTGGATCAGTAATGCAAATTCAGAGACATTTCCACTGCAGAAAACTATAAAATACCTATTAGAAAATATGGTTAGTGTTAAGTTTGTTGTGTGATGCAAAGAAATTCAAGGATAAACATTAAGCTGCTTTCTTAGAGGCCAATCCTGCAAAATACTAAGGACGATCAACTCCATTTGACTTCAGTTATTGTTGATGGCTCTGAGCACCTCCCAGAAGAAGCTCATCTTATGTGATTTGATTTTCATCAAAGCACTTAAGCACATGCGTAACTTTTAAGCTTGTTCAAATTTTCTTTGATGAATCAGGGCCCTGGCCATTGACTTGTTACAATATATTCCCAGGTTTAAGACTAGCATCTGATACATTCTGTAATAGCCAGATAAACCTATTTTTCCTGCAAAACCCTATGCATGTGTCTATGAGCTCTCACATTAGAGTTATTCATTTGTACACAAATTATCTTTGAAACAGCCATTTTTGAAAAACACAGTGGACCTTAAAAAAAAAAAATCAGTACTCCAAGGGAATTTTCCCTTGGGATACTACTTTGTAAAAGCTTTATGTGTCTACAAATGTGTAATACCCTCTGTCTCAGTCTCCTGTTACTCCTGTTACTCTGTTAGTCCTTGCTTAAAGAATCTTCTTTCTTGATCCCTCCCTTGCTGACTCTATATCCCCAGCTGTCTATCGTTTTCTCTTGCTCGGCTCTTGTCCAGCTTGCTCCCCTTGATCTCCAACCTTCCCCACCAACTCATCGTCATACATGGAATGATTCTGTGAATGCAAATCCACCAGCCAGTTATTAAATATAGAGTAGCACAAATCAGATCTCATTAGGAGAGCCCAGCTAATTATATACTGACTCTCTGACTAGTACCAAGACCTGGTTTATCTCACGAATCATTCCAAGGACACTATTAGCAATGCCTGTTCTGTATTATTGACTCTCCATGCACTCTCCTCACTATTATCTGTCCTTTTCTCAACTGAGCAATTTGCTTATATCTTCCATCTGAACTTCAAAAGATTCATGACTCCACTGCTGTCTTGAGCCCAAATGCTTAATTTTGTCTTGATTTATCTTCAACTAGTTTTTCCTTGGCCTGTTTTAAACTTGTTCAGATATTCTCCATGCTTCATAATTTTGAGTTACACTGTTAAATCCTCCAGTCACTTGGAAGCTTTCTGGGGCTTTCCTGCTGTAAGTTTTCTTCTTCTCTTGTGGGGCACTTGTTTATGAAGTAATTTTACCTCATCTCTCACCCTTTCTGCTGTCATTGGTTAACACAGCATTTCATTCTCATTCTTTATAAATTGCTTGGACAAAGTAAGCCTGAGTGCCTACTGATAGGACAGAGAGTCATTTCTCCTGTGTATTCTAGTATCTTTAATTCCAACAGCTATTGAAGAACAAATCATGCACCATATTATGTTTCCACAATCCTATGTTCATCTTACTAGGGATCAGGAGGTGGGTACACCATGTTATCTGAACCCAACGCTCACTTTATTTGCTGATGTGGATACCTTCTTGATATTGGTTCTGTCTCCACACATCAGTCCTGTCTCTGGACACTGAAAGAGTCTGAACCCAAGACCTGTGGATCTAAATCAAGCCCTTGTTGGCTGGTGAAAAAGAGTCAGAAGAAACTGGTGCCACACCATCAATAACTTCACTGCCTTCTGTTCCAAGTATAAGATGCCCTCTTTGACCTCACCTCCACTAATGTAAACAGAGCAGGATGCATTTACTAAAAAAAAAACCACCAGAAAATAACAACAGCCCCATACCAAAACACTGCACTGCATACATTAATCTTCCCTGGGGACACGATAAGTTGTCATGTTGTTTAATGCTCTATTAGAAGGTGTTCAGATGCTATAGTGATGGGAGTTTATGAGAACCTGTACAGAACAGAACAGAATAGATACACATTGCCAGACAAACTCCCTTCCTTTCAGTATCATCTCCTTCTACTTCCAGTTTTATTTTTATTGTTATGTAAAATATAAACAGAACACAATGAAACATAAATACATGCAGAAGATGGAAATAGCAGATAAATAAAATTAAATGTTCTTTATTTCCAAAGCCTGGAAAACAAACAAACAAAAAACTTGAGCCTGTAGAAGTCATGCAGAGCATCAATTATTAAAGTGACTTAAATAGATTAATAAGTGAGAACATAAACTATGAGTATTGGGGACTAATATATACTAAACTGCAAAAATATGCAATAGTTTCATGCATAACCTGACATCCTCTTATTTTTCCAAGCATTTCTCTTAGACAGTCATTTTTTCCCATTAACGCAGTAGTAGCATGCTCACTAAGCCAGTCTGTGTATAGGGGAGAAATTTCAGATATCTTTTTTAACTGGTAATACAAACTCATGTAGCACACCTAAAACTCACAAGCTTGGAGAAGGAAAGATGATGACACTTAATTTTTGAAAGAGCACTTAATATGGTGTTCCAGAACACATGCATTGTTTTACAGGTATAGCAGCTGTGTAAAAGGTTGGCATGTGACTGTTTGCGTCTCCAACATTCGCTATGTGTTGCCAATCTAGCCTTAAACAAATGTTCTGGAGTCCATAGTATCTGTTTAATATCTTGTTCTGGAAGAATCGCAAGGATAAAGAACTTGTAGTATCTTTCGCAATAACCCAGATATCCTGCCAGGTTGTGATAGTGAGGCTAAGTTCTTTTCCTCATTGTTGTCTGAGACTGAGATTGAGAGGGTAATGCAAAGCATCAAGCCACCTATAAGTAATTCCTACAAAGTGATTTCTGGCTCCATATTTATTAGCATGTTCTTCTAGAAGTAAGAGAGCTGAAATGGACTAATTGGCCCCTACCCTTGTATGAATCCTTTAGCATAGCCACTGAAAGAAGGAACTGTGAGATAGTGGTAGCTGATATTTGTTACACATGTAATTGAAGGAGGCCAGTCTATCATCTTGTATTATATCTTTAATTTTTGTTAATCCTTTTTTTAATCCAGAATGTTTTAAGTATAGGCTTAACCTGTGCCTCAGGATCAAGGCCATCCCATAGTGGTAGAAGAAAAGAACTGCATGTAGATGCAAAGACTGGATTTTGCTCATGGGTGTGGGTAGCCTCTTAATGTATATAAAAGAAGAGAGGGAACCAAATGGCAGAGTGATGCTGTTTTCATTCTCAAATCAGGCCAATATGTATACAGAACCACTAAAGAGGAGCCATTTTATAATAGGAAGCATCTGGAATGCTAGGTAATAGAGAGAGAAATCTGGCAACCCCAGGATTTTTTAAGGGTGTTGTGTGACAAGCCAGGCTGTTTTTTATCGCATATACATTGCACAATATGCCTGTTTATTCGAGCAAAGAGTGAGGGAGAGACCTTGAAAGGCAATAAGCTAATGATATAAGTAAATCTTGGGCAGATATTAATTTTTACTATTTCTCAGTAAGGACAGAGAAAGGAGATGCCACCTCTCTACATCCTTGGAAATTTCTTTTTATAGAGTCCATTTTTATAGAAACAATTTTGGGACGATTAGGACAAACAAGATTAGGACATCATAGTAAAGACTTAGTAAAAGTCTAAGTAAGGTATTTTCTTGCATATTTGAAATGGAAAATACTGAAACTGAGAAAGATCTGGTCTTTTGGATAGATCCATTGCTTCTGATTTATTCCAGTTAATGTGAAAACCAGAGATCTTTCCAAAAACACCAACTACATTCAGTAATGGTGAGATTGATGAGGATGGATTCTTCAATAGTACAAAAATGTCATCAGCATATAAACTGATTTTGTATTATTTCCTGTTTATACACCTTCAACGGCTGACTGCTGACCTATGTACAGTAGTTGCCAGTAGTTTGAGAGAGATTAAAACGGAGGGGTGAGAGGGGACAGCCCTGTCATGTCCCTCTTTCTCGGTGAAATGTGGGAGAATTCCATTCGTTGCCAGCGAAGCGAGAGAAGAATTGTATAATACACTGACTGAATTCACAAATATTGGTCCAAATCCAATTTTTTTTAGGACAGCCATTAGGTAGGGCATTTCAACCCAATCAAGGGCCTTCTCTGCATCTAGAGGTAAGGCTATGACATCTGAGCTTTGCTGGATTTACTTCCTGCTTTAAGATGAAGTCAGTATTAATAAATATGAAAATGCCAGCTAGTCACTTTGTGAATAAATATATACAAGTACATTTTCTAAGATTACATTCCATCTTCTTTTGGATTTTCCTAATTTTACTAATTGTTAAATCCAAACATTCTGCTCTCTAATACAGAAACCTGGTTTCTTTTTACTAATCGGGCTAAAGTTATTAACCTTACTAATGTAGAATTGCCAACCTTTCTTCACAAGATCCAAGTTTCCAAAGTACAAACTATTCACAACCTAATGTAACCATTTTTTCTGTCTGTCCTACAGAGTTTATAGAACAATAAACAGGGAAGGGAAGATGAGGTTACCAGTGATAAGAACACGAGCATCACAACGATAGGAAGATCATTCAAAATTCAAAGCTAGTAGGGAAATTAAACTTCCAACAATTTCCTGTGGATTCTACTTTTTTAAAAAAATCTGGGAAAACATTTTATAAAATTATGTCCCTTTCCTTACAAGGCTGCAGAAAAATAGGGCAGTAGATTTTTAATGTATTAGACCTTTTTTACAGGTGAATGTGACAGAAGACTGAGAAGGAAAATAAAGAAGGAAAAATAAAGTCTCTCATATTTGTTCCTTTTCTTACAAAGATCAGCTTCCAGAACACAAGAGAACAGCAGTTATCACTTTATTTTTTATAATATGGATTAAACATTGTTACCATACTTTTTGAAATCTATATAAAGTACTTTGGGACTGATCTTGAAATTGTTCATAGAAATTAAAACAAATAGTAGCTTTGCCTGATTAAGGACTGCAGGATCAGGCCCTATGTGGCATCATGTGTTGTATTAATACTCCCACACTGAGATTTTATATATTTTCACACAGAATGTCTATAATGTTGGCACCATCAGGGCACTCTGTACAAAACCTTCCAAAATGGGCAGAGAAGATCTTATGAAAATTCCTCAATAGACACATGAGTGTGAGCCTGATCCAAAGCTCAGTGGAAAGCCTTCCATTGGCTTCAATAGGCTTGGGATCAGACCTATATCAGTTAGTCTAGCAGGTTTTTTTGTCTACACCTCAAAACTCAAGCAGAGTTTCCAGTTGCTTTATGAGGTATGTCTACACTGCACACTAAGCCAGGTCTCTGACTCAGGTTTAAGCCCAAGTCCCACATCTATCCACATGCAAATCAGTCTGATACCGGTCAGCAAGCACTCAAGACCCAGGTCCTAGGACTGTGAGAGGAGAGGTGGGTCAGAGCCAGAGTCCCACTGTTACTCAGGTCCCAGCCCTGTCATTTGTAATGTGGACACAGCTCAAGCCACAGACCCAAGTCAGAACATCTACATAATGTTAGCATGTTAGCAGCACGGCTGTGAGACCCAGGTCCAGCAACTATAAGCCCAGGTTTACTATGCAGTGTAGATGCTCAAGTAAACACCAAGTCCACAAGCACAGACCCAGGCAGTGTAGACATATCCTGAGTAAATTTAGGAGACTCCAACTCCAAATGTTGTTTTGGAAAGTTTGACTCACTTTAGCTCATTCGGGAATTTTCTGCACTTGACAGAGTGGTTAAAATAACCCAAATATAGTAGCAATATTATGTCTATTCAAAAGAAAGTCATTCAAACAAGATGAATTGGTCCAAAAAGCATATGTGTACAAACTCATCATCTGCATGTCTGGTAGTAGTTGCATACATATGAGAAACTACGGCTAAAGAAGCGGAGAGTAAGCTGCCTGAGAAAACGTTTTCCACAGCTCCAGTAATACATCAACTATGCTGCTGTGCTCTCTCTCATCACAATACACAGTGCTACACCCCAGTGTTGTCTTCTATTCTAAAAACAAAACAAACACATAAACAAAAACCTAATATACTACCACCAATATACAGGAAGTGATATAGATCTAGGGGTATGTCTACATTTCAATAAAAAAAAAAACGTATGGCTGTGGGTCTCAGAGCCCAGATCAACTGACTCCTGCTCATCGGGCTCATACTATGGGGCTAAAAATAGCAGTGTAGATGTTCCTGCTCAGGCTGGAGGTTAGGCTCTGACACCCACCCCACTCACTGGGTTTCAGAGCCCAGGCTCCAGACTGAGCCCAAACGTCTATACTGCTATTTTGAGCCCTGTAGCACAAGCCTGAGCCAGTTGACTCAAGAGTTGAAGGTATGTCTACATTGCAGTGTCAGCCTGTACTTGAGCCTGGGCTCAAGGCTAGCCCCCCACCCCCCTTGTGTCTACACTGCAATGTACACTACACTGCTAACCTAGGACTCAGATACAGGGTCCCAGGACCCTGCAGGGATGGAGGGTCCAAGCTTGAGTCAAGTCAGGACCCAGAGTCTGAGTCCTATTGCTTTGCAGTGTAGCTGCAGACCCACTTGACCCAGGTGGCAGGAGTCATCTGGAAATATCCATGGGACAACTTTAGTCTTCTCTAACCCAACAATGTGCAATCCACTCTATTGAAAATGGAAGCCCCCCATCTCCCCCCAGCAAATGGCAGCAGCTCAGGTCAGCATTAACCCGTTCTGTTCTCATCACTGATCTGCAAGCATCGTATCAGGGAGCCCCCTGGGATTTCAATGGAGCGTGAACTGAACAAGCCTTTTTGAAAGCGAGCTGCTTCCTGGTAACATGCGGGGGGGAGGGCAGTAAAGTTTTCCCACAATGCACAATGTTCCTAGGTTTCTGGGATATGGTTAGTTTGACTCAGGTCTGCACACTGCAGTGTGAACACCAGAGCCCTAGGTTTGAGCACAGGTCAGAAAATTCTTAACCTAGGGTTTAAATACAATGTAAGTGCTTAAGCCCAGGGTTCCCTAACACAGGTCAGCTGACTCGAGTCCACTAACCCTGGGCTTACATTGCAGTGTAGACACACCCTGAGTCTCTGCTGCATGTCTTCTATTGCTATGTAGACATAACTAGGCTTCTTTATCAAGGGACTTGATTGTTGTTACACAGTAGGTTAGTGGCAGATCTGAAAATAAAACCCAGATTTCCTGAGTCTATGAGAGTCCTATCCACTGGGCTATATTGCTCATAAAGTTCCCATCTGATTCCCATATGATTCAGTAGATATTTACAAGAAAAATATGTAATTTTTTTATATTAATAGACTCAATGATCTGAAATACAGTAGTAAATAAAAGTTATGAAAGTGCAGATCCATAATTATCTGCTATTACAATCAATATATGAAAAGACTAAAAAGAAAGCTAGTCTACTATTAAAGAGACAAAATAAAGTTGCTGAGGAGTATTTTCTAATTAAATTTTCTATTTAACTTGTTTTGTAACTAATTCTTTTAAACTCCCTGTTATTTCCTGCTGCCATGCTATGATATTGCTTTCTTGAGAACCGGAGACAAAATAAGCCAGCTGTGCTGAACATGTGAGTAGCAAGGGAATAGTTTATTATAAATTAAAGATTTGGTAGAGGATAAAGTACTCCTTACCTGTTTCTAGCTGTGAATATTTGAAAACTCCCCTTTCTAACAGGTCCTGCACCCTCACTAACTCATAGCCTATAAAAAAATCAGCAGCTAACACCAACATTAAATGTTTTGCAGATTATCCACTTATATATCCCTTCTTTCTGGATTATTTCTTGACTTTTTTAAAGGTTTTCTTTTAACCTCTCTCTTATTGTTTGTGATTGGTTTTGCTTTCATCTATTTGCCCAAGAAGAACATAACAGCTCTGGACACATGAGAAATACCTAGAGACAGAGAGTAGCTGAAATATGGATGTTTCCCATAATGAAAATGCTCAATTTTGTGCTTTATTCTCTTGAATTCTGCATCTCTTCAGGTTCTCATGCATAAGCATACCCTCACCTTCAAGATGATTCCACATGCAAAATCTGTTTATTACACTTTGCACTTGGAAGTTTCTGCTCACACTGTAACTAGCAATTCCCTAAATGTTTTGACAGTTATTTATTTTGTTGTTTATTTCTTTCATTTTAAATACAGTGCTCTGGGCACCTGCCCCTAAATTAAAAATCATAGCCTAACACTTCAATAAGGACTGCTCATAAATATATCTCCCTTAGCCCACACCCTTCTTAACAGACTGCACAAAGAAAGAAAAAAGACAGACTTTGGAGTGTGCCCAGAAACCTAATAAATCTGGCGTTTGGTGCACAAATTGGGTGGGGAGCATGAGTTACAAAATTAAACTCCCAGAGAAGGATCCCTGACAGCAGCTCCCTCTCATTTAGAGTGAAGGAGCTCCAGCTTTAGTGCCTCTGCTGATCTCAATTGTGAGAATACATCATAGGTAGAGAACTGGTCCCTCAGATAATCAAGTGCCAAACCATTTAGGGCTTAAAGGTGTTAAAACCAACGCCTTGAATTGCACCAGAATGGCTACTGGAAGCCTGTGCTGATCCCAGAGCACTAGTCCGATGTGCTCCCAACAGGCAACTCCACTTAATGAGTGGGCTGCAACATTCTGTACCAGCTTTAGCTTCCGAATGGTCCCAAGGTGTAGCCCCCACTCAGGGTATGTCTTCACTACGAAATTAGCTTGATGTAGGGGGAGGGCTGGCTCAGTGGTTTGAGCATTGGTCCCCTAAACCCACAGTTATGAGTTCAATCCTTGTGAGGGCCACTTATGGCTCTGGGGCAAAAATCTGTCTGGGGATTAGTCCTGTTTTGAGCAAGGAGTTGGACTAGATGACTTCCTGAAGTCAATTATTTAGAAATCAATTTGATACTGTCATTTGTGTGTCCCCACTAAGCACATTAAGTTGGCGGCGTACATCCAAAGTACTGAGACTAGCATCAACTTTTGGAGTGTTGCACTGTGGGTAGCTATCCCACAGTTCCTGCAGTCTCCACCCTCCATTGGAATTCTGGATTGCGCTCCCAGTGCCTTATGGGGCAAAAACATTGTCATGGGTGGTTCTGGGTACATCCCCCATGAAGGCAATGGTAAAAAATTGTTTCTCACCTTTTTTCCTGGGTTACCTGTGCAGACAACATACCACGGGAAGCATGGAGCCTGCTCAGCTCACTGTCACCATATGTCTCCTGGGTGCTGCTGACAGATGTGGTACTGCAATGCTACACAGTAGCAGGTCCTTGCCTTTGCAAGTTGGCAAAGATGGTTACAAGCCCTACTGTACTGTCTGCTGTTGTCATGGATGCTCCTGGCCGGCCTCGGTGAGGTTGGTCGGGAGAACTTGGGCAGACATGGGTGCTCCTGGCTGGCCTCGGTGTGGTCGGTCGGAGGAGCCTGGACAAAAATGGGAATGACTCCCCAGGTCATTCTCTTCTTTAAGTTTTGTCTAATGGAGATTCAGTCCTGCCTGGAATATCAGGCAAGCCTACTAAAGAACCAGAGAGGGAAATGGCCACTCTGGGTCAGAGCCCCAGACATCGCACAGAAATGATGAGCTGCATGCCATTCTACTGGGTGCCCCTACAACTACCCCACCCATTGCTTCCCTCCTCCCGGGCTACCTTGACAGTTATCCCCCCCATTTGTGTGATGAATTAATAAAGAATGCATGAATTTGAAACAACACTGACTTTGCTTCTCCTTACTACTGTCCAGGCTTCATGAGCCATGGGAGCAAGGGGCAGGCTGGGGTAAGTGCGACCGCACGGTGCTGCCAACTGGTAGAGCAGCCTGAAGCAGAAGCCTCCAGCTGGTATGATATTCCAGGCAGGACTAAATTTCCATTACACAAAACTTAAAGAGAGAATGACCTGAAGTCATTCCCATTTTTGTCCAGGTGTCCCCAACCGACCTCACCGAGGCCAGCCAGGAGCATTCATGGGACAACGATGACGGCTACCAGTCATACTGCACAGTCTGCTGTCTGCAAGACAAGGCAAGGGGATGCTGCTGTGTAGCACTGCAGTACCGCGTCTGCCAGCACCACCCAGGAGACATATGGTGACAGTGAAAAAAGGCAAGAAACAATTTTTTCACGTTGCTTTCACGGGGGTGAGGTGGGTGGGGGCTGATGACATGTACCCAGAACCACCTGCGACAATGTTTGTGGCCCGTCAGGCATTGGGAGCTCAACCCACAATTCAAATGGTTGGCGGAGACTGCGGGAACTGTGGGATAGCTACAGTCGTCAGTCACCCCTCCCTCACTGAGAGCAATGGCTGAGAATTGTTTCATGCCTTTTTTCCATTCAAACGCCATAGCATGGCAAGCATGGAGCCTGCTCAGATCGCTGTGGCAGTCATGAGCACTGTAAACTGCACATGCATTATCCTACAGTATTTGCAGCACCATAACCTGCAAAGGCAGGTGAGGAGGTGACAGCAGCGATGGTAGGGCAGTCACATGGACACAGACTTCTCTAAAAGCATGGGCCACGGCAATTTGTCCATCCTGGTGACAATGGGGCAAGCTCATGCCATGGAATGCCGATTATGGGCCCGGGAAACAAGCACAGACTGGTGGGACCGCATAGTGTTGCAGGTCTGGGATGATTCACAGTGACTGCAAAACTTTTGCATGCATAAGGGAACTTTGTGACTTGCTTTCCCCTGCCCTGAAGCACAAGAATACCAAGATGAGAGCTGCCCTGACAGTTCACAAGCGAGTGGCGATAGCCCTCTGGACGCTTGCAGCGCCAGTCAGTCGGGAATCAATTTGGAGTGGGCAAATCTACTGTGGGGCAGCTGTGATTCAGTAGCCAATGCAATCAAAGAGCTGCTGATATCAAGGGTAGTGACTCTGGGAAATGTGCATGCCATAGTAGACGGCTTTGCTGCAATGGGATTCCCTAACTTGGTGGGGCAGTAGACGGAACGCATATCCCTATCTTGGGACAGGAACACCAAGGCAGCGAGTACATAAACCGAAAGGGGTACTTTTCAATGGTTCCCCAAGCACTGGTGGATCACAAGGGACGATTCACCAACATCAACTTGGGATGGCCAGGAAAGGTACATGCAGGGCCAGCTCCAGACCCCAGCGCGCCAAGCGCGCGCTTGGGGCGGCATTTTGCCGGTAGGGCGGCAGCCGGCTCCGGTGGACCTTCTGCAGTCATGCCTGCGGGAGGTCCACCGGAGCCGCGGGACCAGTGGACCTCCCGCAGGCATGACTGCGGAGGGTTCGCTGGTCCCGCGGCTCAGGTGGACCTCCCGCAGGCATGCCAGCGGATGCTCCACCGGAGCCGCGGGACCAGCGGAACCTCCGCAGGCATGTCTGCAAGAGGTCCCCTGGAGCTGCGGGACCGGCAACCGCCAGAGCGCGCCCCATGGTGTGTTGCCCTGCTTGGGGTGGCGGGATTCCTAGAACCGCCCCTGAGTATATGACACTCGCATCTTTAGGAACTCTGGTCTGTGTTAATGGCTGGAGCAAGGGACTTACTTTTCAGACTAGAAAATAACCGTTGGGAATGTTGAAATGCCTATAGTTATCCTTGGGGACCCAGCCCTTAATGTCATGGCTCATGAAGCCATACACAGGCAGCCTGGACAGTAGTCAGGAGCTGTTCAACTAAAGGATGAGCAAGTGCAGAATGGTGGTAGAATGTACCTTTAGTCATTTAAAAGTGCGCAGGTGCAGTTTACTGACTCAGTTAGACCTCAGCAAAACCAATATTCCCATTGTTATTAGTGCTTCCTGTGTGCTCCACAATATCTGTGAGAGTAAGGGGGAAACGTTTATGGAGGGGTGGGAGGTTGAGGCAAATTGTCTGGCCGCTGATTACGCACAGCCAGACACCAGGGTGATTAGAAGAGCACAGCAGTGCGTGATGCGCGTCAGAGAAGCTTTGAAAACCAGTTTCATGACTGGTCAGGGGGCTATGGTATGAAAGTTCTGTTTGTTTCTCCTTGATAAAAACCTGACCCCTTGGTTCACTCTACTCACCTTTGATCACTGCTTGCAGAGGCAATAAAGTCATTGTTGTTCAAAATTCATGCATTCTTTATTACTTTGTCACGTGAATGGGGGGATAACTGCCAAGGTAGCCCGGGAGGGGTGGGGGAGGAGGGAAGCAACGGGTGGGGTGGTGGAGGAGGGAAGGACGAGGCCACACTGCACTTCAAAACTTATTGAATGCCAGCTTTCTGTTGCTTGGGCAGTCCCCTGGCGTAGAGTGGTTGGGTGGCCGGAGTCCCCCCCCCCCCAACGCATTCTTGGGCAGCTGGGTGGCTGCAGCGGCAGTCTGTGTTACTCCTGCTGCCTGTCCTGCTCAACAGTACGCTGAAGAATATGAGTTTGATCTTTGAGTTGCCTGAGCATTGCTTCCTGCCTCCTTTCATCACGCTGATGCCACATCTCCTCTCACTGGTCCCTTCTGTCCTCTCACATGTCCCTCCTGTCCTCGCGTTCATTTTGTGCTTTCCTGCACTCTGACATTGTCTTCCTCCACCCATTCTGCTGTACTCTTTCAGTGTGGGAGAACTGCATGAGCTAAGAGAATATGTCATCCCGAGTGCGTTTTTTTTGCCTTCTAAGCTTCGCTAGCCTCTGGGATGGAGACGATACAGTGAGCGTTGAAACATTTGCAGCTGTGGGAGGAAAAAAAAAGTAGTATTTTAGACACATTTTAGAGAACAATGGGTACACTCTTCCACGGTGAACCAAGCTGTTAACATTACATAGCACATGTGCTTTCTTTACAAGGTGGCATTTGCCTGCCTGTTTGGTGTGAGAGATCACACACGCAGGGCCAGTGGGCAACAGAATTTGGCTTGCAGGCAGCCATGGCAAGCCAGTCTTTTGGCTTCTTTGACCTTCAAAACATGTGGGAATGGTTTCAAACAGCAGCGCCCTCATGTCCCATACCAAGCACCCATTGGGTTGGCCATTTAAAAGGCGTTGGCCATTTAAAAGGAGGGGCTGCAGTTTTTGGATTAACGTGCAGCACAAACCCAACTAAAGCCCTCCACCCCACCCTATTCTCTGGGATGATTGCTTCACCCCTCCCCCCACCATGTGGCATACAGCGGGGATGATTTATGTTCAGCCACAGGCAAACAACTCAGCAGGAACGGCCATCTCTGAATGTCCCCTTAATAAAATTCTCCTATTTCAACCAGGTGACCATGAATGATATCACTCTCCTGAGGATAACACCAAAAGATAAAGAACAGATGTTGCTTGAATGCCAGCAAACACCGGAACCATACACCGCCATGCTTTGTTATGCAATGATTCCAGACTATATGCTACTGTCCTGGCGTGGTAATGGAGGACAGAATAAGTCTGCCCTCCCCAGAAACCTTTTGCAAAGGCTTTGGGAATACATCTAGAAGAGCTTCACTGATATGTCCCTGGAGGATTTCTGCTCCATCCCCATGCACGTTAACAGATTTTCCAGTAGCAGTACTGGACGCAAATGCATCCCAAGTCTTCAGGGCAAATTTATCATTAAACATGCTTGCTTTTAAACCATGTACAATATTTACAAAGGTACACTCACCAGAGGTGCCTTTGCTGCCTTCAAGGTCCATGAGCCCACCTTGGGTGGGTTGGGAGGGTACTGGGTCCAGGGTGAGTAACAGTTCCTGGCTGTCGGGAAAATGTTTTCTCCGCTTCCTTGCTGTGCACTAACTTCAATGTCGTCCTCCTCCTCCTCTTCCTTGTCCCCTAAATCCACATCCCTGTTGCATTAGAGTCCATTGATGGAGTCAAAGCACAGGGGTAAGGTAGTTGTAGGGGCACCCCCTAGAATGGCATGCAGCTCATCACAGAAGTGGCATGTCTGGGTCTCTGCCCTGGAGACATAGTTTGCCTCTCTGGTATTTTGGCCTCAGCTCCGTAAGTTTAATAATATGATATATATGGAGATATACCTAACTCATAGAAGTGGAAGTGATCCTGAAAGGTCATTGAGTTCAGCCCCCTGTCTTCACCAGAAGGATCAAGCATGGATTTTTGCTCCAGATCCCTAAGCAGCCTCCTTAAGGATTGAACTTACAACCCTGGGTTTAGGAGGCCAGTGCTTAAACCACTGAGCTATCTCCCCTGCATGTTGCATATAGTACTGCTAAGGGTCCCTATTATGGCTTCTGTCCATGCCCTTTGAGATTTTTTTCAAATATTCTGGCATTTCGTCTTTTGGAACAGAGTTCAGATAGCACGGATTCATCTCCCCATACAGCGATCAGATCCAGTACCTCCCATTCGGACCATGCTGGAGCTCTTGTTGTTCTGGGACTCCATGGTCACCTGTGCTGATGAGCTCTGCATGGTTACCTGTTCTGATCAGCTCTCCATGCTGGGCAAACAGGAAATGAAATTCAAAAGTTTGCGGGGCTTTTCCTGTCTACCTGGCCAGTGCATCGGAGTTGAGAGTGCTGTCCAGAGCGGTCACAATGGAGCACTCTGGGATAGCTCCCAGAGGCCAATACCGTCGAATTGCGTCCACACTACCCCAAATTCAATCCAGCAAGGTCGATTTCAGCGCTAATCCCCTTGTCAGGTAGGAGTACCAAAATCTATTTTAAGAGCCCTTTAAGTCGACCTAAATGGCTTAGTTGTGTGGACGGGTGCAGAGTAAAATCAATCTAACACTGCTAAATTCAACGTAAACTTATAGTGTAGACCAAGACTTAGAGTAAATTACAATATCTAAAGTTGGTGTGACTAATGCTGGATGACTAAGGCATGGATAATTGTGGCAAGGACCACATCAGAGAGAAAAAGCCAGGACCAGAACAAAAAGGTGCTCTTAGCATTCAGGACTGAACCAGGCACTAACAACCCCAAATTGTGCATGTGTGGTGGTTGCACTTCCTCTATTAGGGGTGCTGTCATATGTTCCATCAACTCTTCCAGCTGCTTCCTCCAGCCCCCACCAGCATTATCTGTTTTGTCTGGATGGAGTCACAGCAAGCTAGCTCTCATCCAACCCCCTATTCACCTAGGACTGGGTAATTTGTTCCACGGCTCTAGAAGGGTCAAATGTGATGCACACATAGGGCTGAGTGTCATCAGCATAGTGAATACATGTCTCTTCTCTAGCTTTCTACCCCTCCTTGCAGCCTCATAGCCTCATATACAATAGTAGCAATATTGACCACTGTGGCATCCCTCAATAGATAGCCCTTGGGGCAGAGTTGCCCAAATTACCATTTGTTCTCTGAACACTCTCAAAAAGATAAGAATGGAGCCACTCAAGAACATCTCCATCCACCCCTGCTGGTGTCTGCTAATGCTCCAAAAAAAAACTTCATGGTCAACAGTATGAAAGGCTGACATGAGTCCTGGGATGTACCCAACCCTTCCACATTAGCATAGTACATGTACCTAAACTTAGAGGCAAATCTGTAGACATCCACCCACTAAGTCCTACAGGTTCTAGCTCTTGGTGGGTTTCCATTAATTGCTTACACACACATTTACTAGAGCTGGTAGAAGGGAAAAGCATGCATAGCCTTAGTTATAGCAAAAATCCATAGTAATTCCCAAGTTTGCACCTAGAGGGAAGTCAAAGAGGGGTCCTTTAATTCCACCCCTTGTTTGGTAATAAATAGCCTTAGGCCCTTGGTCTCTGACAGATAGGATCGGATAAGCTTCTGGTGATCTAACTGTTGCCTGTGGGTTGTGATGGGGTGCTGCTGCATTACCTCCCTGCTGATTGACCGTCCACAATGGATGTCATATCAGCTCATTGGTGATATTAGGCTACAAAGCACACACACATTTCCCATGAAAAGAATTCAGCATTCAATGTTCCAGGCTGAAACTCATCTTTCACTAACACCCTCGGCCTGTATCTTGATCCCAGCCTCCTTCTGCACTGTTCCCCCACTCACACAGTCCCTAAATCAGAGGCCTTATCAACCTTTCCCACTTCTTCCCCATTTAAAAGATCCTTTGGGCTACTGCTCTGTTAATGAATCAGAATGACTGTTTGGTCCAAGGACACTGGCTGCTCCCTTTCATCTGCAGGGGCCAGTCCCCCGTCAGTTTCTTGCTTGCTCTCTGCTGCTACAGGTCCACTCTTTTTCCCAGCTACTGTTTCCTGGTTCACTGGAATAGAGCTGTGCAGGAACCAGATTATCTGTTTGCTGGGAACATCCATGATTTAAAAAAAGAAATCTCATGAAACAAAGTTCCAAAGAGACATTGTTTGGGGTTGATCAAAATGCTTCATTTTAATACAATTAAAAAACATTTCGTTACAATTTTGACCTTATTTATTTATTTAGCATAAACACTGAATTTCATTTCAAAAAGTCATTTTGAAACCAGAAATTGAAACATTTCATTCCATAACCGGGACATAATCACTTTATTGAACCACTTCATTTCGGTTTGTTGTTGGTTTTGGGGGGAATTTTTAAACAAATTTTGTTGCAATTGCCATTTTTTCAATGTTTTAATTTTAATCAAATGGCATTTTTATGAAAAAAATATTAAAAGCATTTCTGACCAGCTCTATTTCAGAAGCTGTTCTCACCTCTGCATTGCTCTTGTGAGCAGCTGCCCGGGGTCTCTGCCAGCTTCACCATGTGGTTGCACAGCTTCCTCCCTATTAGGCAGGTCTTCTGTTCTCATCCCTGCTATAGAGCAACAGCCTTATCCCTTCCAGATTCTTCTGCAACCACCTAGTAGACTCTCTGCCTCTCATTTACTCCCAGCTCAAAGACAGCTGCCTCCATCTTTACTGCTCACTCACCATGCTCTGCATGTCCCTTTCCCTTCCCGCATGGTGAGGGAACCCAGTCATAGCACCGCAAGGTTTATGTCAGTTGAATTCCTGATCAAAAACATTCCACTCAAACAGAAAATCCAAGGGTGAAAAAGAATGAGCATCAATGTAGCTGTGTAACTGAACAGAGATATTAACAAATAATCAGTGATTTGTGCTTCAGTTTACCTTCCTCATTTTAATTTTAAGCTTAAGATACAGATTTGCTTGACACTGAATTTGAGTAAAATAAAATATTTTATTATAATAAGCTTTCTGCTGTTTCTGGCTAGCTGTAATAAACATGTCACCAGACAGTTAAAGTATTTTATCTGGCACAACATATGTAATGAAATTAATCTATGATGTTTATACAAATATAACTGTTCCATTACACCCATTCATTAACATTATGCATACACACAGCATAATAATTACAGATTATATGGTGCGACTAGATTAAGAAATGCCCAGTTAAGGCCCCAAACAACCTTAACTCTGTCCTATAGTGAAGTTGTAAGGGGGAAAATATTGGGGGTGGGTGGGATTTGTGTGTCTTTAAAAGTCAGTTTAATCCAATCTGGGACCACAAACACTAACATGCCTTAATCATAATTGTATGGTTATTGCGTGGAGTTACTACAGTGCAGAGAACAAATTGTTTGGCTGCCTTAACAGGGCATTTCTTCCCCTACTATATTTGGCTTTCTGTTAAAACTAATCTTAACTCTCAAGTATCAGAGGGGTAGCCGTGTTAGTCTGGTTCAGAGACCAACACCTAGAAAATCTCTACCAAGCATTCTCAAGACTACAGTACCCACACGAGGAAATAAGGAAACAGATCAACAGAGCCAGATGTGTACCCAGAAGCCTCCTACTGCAAGACAAACCCAAGAAAGAAACCAACAGGACTCCACTGGCCATCACATACAGTCCCCAGCTCAAACCCCTCCAACGCATCATCAGGGATCTACAACCCATCCTGGACAATGATCCCACACTTTCACAAGCCTTGGGTGGCAGGCCAGTCCTCGCCCACAGACAACCTGCCAACCTGAAGCATATTCTCACCAACAACTGCACACCGCACCATAGTAACTCTAGCTCAGGAACCAACCCATGCAACAAACCTCGATGCCAACTCTGCCCACATATCTACACCAGCAACACCATCACAGGACCTAACCAGATCAGCCACACCATCACCGGTTCATTCACCTGCACGTCCACCAATGTAATATATGCCATCATATGCCAGCAATGCCCTTCTGCTATGTACATCGGCCAAACTGGACAGTCTCTAAGGAAAAGGATAAATGGACACAAATCAGACATTAGGAATGGCAATATTCAAAAACCTGTAGGAGAACACTTCAACCTCCCTGGCCACACAATAGCAGATTTTAAGGTGGCCATCCTACAGCAAAAAAACTTTAGGACCAGACTTCAAAGAGAAACTGCTGAGCTCCAGTTCATCTGCAAATTTAACACCATCAGTTTAGGACTAAACAAAGACTGTGAATGGCTTGCCAATTACAGAACCAGTTTCTCCTCCCTTGGTTTTCACACCTCAGCTGCTGGAACAGGGCCCCATCCTCCCTGATTGATCTAACCTCGTTATCTCTAGCTTGCTTCTTGCTTGCTTATATATACACACCTGCCCCTGGAAATTTCCACTGCTTGCATCCGAAGAAGTGGGTATTCACCCACGAAAGCTCATGCTGCAAAACGTCTGTTAGTCTATAAGGTGCCACAGGATTCTTTGCTCAATCTTAACTCTGAATTTCCTGGGTTTATAATGCTTGGTTTGGGGATAATTATAATTTCCTTATAATTTTTTTTGCCCTAACTCTCAGCCTTAACTCCATTTTAAGTTTTGTCTGGTACTAAGTGTAACATTAATAAATGGACCATCTTAATTATTAAACAACATTTCCACTAGCACAGTATCTTATATTTTATAATAGTGTGAATCTGAAGTGGGGGAAAGGTACTAACACTATCTTCAGATCTGAGATTTGTGTATTGGTTAGTAAATTCTGAGGCATTCTGCACTAAAAGAAAATCTTTTTTGGTCTTAAAAAATTAAGGAAAAACAAAATATACATGTCTTACTTAGGTAAATCTTTAAAAAGCTTAGAACTTCCTGTTAAAGGTCATTTATAATTGAGGGATTCCTGAAACTAAACAGTTAGATACAATAACATTTGTTCAAAGTTGAGAAAGAAATGGCAAATGGCCACATTCTTAAGATCATGTAATTGAGTGAAATCTGGAATTTAATACCTCAGCAGATGATAAGTTCAAGGATGACCCTATTTTACAAAAGCCCAGTTGGAACGCATAAAGCCATCTGATTTTGAGTTTTCATGTGAAACATTTTAGAGCAGCAGGATTAATGAATGTATGAGAATGTGTCCTTGGATTAGAATGCATTCCTAAAGAATGAGAATAAGAAATATGAGAAATATTAAAAAGAAAACAAATGCAGCATTGTTAATTTCTTGCTATGTGGCTGGATCACTTGTAACTAAGTGTCCATAATATGGCTTCAGCAGTGGTTCATTTTCTCACAATGCACCTGCATACAATGGATACAGTTGTAAACAGTACATGATTCTGCTAAGAGACAGAAAAGACCATAAACTACAACTAAACTCTGCTTAGTCCTCTATACATGCTGGTAGATTTCCCTTCTGGAACTAACAAGATAATAAAAGTCTGCTCACATTTCTAGTTGAGACTGTAGTTTTCTAAGAACAGATCTTTGTAAGGATATGAAAAATATGATTTAAAAGTATGTGGGATATTAATGAAAAAATTATTTGGTTGTACCAAATAACCCAAAACTCTAATTTAAAATGAAGGTTAATGTCACAGCGGGTACACAGATCCTTATATTCATCTTATGAGATTTATTGTATTTGCTATAATACTTGATGAGTACAATGACGGGGTGGGGTAAGTAACTTAGATCTCAACTCTCTATATAAAAATAAAAATAAAAAAAGAAGAAAGACAAGCCAGAGCTGTCTGAATTGTGAACTTAGACTAGGTTCACAGTTAACCCAACAAGCATACCAGCTATTCCATTAAATAATTCCTTGGCTAAAGATCACTCTTGTAATAAGAATGAAAATGTTCACATCTGTAATGACAAAGCATAACTACTGAAAAAATAGAATTATTGCTAATGTTCAAGATGCCCACAAAGCTAACTTTTTTTCCCATTTCTAGATTTGCAGAGCCAGAAAATAAACCATTAACATTTTGTAGACTTTTTACTGCAGCAATAAGTTTAAGTGTCAAGTAAAATGATAAATCCAGGTGGGAACAGTATAGCAATTCTCCTTTCAATGAAAAATAGTCACTTCTTTAGAAGTGTGAATAGACAACTAGATGTTACTTCTAAACATTTTTTTATAGAGCTCAACTCTAGCTGGGAATAATTAATCTCTTTTTTACAGTTTCCATGGACCTGATCCAGAGCCCATTGGAGTCCTTCCATTAGATCAAGCCCTGTGTTAGTAAGGAAATGTCATCATCTTTTAGGTCTTGGGGTTTATTTCCTTGAAACCAGACTAAAAAATAAAACACTTAGGTCCAGATTGTCAAAAGTATTTAGGCTCCTAACTTCAATTGATTAAAATGGAAAACCCAACTATCTTTGAGGGAAGATTTGTGTCCTACAAATTAGTAATGGGAGGGACATGAGAAGTTATGGCATCATTGGCTGCCCATGACAAAAACACAGGTGGGAGTGCTGATAAACTTGTTCAGGCTGCAGCTGCTGTTGGCTGTGATGGGAAAAATGCTGTTCTAGGGATTAGGAATATATTGTAATCATGCCAGCCAAAACATGCATGACAAAACATGAAAAGGAAAAGTGAACAGCTATATAAATGGCAAAATACAGCAGATTTCCTTCAATTCTACATTAAAACAATCTTTATTAAATTATTCTCTCCATTTTTCTTGTGTCTATTCCGGTATGAGAGTATGAAAGCCAATTACATTTCTAGTTTTTATATACCTTTTTTCTTAAACACTCTTGATGAAAAATATCAGCTCTGCTTGGATCTAATTCCTAGGGCCAGAATCTGCCACCCTTACTCATGCTAAATAGAAACTTACAGCACAATGAGGGTTAAATGAGACTGTTCATGGAGTTCAGTGCTATTCAACATGTGGGAGAATATCAGAATCTGGCCCACAGAATTTAGAAATGAAAATGTACTCTCTAACATTTTGCCACTGATGACATTTCATACCACAATACGATATGCATGGCTGACACAACGTAATACTATATCGACATTTTTCAAGCAGAAAGCAGCTGATGTATTCTTTTCCAAGGCAGATGTTTTCCAGCTAGGCTATTGTCACTCATTAAGACAGTAAGTAAGACTTGAGTGAGTTATACTATGGCAAATACTATATATGCCAGCTCATCCATAACCTGCTGTGGGTTTCTCAGATAATTCTCTCTCTTGCTTGTTTTAATCATTTCAATATGACTGTTTTCCTTCTGAATGCATGAGGGTTTTTACGTGTGCCAGTAGCTCAAAGGAGTTATAAACTGACAGGTTTTTTTTTTTTTAAATTGCCCAAAATCTCTCTTATTCTGTTCTGTGGTACTGGTAACACTGTGTGAGTGAGTTGGTATAGGCAGCTTGCACACCATCCCTTTTAGTCTGCCAGGGGGAGGGCACAAGGGCATGGCTGGAGTGAACCGCTGTGACCAGTGATACCCAGCTCAGGGTTGGATGTGAAAATCCTCAAGCCTGTTCTAATCTACAGAGAGCTGGGACTGGTATAGAACTGGCCCCTGAATCACAAAGCCACAACTGCTTCCTTGATCCTGCTCCCCCACTGGGAGTTTTTCCTCAGGAAGGAGGGCAAAATTGAACTCATTGGTGTCTGTGGGAATAATAAACATGTAGGGGCTGTGTTACTGGGCCCTACTAGATCTATTCTTGCCACTTATATGAAGCAAAGAATTGGCCCCTGAATTTGATTTTGTAGCTCTCCATATGTATTTCCCCTCTCTTTTCAAAAACATAGGATACAATGACACTTAGCTTTATGACAGATGCACATTTTCCCGCTTTCTTTCCTGTTCCCAAAAAGGACTAGCCGCCCAAAATCTCTCTCTCTTTGTGATCCTGTCTGAAACCCTAGGTATGCACTTGGGCAGCTAGCCCCTACCACCTGCCACTCATGCCTCCCTGGCTACACATCTATTTTTAGTGTGCTAGCTCGATCAGAGCTGATACAGGCATGTTTGCTCAAGCTGGAAAGCCCTCAGGCTAAGGAAAGATGGACCTGTCTCCTTCTGGAGCCTATTTCAATGTCATTTCTTGCATCAGCCAGAAGGAGTCACTATGGAGTGACACAAGGCACAGGAGCAGAGCAGAAAAAAAGAAAGAAAAGAGCCATTTTGACAACAGAATTTGTTCTTAGGGGCTGTAAACGGGCTACTCACCGCCATGGCGCCTCCCGCTGGTTTTTCCGGGGAATTAGCTCTTTTTCAGCCCAGAGCGCCCTCTGGTTTTCCTCTCAGCCCCGTGTCCCTCCCAGGATCCCAGTGCCCCTTTAACTGGGTTTCCCCCTCCCCAGGGAACCCCCCTCTGCTTTCCCCGCTTCGCCTCAGAATGGCTACTGCCCAGTCGTGCTCTAGCCCCAGCTCCTGGGGCAGACTGCAGTATCCGCCTTCTCATCACAGGCAAAGGGGTTTGGACCTGGTGCTCTTCCTACCCCTGGGTCGCCCCTTGCAACCCCCCAGTACCTGTGGCCTACCGCTAGACTGCAGCCTGGGGTTTTCTAGGCTGGAGCTCCCCAGCTCCCTAGCCTGTTCCCAGCCCTGCTTCACCCAGGTACTTTAGCTCTGCTCATAAGCAGCCAGGCCCATCCCTCTCTGAAGGCAGAGAGAGACTGTCTGGGCTCTGGCTTCCCTGCCTTCTTATAAGCCCCAGGGCTTCAGTTTGGGGCGTGGCCCCAGCTGCGGCCACTTCCTTACTCAGCCCAGCTTCCAGAGCCACCCCTCTCAAGCCCTGGCAGGCAGCTTTTCAAGCCCCTCTGGGCAGGAGCAGGGTCCACCTTGCTACAGGGGCCTGTTAATTATAAGAAATCAGTCACTTGGTTCATACCTGTCAATAACCCCACTTTGCCTATGATAATCCTGAGTATTTGCTACCAGTCCTAGGAAACTGATGTCCTGGTCAATATCAAGTATGACTACAGCTGCTCTGCTCCCTACAGGCCATCCCCTCCCAGTAAATCAGCTGTTGGCCCAAACCCAGCAGTGAGATGATGCTAAGGAGTGGCTCCTTCTTTCCTCCTTGCAAAGAAATTAGTGGCTTAACGCACTTCTAACCCTGGCTCCCCTTCTCCCCCCTCCCACAGCTAGCAGTTCCCCTTCTGGACCCAAGCCACTACTAGTTTTACTGGAGAGGAGGTGGCTGACACTACAAAGCATCTCTAGCTTTCTCTCAACATTAGGCTGGGTTTAGCTAACATGAGCTAGCTAAGCCTGACCTAAATTCAACCATACTTCCTAGTGCAGATACAGGGTAACATCATTAGTTTCAGTTTAGGAGGTCAAGTTATAATGTGTTAGTGAAGTATGACCTAACCTCGATCACTATTCCTAGTCAAGACAAAGCCTAACAGGCCCTAGCCCAGACTGTGAGATATGTTAACCTCCCACCTCACTTCTCACTTCTGTTTCCCCAAATCCAATGACCTCCTTCCTACCTCCCCAATCTAGTGAACCACTTCCTGCCTCCATCCCCCTCAGCCCACTGAATTCCCTATAATTTCCCCAACTCCTTCCCTCACCAACAACCATCCCATCCTGCCTCTCCCAGGTGCTCACCTACTCACCACTCTTTACTGTTCCCCTAACTATCCCTGGCAGTTACCAGATCCATATTTATTCATAAAATTTTCCCAGGAAAATTGTTTGAAATGTTGGCAACTATCACAGAGCACAATGCTCTATCCAAGAGATATAAAAACTGTTCAGCTTGAACACAAAAGTACCCAAAATCAGCACTGGTTCAAGTTTGAACTATGACTAATGTGCTAACAATGATTTGCTTGAATTCCATTTGTGTCTGCAAGCTCTCTGTGGAAGCTTTTTATAAACACTTTTTTACAGATGGGACAAAACCAAAAACCTTTACCCCAATGCCCTGTAAGCTTTGATGGTTCAGATAACAGAAAATACAGATCTGAGCAACCCCTGGTTTTATTTTTACACAACCAATCTTCAAACAACAAGATTTTACAAAAGCTGTCCCCAGCCTCCTTTATTGAACAGGCTGTTTATTATTATTCACTGTTTATTCTCAGTTCACTACTAGTTTGTTGGGGTAAAAGTCACATGGTAGAAGTCACATAATATTCTGTGAGATCCCTGGTTGGCTGAACTTTTCTAGCTCCGCACACAGCATTGCGACTTGGTTGATATCTTTAGATCAGATGGAAAAGTCAAGGGGAGAGCAAGGGGGAGGAAATCTCCTTATCCATCCATCTGTCTGATACTGGCAAGAAGTGGCCTACTATATTTTATGAGTTTCTGTAATTCCCCATTTATTGTAGACTGCATGATTATTACTTTATATTTTGGCTCACATAATAATAGTCTAGCTTTGGAAGGGAACATTTGTTGCCCTGAGATAAAAAATTCAGACATTCAGACGTCGGAGTGGAGACCTAGTTTCACTTTCATTTCCAGCGTTAATATGGTGGTACCCTGAGGTTAATCAAAACCAGCGAACAAACCCATCTACACTAGTGTAAAGTCCTGTTTGAAATCATGTTAACTGAAATGTGTTTGCGAACACATTTTAAAACATGTACTATTTTCCTAGACCTGCCCACATTGAATAGTTTCAATCTGTTCATGGACAATTCACAAACAAAAGGAATACATCTGATACATAAATGGTTCATTGTGAACAGGGCCAGCCCTAGACCAAATTGCACCCCAAGCGAGAAGCGTCTTCAGTGCCCCCTCTCCATTTGTTCAACTTTTGAATACCTTATTTTTATTGCATTTGTAGCCCATTTCACTAGTTGGATGCATGATTTGCATGAATGATTTATCCCTGACATATAAGACAATAAGTTTGCATGCTAAGATCAGTAAATCTGTATGCAATATATAAGCAAATAAAAAATGTGTTTCCTCTAAGCTTATAGAAACTTTTTAATTTTAAGAATAACTGAAATGTACTAACATCAAGACATTGACTGCACACCAATACTGGATTCATCAGTATTAAATAGCGTTACAGTAGGTGACAGCCTTAAAATGTCAACCCTAGTCCTTGAGTTCAAAAGGTCACTTTTCTTGCCTTTGCCCTCACAAACTGAAGCACAGTGTCAGAGAGATCCAAAGACTGGCCAATGGCATTTTCAAGTGATAAAATAGCAAGCAATGTCAGTCTCTCATCAGCCATCATCAATCAAAGATATGTTTTAATGAGCCTGAGCTTCGAAACACTGTGCTCACCACTTGTGGCTGTGACCAGAAGCATGAGCAGAATCTTCAAAGCTATCCACACATTAGGAAAAGTTCTGCATCATGAATTAACTGGAGAACTTAGAGTGGAGAGTGTGTCCTGTGTTGCAAAATGTGATGGATGTTGTCCACTTCACCATAGAGGGTTTTATCATTGTCGTCTGAACATTCCCCACATGTCAGCATCCGGTGAAGGTCTGTATAATTGTTCAAGAGTGTTTTCCTATCCACTGGTAGCTTACTAAGGTCATACAAAACCCCCCAGGTCTTTTCATGGTGCTTCATTTTTCCAAACTTTTCTTCAATGGACACCCAAACAGTGTCAATGACTGAGCAAAAAAACACTCTCTTGAATTTTAATTCCGAGCTTCCCATCATCTTATCTCTGCCCTAAGAACCAAACTGTCTCTACTACCAATGAATACAAGTTTCCTTGAAGACAAGCTCAACTCCTAAGTTTTCTGCTGTTTCTTTGGCAGCAGTGATGGCATCTTCAATCTGTTATCTCTTTAGGCCACAATGAAATCAAGGCAGTTTCTCATCAAAGTAGTAATGGTCGCGATGTCCATCAACTGAGTGTAACATCTTGCTTACAACATTTACTTGGAACAGGATATCATGCCAAACCACAATTAAGATCAGAAATTTGAAGTTAGTGATCTGGTTTGCCAGGCTTTGCACCTCATGTCAGATTCTTGCCTCAGCTTTACTCGACCGTGCCAGTGCCATCAGGGCATCATTAACCTCAGTCACTTGGTACCCCACTGTCAATGTGGCTCTCCCAGTGAGTGTCACTTAGTGGCTTCAAGGTCAGATTTGTAACATTGTCTGTGAGGATCTTCCACCTGATAGCTGATGCTGAAAACAGGACATATATTATTTGCAGTATTCTGAAGAGAGATACTGAATCTAAAGAAGATGCTGTACTTTCATAGAATATCAGGGTTGGAAGGGACCTCAGGAGGTCATCTAGTCCAGGGTTTCTCAAACAGGGGTCGCTGCTTGTGCAGGGAAAGCCCCTGGCAGTCCAGGCCGGCATGTTTACCTGCCCCGTCCACAGGTCCGGCCGATCGCGGTTCCCACTGGCCGCGGATCGCTGCTGCAGGCCAATGGGAGCTGCTGGAAGTGGCATGGGCTGAGGGAGGTACAGGCCGCCGTGGACGGGGCAGGTAAACACATCAGCCCAGCCCCCCAGGGGCTTTCCCTACACAAGCGGTGTCCCCTGCTTGAGAAACCTTGATCTAGTCCAACCCCGTGCTCAAAGCAGGACCAATCCCCAACTAAATCATCTCAGCCAGGGCTTTGTCAAACCTCACCTTAAAAACCTCTAAGGAAGGAGATTCCACCACCTCCCTAGATAACCCATTCCAGTGCTACACTACCCTCCTAGTGAAAAAGATTTTTCCTGATATCCAACCTAAACCTCCCCCACTGCAACTTGAGACCATTACTCCTTTTTCTGTCATCTGGTACCATGGAGAACAGTCTAGATCCATCCTCTTTGGAACCCCCTTTCAGGTAGTTGAAAGCAGCTATCAAATCCCCCCTCATTCTTCTCTTCTGCAGACTAAACAATCCCAGTTCCCTCATGCTCTCCTCATACATCATGTGCTTCAGCCCCCTAATCATTTTTGTTGTCCTCCGTTGGACTCTCTCCAATTTCTCCACATCCTTCTTGTAATGTCGGGCCCAAAACTGGACACAGTATTCCAGATGAGGCCTCACCAATGTCGAATAGAGGAGAAAGATCACGGCCCTCAATCTGCTGGCAATGCCCCTACTTATACAGCCCAAAATGCCGTTAGCTTCTCGTCCACTATAATCCTTAGGTCCTTTTCTGCAGAACTGCTGCATAGCCATTTGGTCCCTAGTCTGTAGCAGTGCATGGAATTCTTCCGTCCTAAGTACAGGACTCTGCACTTGTCCTTGTCCTTGTTGTACTTTTCTTTGCCAAGCCACATCAATATGTTATCAAGCACTTTCCTTGCCATAAGGTCAATCAATTCTTTTTAAATTGTTTTGCTGCAGTAGTGGTCCATAGCTTCTTTACAAACTACTCAACATAGGTGTTTATGCATGACATCATCATATTTCCCAAGGAGATCTATCAAACCAAGGAAATTACCATTATGGTTAGTCAACAACTTATCCAACAAGTTCTGGAAAGCTAAATTATTCTTTGCAAGGAAGAGGGTAATTGAGATCAGATGCTCAAGCATGTTCCTCCAATAATGGGTTTCTACGTTAATAATATGCTGATTTTCTGCGCCTATGCATTTATTCAACTTGAACTCAGCCTCCATTCATTTGGAGTAGGCCGTAAAATGGCCACGTGACTTTTCATATTGCTTCAGAGCATCAGCTAAGTTATGCCAGTAATTGTACCTGGAAAGCACAGCAACAATTTGGCATTCTTGTCAAGTATTTTGCAACAAAACCAGAAAATTTTGTCAGTTGATTTTGAGTAAACTAGCCAACGCCAATTCAGTTCCTCACCAATCTCAAGCACTTATTTGAAGTGTGACTTTGAGAAGTGTCACTTCTGCTCATTTACTGGGAGATTTTTGAAAGGAATTCTGGGAGCTTTTGGGGAACCAGAGGAATTGTAGGAGGAGAGGTCAAAATCATATAAATCCTGGAGGAGAACTCCTATAAGCTCTCTGGTGATGACACCATTTCCTCTTCCTTTACTCAGAATGGAGGCCAGGATGAATGCTTAGTGTTTGGGCACTGGTCAGCAAGGAATGCTTCTGATAAAGCTTTTGAAAAGTAGCCATGTGGTGCATTAGATAGTTGTGGTAAGGCAGTGGAGGATGCTAGGGAGTGGCAGTGGAAATGTCCCAGCTATACATGTGGGAAAAGAGAGACCAGCAGTTCTGAATGGTCATGCACCCAACCTCTGCCTCTCCAGAGGCAGACCCTATGCAAAATTTGAGCATGGTATTCATCTCAGGGAATACCAACTTTGAGTCTTAGCCACAAACAATGAATAGTGGGACTTAGTTGTTCTCAAAACCTATATAATTTTTTGTGGGATCTAATTTTTGTAGTCCATATTCATTTGCACTGAATGCCTACTCACAGTTGCAGGGACATAGAAACCCATATAACTGGTACAGGTAAAGCTATAAAATTTGCAGTGTACACTATAATTGTAAGGCTGCTGTCAGACTTTCTTAAAGCAGAGCTCTAGAAACACATGCTCTAATGTATACAACAAAGGAGGTGCAATATGGAAGGTCCCTACAAAACCAAAAGATTGGTCTGGGTACCGTTCTATAAGCATACACTAGTGTGCCATATTTGTTAAGGATGCTTGATATAACAGACAAAAGCTGGAATTGTGAAGGGGTGTATGAGAGAGATTTGATTTGGAAGTCTGATTTAAAATAATTTAATCGCCTCATTCACTGTACTTTAAACTTCTCAAGTTTGAAAATAGTTAGTTAAAGTATTTAAACCTGAAACTTGAGAGTTAAGAGGGATTTTTTTTTTGGCCTAGTTGCCGTGGCACACATCTGGCAGGCAGGTGCATGTTCTCAATATCTGGATTTCCCCCTGCATGTCTCAGATCAATCTTTCAATCTATTTAATCACTGTCAGTATTGTCAGGCTCCATATCCTCCTCAAAGCAAAATGTTAAGGGTATCATCTTGTATTTATTTTTTCACATCAGCTTTACAGTGTATTTTCATGTACTAAATAGTTTTAGTGTTTCTGCTTCCTGCAGCATTATTTAGTGTATCCTCAGAGTAAACACTAGATGGTGGGCAAGTCAAGTATAGAATAAGAAGTATTAGAAATGCCAAACACCTTAGCTTTTCCTTTCACTGTTCATTAAATGGTCTTCATTTGCTGGCACAATAACCACCATAATCATAATACACTTCAGCTATCAAACAGGCATTTAACTCTCTTTGTTACTTTGACTCCTTTAGCAATATCAAGGTTCAACGTGGTGTTTACAACAATGCTGAAGTCTTACCACAAGCTTTCAGGATCTGGAAGTGTAAAGAGAGCATGTAGGACACACACAATGCTAGCAGGGCACAAGTGGGTCTAAGCAAAATAGTGCTTTTGATGGAATAACTTACTCAGAAAAAGATGTTGGGCCATACCATTCACACCATTGTAGTCAATGAAGGTGCACGGATGTGAAACCGAAGTAAATAAGGTCAGAATCCAGCCTGTTGTTATATACAGAACTGCTGAGAGAATTTGATATAGGGCCTGGACCTTTGTAGGAATCCAGCCTGGGTCCACTACTCACTCCCTTATACTGTCCTAGCTACTTCAGTAAAAGGCTGATTTCTAACTGTTGTCCTCCACAGGAGTGTGTTCACATGTCCCTGCCTGCCCACTTTGTACACTGTCACCTGCGTGCAGATCAAATCAGGGAGCACAAGGGTGTATGCATGTGGAAAGTTGAGCATGCACATATGGAAGCCTCACTGAAAATCCTACTCTGTTTGAAGTTTAATTGAACTCAGTACTGTTTAAGACTGTTGCTTTTCAGCTGTATACAGTATGAGAGCTAAGTTATTTTGAGGCGTTAACCACGTCGTATTTTACCAGATAATATGTTGTTATTGAGGTGAACACCCCTTTTGCTACAGTGCTGTGAGATGTTAGGCTAATTAACATCCCTCTGATTACGGCTTTCTGTGCATCCTAGGTAGGGTAACCATATTTCCCTATGCTGAATAAGGGACACCTGGTAAAATTACTCATATTCAGGCGAGTCCAATGGCAATCAGAACTATGCAGTCCAAACATTCAAATTAACATCAAGTTGACTGAACCCGTTACAAAGAAATACTGCGTAGTTGGATTCTTTTTATTTATGTTCTTATCTTTAAGGCTTTAAGATTCACACAGGGAGAGGTGACACACGCATACTCCCGTACACCTCCCTCACACAGGCAGGATGACCAACCGACACAATCCTCCCTGCCTGGCACTCTCCGCCCTCCATGCCTGGCTGGGCCCCTGGGATGGACTTGCATCTCCTGGTACCTGGCGCTGCATCTTCCCGAGGAAACATGTAAGGGGGCCCGTGGGGGCACATGCCTCTCCCCAGATTTTTGCCAAAATGTGGCCAGTAGCAGCTTTTTGGCACTGTGTGTGGGGTGGGGAAGGGATGGGACCTGGCCTGTGTCTCTGCAGAACTCATCTCTCCCCTGCCCCCACCCTCCCACCCAGCTCCCCTCTGACTGGAAGCCCCTTGTCCCTTCCTGCCCACACAGTGTCGAAAGGCAGCTACCGTCTCCAGGCTACTGCTGGCCACCAACATAACCCAGATGCCTCCTGTCCCCCAGCTACAGCACGGGCAGGAAGGGGTTGAGCCCTAAAGATGCATTGTGCACCAGGCCCCAGGGAACCTGACCACAGGGGCTTCAGCTAACCTGGCAAGAGAGGTGGCTCAGCAGGGGAGGGTGCTTAGGGGACAGAGGTGGACCCAGGGTGGGAGCAGGGGGGCGGGTGAAGAAGGTGCTAAGCCCCTGCCCAGGTCGCTGCTGTGGATCCTGCAGGGTCGGGGTGCGAACAGGTTGGAAATCGTTTCTGCCCCTGCCACTCCAGAGCTGAGCTGAGGGGCAGAGAGGCTTCCCCGTGCCAGCGCTGTGCGGGGCTTTGGCATGTGCAGGGCTCGGCTCCTCCTGGCCAGCACCCCGGGCCAGAGGGTCTTGGGATTTCCTGGGGTGCCGGCCCAGCCAGAGGCAGTGGGGGAAGGAAGGAGCCTACCAGGCTGTTGGTGAGCTGAGCACTCTGACCAGGGGCTGGTTCTCCACACAGCGCTGAGAGTGGGACGCGCCCCACTGGGGGGATACAGAGGAGCAGCGGGGCTGAGGGGAGTTAAGGGGCAAAGCAGGGAGAGGACAGCAATAGCTGGAGCACATAAAGGACCGATGAGTGAGCAGCGGAGGAGACACGTAATAGGCCACCACCTGGTGCCTGCCTGCACTCACCGGCCGCCACATCTCACAGCATGCAGCCAGTGCCAGCTGAAAATGGGACGGTGGGGCAGGACCCTGCTAGCCAAGAACCGGCACGCAGTAGGGGCTACGCTGAAAAACTAGCAGAGGGAGCAGCTGGCCCCATGCACTGCAGCTTTACCCTGCCACCGTGCTTGCACCCCCACCCCCATCATCAGCCACTGGACTCCCACACTCACCACTGGTGGGTGGACATCTGGTGAGCAGGGATCCAGCCAACAGCAGGACGCACCAATACTGATGGGAGGAGACAGAAAAAACAGGACAATTTGCCTGTTTTTAAGAAAAAGAAGGGACACCTGCAGGAGGGCTTAAATACAGGACTGTCCCTTTAAAAATGGGACATCTGGTCACCCTAATCCTAGACAATGTTTGAAGATGTTTGACCTTAAGGCACAATTCTGACTATACCTTATGAAGTTACATGGGTATTGGTCATACATTTTGCAAGTGCCAACCTGCAGTTGCAGAGCAGTAGCGATTAAGTTTGTGGCACTTTGTGGGCTCTGCTTTCTTGGGTAATTGTGGTACCACCTTGGGAGCACAGCTATATGCATACAATCAAACAAAGGATTAGTGACACTGAGATTTATCATCAGAACCTTTTTTTTACTCACTTCCATTAGATTCAGCCCTGACAGAAAACAACCACCAGTGATGATGATACATATAGAAAATATATCAAAAAGCAAAACAGTGAATTTTCTACGTGCATGTTTGTCAAGACTGATTCCCCACTCTGGCACTTCGAGTGCAGAAGGTGGTGGCCCACAAGGATTCTAAAAATTAATCCTGGCCACTCCAGGCTTGTATTAAGCTCCCAAGGTTACAGCTTCTCTCTGACCTTGGATGGGTAGATGCTGCCACCACCCAAATGCAAAAATACCCTTTGAGAGCCCAGGAAGATGCACCTGGGAATTCCTCCCTGTGGGGCACCCTCAAGCCCTTTCACCCCCCATCCAGGGAAGAGCCGAGAAAGGAAACAAAGGAAATCAGCTGTTGCCATCAGTTAATGAAACAACATATGCACAAACCTCTTAAGACACCAAAAATCCAATCCTGTTTTTAAAAAAAGGTAAATTTTATTAAAAACAAAAAGAAAGAAAATACATCTGGAACTTCGGCTATTGCTAGATTTTAAAAGAGCAAATGTAATAATTAAGCATCAAGAATGGTTTTCTTGAGGTCCAACTTAATGGTTACCAGCAAAACAAAAGCATTTGGGGTTAGCACAGAGGAGTCCGTGAGCTAAGAAGAAATAAAAGAAATAACCCTAATCGCATCTTCCTAGACATTTCCTGATCTACTTACATATCTGGGATTCAGATAAGTAATTCCTAGGTATGAGCTGATGATTTTTCATACTTGGTTTAGCTTCTTACAGCATTGCTGCTCTGTGTCTCCTCTTTCTGGAGAACAGACAGACAGACCAAGGGAAAGGTTTTTTTCCTAATTTTAAAAAGTTCTAGCCCTGCCATTGGTCAAGTGCCCACTCCCTTTCTTTTACCTATGGGCTTTTTAACCCTTTACAGGTAAAGCAAGTAGAGAATAACTACTAACAGGGATTTTGTAGTTAACTGGCTGGCTGGGTGTCCATAAAAGGGAGCTACCCCCACTCTTCATTTATCACAATGTTCCTGTGGTGATGTGGCACTTTTAATACATTTATTTTGATATGTGACTGTGAACTGGCATGGCTTCTCTATCATCCCCATAAGAAATGTTCTGTTGCCTTTGGACTGCTGCCTTATCTATACCTCCTCTTTTTAGGGAAGGTGATTGAAACAGCAGTGACTATCCAATTCCAGGTGCATTTGTACAAAAATGAAATTCTGGGAGAGTTCCATTATCAGCTTCAGCCATCTTTTGGAGTTGAAAATGTGCTTATCACAGTCATCATTGATCTTGTTTTAGACTGGGGGATCAGATGGCAATTTTGTTCACGCTGAACTTCTCAGGCGCTTTAGATCAGTGGGTCTCAAAGCCAGTCCGCCGCTTGTTCAGGGAAAGCCCCTGGCAGGCCGAGCTGGTTTGTTTACCTGCCACGTCTGCAGGTTTGGCCGATCGCGGCTCCCACTGGCCACGGTTCACCACTCCAAGCCAATGGGGGCTGTGGGAAGTGGCGTGGGCTGAGGGCTGTGCTGGCTGCCGCTTCCCGCCACCCCCATTGGCCTGGAGCAGCGAACCGTGGCCAGTGGGAGCCACGATCAGCCGAACCTGTGGAAGCGGCAGGTAAACAAACTGGCCCAGCCCACCAGGGGCTTTCCCTGAAAAAGCAGCGGACTGGCTTTGAGAAACACTGCTTTAGATAGTGATGAATATGATTTGTTGCTTCACTGAAAAAATGTTGAAGGTATGTTTAGAACTGCCCTTCACTGTTTCAAATCATACCTAGAAAATAGTCAATCATTGGTGATGGATAATTGTGACATGACTGCAGAACTTGAAATGTGATATCTGTGACACATATGGAAATTTCTTGCAATATCTTTGGAGAACCTTACTGTATTATGTTTATGTATCATTGTGGGCCGGGATTGTATGCAGCCTCTCTAGTGGGGAGATGTGACATCTGTGAAATCTGGGAGTTCAAAAGAATATATTTAAAATGTGTCGGACAAGTATGAACTTTTGGGACAACACATGTTAAGTGGATTTCCTGGGGAATTCCTAGAGAGAAGTTAATGCAAATTCCCCAACTCCTCTTGTGCAAAATCCCAGCCTTTTGAAGCTGCTCTGAGGAGGGTGTCATTGCCTGCTACAATACCTATTACAGAAGGCCAAGATCAAAGACCCGAGATGTATAAAGAAATGGCTGATCTGCCTCCATTCTGGTTCTGGATCTAAGACAGATGAACTTGTAACCATGGGAAAACCCAGTTGTGGTTTTTGAAGGATTAAAACATACCAGAGTCCTTGGCTGGAGTTGGGGACTACCCCAATAAGCTTTCTAGCCTGTGTATAGGTTCTGTTATTGTTTTAATATGTTTTATCTACCATGCCCTTACTTTGAGAATGTGCTTGCTGCGAAGGAGCTGTGTGGTAACTTACAACTGCTGGCAATACAGTGGTCATATCCCTCAGAGAGAAAGCAAAGTGCAGAGACTTTTAGGCACTCTGGCTTGCTGGGGATATCAGTGTAAGGCAAGGAGCTATGCAGACTTAAAATCCCCAGTCAGGGGGGAGTAAGATATAAGTCTCTGCCCAGTGATAGCTGGGAGCCAGAAGCCTAAAGTGGGTGGACCTCAGAGGGGGAACATAGGTGCAGTTGCCCTGAAACTGTGCCAAGATCCATCAAGAGTCTTCACTACTCTCATGTTGTTCAATAGATATATGAAACCTCATGGTGAGCTTATTTCCAAGCACTAGTGTAACAGACAGCTCTACTCACCACTGGATGGCACTGACTCCTGGTGGTTCTGGGGATTAGCTCTGCCAGGCCAATGCCCCTTCTGGTGGTTGCACTCTGTCTTTTTCTCTCTCGGCACACCCTCTCTCATTCCAGGAACTGATTTGGCCCTCCAGCCAGGTCACTATGTGTTTTCCCCTTCTGGGGGATCTCAAAGTCCTTCCTCACAAATGGTCTCAGGCAGTCATCTCCAGTGCTTCCCTGATGGTGCAACTTCCCCAGTGGCTAGTAGGGGAACCCAGGTCTGGCCACTACTCTGGGTTCCAATCCTGGGACCCTGTACTTGGCAACAGTGGTCTGCTTTCCCTCAGAACTTGTTTCTTCTTCCCTGGACTCTGTCCTACAGTTTCTGTTTCCATCCCCACACCTCAGAAGTAACTATAAACTGACCCCTGTAGCCTCAAACACACCTCCCTTCTCCCAGGGAATGACTGCAGTCTACTTCCCTGCAGCCCCCTTCTCCTGCCTGGCTTTATAAACCCAGCCCAGCTCCTCCCCCAGATGGGCTTCATTGGCCAATTAGGCCTTAGCATGCCCTGTCTTTCCTCCAGGTGCAGCTTATAGGTTCTTTGGCCTAATTTACCCCTTCAGGCCTTGTGTGGGGTGGACACTCCATCACAACTAGGTACAATTTGCTTACAATACATAATGTTTCTTGCATGCTGGACACAGTAAGTTCAGTCTCTGTTTTGGAGGAATGCTTGAATGATATTACCAACAACTTCTTTCTCAACTATGGAAGAGAGAAGTCTTATTCTTTTTGGTTGTGTACACAAGAATGCTCACTCAACCTTCATATCCCCACTTGTTAAGATGATTCATTCAGAGGTAGTCAAGTTCATTATCTTGGCATCAGTTTTGATCATGCCTTTTCCTTAGAAAGCCATATTTTAGACATGACAAAAGATTTGAATATTGTAATTAGCTCTTCACAGGTCTCTTAGTAGTTCTTTTCTGTTCCTTTCTGCTTGTTCAGAATGCAGCAACACAATTCTCACTAGTTTGGGTGAGAACGTCAGATGTCATGGGTAATAAAAAGTAGTAAAATATCTTCCATTCACAGAGGTTACCAGAATCCCAAGAACTGAAATTATCCATCTGGAGTTAGTGCTTAATATTTTTTTTACCCATATTCTAATAAGATCTTTGAGAGCAAATGACTGAATGCAGTGAACATTCCATTTGGTGTAGGGTAATGAAATACCTGCTATATGTACAGGTCACCAAATTCCCCATGAAACTGGAGTTACTCATCTCTATCTACCATGAGAATTCTTTCATTTCTATTCATTTGCAGCTATGCTGTGCAACCCTTATTCATGCTGGTGAGCATTTACACCAGTAGTCCCTTTGAATAATGATCTCAGAATTATAGATATGTAGGGCTGAAAGGGACCTCAAGAGGTCATCTAGTCCAACATCCCTCATTAACCCCCTCCTCCACTCTGAAGCAGTATTAGTAAGGGTTGAACTGTCTACCTGTATAATCTAAAAATCAAATCTAATGTGATCTTTGATAATTTAGCACATAGGGTAATAAGCATCATAACAGTTCCAGAGAAAGCACTAACTTGAATTTCCTGGGAGTCCTTTGACTCCTAAAAACCTTTGATTGTCTGACAGATATAATATTTACATTACTTTAGAGAAATCTTCCAAAAATCACATGCACTCTGCCTTTGTAATTAATGTTTTTTTGCTCAATAGGCATTAACAAGCTGAGTGGAATTCTCCCAAGGTCAACAAAAGACTAGGGCATGCAAAATACTGCTAGGTTGAATAAACTTGTTAAGAATAAATGTAAGAGCTGGCTAAAGCAAGCAATAAGTCTTTTTCTCTGCATTAGCAAGACTGTATGTTTTTCATATTTCATACAGTTCTGAAGTCCATATGTAATAATTTCCCATCTCTTTTGGTTAGTGCTGTCAAGCCATTAAAAAAAATAATTGTGATTAATTGCATTATTAAACAATAATAGAATACCATTTATTTAAATATTTTGGATGTTTTCTAAATTTTCAAATATATTGATTTCAATTACAACACAGAATACAAAGTGTTCAGTGCTCACTTTATATTTATTTTCACCTCATACAAGGACTGTAATGCAATTTCTATCATGAAAGTTGAACTTACAAACGTAGAATTATGAAAAAAAAACTGCATTCAAAAATAAAGAAATGTAAAACTTTAGTGCCTACAAGTGCACTCAGTCCTACTTCTGTTCAGCCAGTCACTCAGACAAACAAGTTTGTTTAATTTGCAGGAGATAATGTTGCCTGCTTCTTGTTTACAATGTCACTTGAAAGTGATAACAGACATTCGCATGGCACTGTTGTAGTCAGTGTTGCAAGATATTTACGTGCCAGATGCGCTAAAGATTCGTATATCCCTTCATCTTCAACCACCATTCCAGAGGACATGCATCCATGTTGATGATGGGTTCTGCTCGATAACGATCCAATGCAGTGCAGACTGATGCATGTTCTCTTTCCTCATCTGAGTCAGATGTCACCAGCAGAAAGTTGATTTTCTTTTTTGATGGTTCACGTTCTGTAGTTTCCGCATCAGAGTGTTGCTCTTTTAAGACTTCTGAAAACATGCTCCACACCTTGTCCCTCTCAGATTTTGGAAGGCACTTCAGATTCTTAAACCTTGGGTTGAGTGCTGTTGCTATTTTTAGAAATCTCACATTGGTACCTTCTTTGCGTTTTGTCAAATCTACAATGAAAGTGTTCTTAAAATGAACAACATGTGCTGGGTCATCATCTGAGACTAATATAATATGAAATACATGGCAGAATGTGGGTAGAACAGGAGACATACTATTCTCCCCCAAGGAGTTCATTCACAAATTTAATTAATGAATTATTTTTTTAATGGGCGTCATCAGCCAAAGCATGTCCTCTGGAATGGTGTCCAAAGCATGAAGAGGCATATGAATGTTTAGCATATCTGGAACATAAATACCTTGCAATGCTGGCAACAAAAGTGCCATGCAAATGCCTGTTCTCACTTTTGGGTGACATTGTAAATAAGAAGCCAGCAGCATTATCTCCCATAAATGTAAAAAAAATTATTTGTCTTGGTGATTGGCTGAATAAGAAGTAGGACTGAGTGGACTTGTAGGTGTTAAAGTTTTACATTGTTTTGTTTTTGAGTGCAGTTATGTAACAAAAAAAATCTACATTTGTTGCACTTTCACGACAAAGAGATTGCACTACAGTACTTGTATGAGATTAATTGAAAAATACACCTCTACCCTGATAGAACCTGACCTGATATAACACAAATTCAGCTATAACACAGTAAAGCAGTGGGGAGCCCTGGTCCCTTTAAAGCGCCACCCAAGCCCCGCTGCTTTACCGCGTTATATCCAAATTCGTGTGGAGCCCCGGGCCCTTTAAATCATCACCCGAGCCTAGCTGCCAGAGTCCGGTGGTGATTTAAAGGGAGCAGGGCTCCCCACAGCAGCTGGAGCCCCAGGCCCTTTAAATCCCTGCCCGAGCCCTGCTGCCAGAGCTCCGGCGATGATTTAAAGGGACCGAGGCTCCCCGCAGTGGCTGGAGAACCGGGCCCTTTAAATCACTGCTGGGAAAGCCGGTCCAGTCCGGCACAGCGTACCGGCAAGAGCCATACCGGACCAAACCCGATATAACGCAGTCTCACCTATAAAGCGGTGAGACTTTTTGGCTCCCAAGGACCATGTTATATCAGGGTAGAGGTGTACTATTTATTTTGTTTATCAATTTTACAGTGCAAATATTTGTAATAAAATAATAGAAAGTGAGCACTGTACACTTTGTATTCTGTGTTGTAATTTAAATCAATATATTTGAAAATGTAGAAAAACATCCAAAAATAGTTAATTCATTTCAATTGGTATTCTACTGTTTAATAGTGCAATTAATCATGATTAATTTTCTTTGGTTAATTGCGTGAGTTAACCACGATTAACTGACAGCCCTACTTTCTGTAGTAACAAAAGAATACTACTTTGTTTCCTTGCCATTTTACACTTCCTTATTTAACCTCTATAATAAATGCTAAATTATCTACTAAATATCAAAACTTCATTTTGCTTTGGAGTCCTTAAATTAGTTCAGAATTAACCCTGAACCGCCAAAGCCCATCTTAGTCTGGCTAATTGGGTGGCATATCAGAAGTTTAAGAGAGATCAAATATGTAATTGGTCTTGTTCCTGTTCCCCATCCAAAGTCTGCTCAGAGTAAATGGTGAACTGTGAGAAACTTGGCTAGGAACACTGTTTCATGCCAAAATTAGACAATGCCACTTCCTGATTTTTCTGTGAATTAAAAAGTCTTCTCTGATTTATCTTCCATTGTTAGAGATGCGAGTTGATTCTGTCTGGATTAGGTTGCTTAGCACTGTTTGGATTGCCTGTGTGAAATTTCATATACCTGAGACTATTTCAGATACCCAACTGGACAGCCAGTTTGCTATTTCTGAGTTGCTAAATTTAAAAAAAAAAAAAGAAAGGATTCAGTAAAAAATAACCCTGTAACACCAGTTATATCATTTTGTGATTATTGAGAAAAGGCATATATTAGGAAGACTTTAATTAGAAGATTACAAAGAAAAAAATCTAGAAAGATAAATTCAGTTTAAGGAACACAACTGTTCTTTTAAGAGCTCCTTTTTTGTGATTCACAGATTCTTGAAATGTTTAGCTTTTTAATTTGTAAAGAAAATGCTTGGTTTTCCCCTGTGGATTGGGGCTCTGAACATACAATTATGAAATGTGCAGATGGATAAGTTCAAGCCATATATCAGCTTTCCTGCCTTCTGTATACCCTTTGTTGTCCCGTCAGTTCTCTTTCTTGCTATCTCTCTCATTCTTGTTCTGTTTGTAGGAAATAAACAAGGATATACGCTACCAGTATATAGACCAAACAACACTGACATTTTCCAGAATGATCTCAGGTCAGTGTCAACCTACCAGGGCAATTTTTTCCAGCAAGCTTTGTCTGTGAAGTGTGCTAAATTCTGCCTTGTCAATCGTAGATTACAGGTAATTATTCCTCTTCTTGTCACCAGTACCTGTCTTGCAGCAAGACCTGATAAGTTGTCTCTAGCATAATGTCTCGCTTGTTGATTATAAGCAACGACAGCATACGAGCTCTAGCTAACCATAACAAAATGTGAGGAGGAACTCATCAATTTTGGTGGCCATTCTGATAGATCTTGACATTTCATGGTGTGATGTGTTGTGTCACCTTGTGGTGATGATATGAAGCCATTGGAAAAGTTGAAGAAATACATCTGAAAGGAATTCATGGCACCAACTAGGCATCAATAGTCAGAAACAAATAATGAGTGCAAAGTGTTTGGAGCAATAAAGTCCACTTTACTTTAACCCTTGAAGATGAGTAATAAAACGGCCAGACAGTGATGAGCCATCCAGCTGAGCTAAAAGTTGCTCTATCAAAACAACATGCCTAAGGTGAACACAAACAGGTATGAAGCCACCAGGCCAGCCACAGGATGTCCTGATCTCTGTACCGAGACAGAAAATATTGGATTTTTAATGGCAATCTCAGTTCATAAAAGACTAATGAATGGAATAACAGGAGTTTTGCAGTTTAGGTTTGAGGAAAAATTGCAATTGACATCAGTGGAAACAGGATTTGACCCAGGGCCATTTCATCTTGAGAGAGACAATAATACTTATTACAAGATATCAGTGCTTTCTGTAGTCATTGTTATCTTTTTCTGGTAAAAAGGATAATAAAATAGATTAATATTGTTTAAAAGTTCTCATCAGTAGAGCATGTTTCTTGGTCCATGCTTAGGCCTGGGGTACACTAACAGGGTGGGGGGGTTCGAACTAAGATACGCAACTTCAGCTACGCGAAGTCGAAGTATCTTAGTTCGACTTACCTGGCCGTCCTCACGGTGTCGAGTTGACTGACAACATGCTCCCCCATCAACTCCGCTTACTCCTCCTGCTGAGGTGGAGTACAGGCGTTGATTAGCGGATCGATTTATCGTGTCCAGACAAGACACGATAAATCGATCCCTGATACATCGAACACTACCTGCTGATCCGGCGGGTAGTATAGAGGTACCCAGTCAGATGCACTTTATTCAATACAGGGCTCTTTATACAGCTAGACATCCAGTTGTATGATAATCATAGAAATGTAGGGTTGGAAGGAACCTCTTAGATGTCTGGGAGAGAAAGCCCAAACTTCCCAGGATCCTAGTGCTTTTATATCCATATGTTCCCAATTGAACCCAATTTTGAAGTCCGCAGAACTTGTTTTCACAGAGAATGCAGGATCCAGTGCTCCAGTACAGTATTTATCTCAGCTGCATCCAGTCACCCTCAATTGACCTACTGATTCTCCTTTTACTCCAGTTTCACATCAGTTGATTGTGTTAAATATTACTATATTTATTATTAGACACCATCAGCCATCCAAATAGGGCTCCAGAACCAAATTCTAATTTCATTTATACCCACTGTGCACAGTAAAATTTCACAGGCATGAGGACAGAATTTAACCTACTGTGTAGAATGAAAAATAGAGATAAAAATCTTAAGACCTTATGTTCAACTGATGAAGATATCAGGGGAGGATGAAACAGTTTGAGAACGGTCTACTAAAAGTCTGAGAATTACTATCTGAAATCCGAATATCTTTTTTAAAAGGAAAATGAATAGACAGTGTAAGGCAGAGGATAGAATCCCTTGTTTAACATTTACCATTTAAACTCTGACTAATAGTTATATCTATTAAAGTGCATTTTAACTGTTTGTGATTCACAGACAGATTGTTTAAATGCAGCCCAGTTTATCCATCTGGTTTCTTAGGCCTCAATCCTGCAACTTGTTCCCACAAACAGAACCCCATTGACTTCAATAGGGCTCCATGCAGGTAGAAGTTGTGCCTATGAAGAGCCCTACTGAAGTCTGTGGGGCTCTGCGCAGTCATTTACCTATGTTGCAGGTCTCAGTTCTGATTAGGTGCTAGGGTAATATAAATATTAAATCTTCATCATCATAGCTTGTTGCTCCAAGACTGCAGCCAAGACCTGGTACTGTCACTTGTCTCAAATAGTTCCTTGGGAGTACAGAATGATCATAGATTCCAAGGGGCCATTGTGATTATCTAGTCCAGGGGTAGGCAACCTATGGCACGCGTGCCGAAGGCGACACGCAAGCTGATTTTCAGTGGCACTCACACTGCCTGGGTCCTGGCCACTGGTCTGGGGAGCTTGGCATTTTAATTTAATTTTAAATGAAGCTTCTTAAACATTTTAAAAACCTTATTTACTTTACGTACAACAATAGTTTAGTTATACATTATAGACTTATAGAAAGACCTTCTAAAAACATTAATGTATTATTAGCACGCAAAACCTTAAATTAGAGTGAATAAATTAAGATTCGGCACACCACTTCTGAAAGGTTGCCGACCCCTGATGTAGTCTGACCTTCTGTATAACACAGGCTATAGGACTTCCCCAAAATCATTCCTAGAGCAGAGCTTTTAGAAAAATATTCAGTTTAAAAATTGTCAATGATAGACAATCCACTACAACCCTCAATAAGTTGTTCCAATGGTTAATTACTCTCACCATTAAAAATTTACACCTTATTTCCAGTCTGAATTGGTCTAGCTTCAGTTTCCAACCATTGGAGCACATTATACCTTTCCCTATTAGATTGAGGGAACCACTCAAATATTTGTTCCCCATGTAGGTACATATAGATTGAAATCAAGTCACCCCTTAACCTTTCATTTGCTAAGTTAAATATTGTGATGGACTCAAGCAGCTCAGTCTAAGGCAAGTTTGCTAATCCAATGGTTCCCAAACCCTTTTTCTGCCAAGGACCCCTTGGTATCTGACTACATTTCCCAGACACTTTTCATTCATAAGTTTCATGTTATTATATTAGTTAAGTTAGTTTATTATTTAAAAAAAGAATCTGTAATTAAATAAGACTCCCAAAGAAACCAAATGTAAACAGTCCAATTATTATTTTCACTTCAAGTGAGAGGTATAATCCTGAATAGCAAGTACGGTTCTACCAGAATGCCCCCAACAGCATGGGAATGCCCTCACCAGCCTGACCTCTCACACACGGTGCACGCAAAGTCACCGTAATGGGATGTCACCCACCTCTTGCAAGCACCCCCTGGTCGAATGTGTTCATGCCTGCAGTTTTTCCTCAACTTCCTCCACTCATAGTGCCCCCTATCTGCTGCTGCACTTATCAGGCAGGTCTTCAGTGACTCAGCCCTCTGACCAAGTCACACACAGTCCATGTGTGAAACTAAACAAAACAAACCCCTTGCGAGGTATACTGTCCAGCTGTGCCTATGTCAGAGCCCTCAGTAATATCCTGAAGTTCTTCCTGGGCTCAGTCCCTTCACAGTCCAACTCTTATCACAATATCCCTCCATTGGAAACATCTCTGTAGCCCTCTCTGGGCTCCGGTCCTAAGTCTGACAAAGAGGGCCCATCTCAGCACCCTAGTTGGACAGCTTACATGCAAAGGTTCCTGCTCTGGGTTGGAGAAGCACCCCTGGGGCTTCCTCCCTGGACACTCTTTGTCAGTCTCTATCCCCAGCTCTCCAGATGGGTCAATCTCAGTTCAGACCCCTTCCGGGGCAGGTAATGGGTAACAGTTCCACGTACAGTCCCTTCCCTGGGCCTGTCTAAACTCCCTTCTCTCAGGGCACAGCCACTTCCCCACAGCTGCTGGGTCCCCAGGCCCCAACCCAGGGACCCTCTAAGTAGTAGCCATATACCAGGTCCCTTTAACTAATTGCATTTCCATGGGCTACTTCCCCATGGCCCTTGTCTTTTTCAAATCCCAGCAGCTAGCCAGAAGCATCTTCCTTGCTTGCTCCCCCAGTCCCTGCCAGCAACTACCTGCCTTGGCCCTTTCAGCTCCTGCAGCCAGCCAGGAGCACCTCTTGCTCCCCTGGTACCTGCCAGCAGACTAAACTCACTCTGGCCCTGTAGCTTCTTTTATACAGGCCTGCTGGACCCTGACTGGCTGCTAACTGCAGCCTCTTTCCTGATTGGCTGCATCCCACGCAGCCTCTCTAGGGAGCTTGGAGGACCCTCTCCACTGCCTTTTTGTGGGGCTGGGTGTGGCAGAGCCATGTGGCCTCCAACAGGGGGCTTCAGGGCCTACTTCACCCTGTCACAGTCACACTGTGTGAGGGATGCCATTTTAAGACCAAAATGGTGTCCTCAATGTGGTAAAAGAACTGGAACACCATTCAGGCATGTTCCAGCCCCACTGCAGTACTCCTCAATGGATGGACCCTCCATAACCCATTGTGGACCCCTGAGGGTTCAGGGACCCCATTTTTGGAACCACTGTTCTAATCCTTTAATCATTCTCATGGCTCTTCTTTGAACCCTTTCCAATTTATCAGCATCCTTCTTGAATTGTAGCCACCAGAACTAGACCCAGTATTCCAGCAGCAGTCCCAAAGGTACCAAAATACAGAAGTAAAATAACCTCTCTACCATAAGTGCCAACTCTGTGGGTGCTCCAGGGCTGAAGGGTGATGAACACCCACCAGCATCCCCCTATCAGCTCCCCTCCATCACCCCCCCAATGTTTCTCTCCCACCAGCAGGCCCCATGAATCAGCACCTCTCCCTCCCTCTCAGTGCCATGATCAGTTGTTTTGCGGCGTGCAGGCAGGAGGCTCTGGAGGGGAAGAGGGAGGAGCAAGGATGCGGCGTGCTTGGGGGAGGGGGCAGAATTGGGCAGGAAGAGGCAAGGTGGGGCCTTGGAGGAAGGGGAGGGGCCTGGGGCAGAGCCAGGGGTCAAGCACCCACCCGGCACTTTGGAGTCAGCGCCTGTGCTCCTACTTGACATTCCCCAGTTGATGCATCAAAAGATTGTATTAGCATTTTTGGCCACAGTGTTGCACTGGGAGCTCATGTTCAGCTGATTATCCACCACAACCCCCCAAATCTTTTTCAGAGTCACTGCTTCCCAGGACAGAGTCCCCCATCCTGTAAGTATGGCCTACATTCTTTGTTCCTATTAGCCATATTAAAACACACATTGTTTGCTTCCACCTGGCTTACCAAGCAATCAAGAATCAGAGCCCCATTGTGCTGGATGCTAACCAGCTTACAGTTGAGTCAGACAGACAGCTGGCAATGGACAGTACAATGCCAAATGCACAGATCTTGCTAGTTACATTTTTAAAGATTTTCCTATTTCCCTCTGCTTTTCCTGCCCCAGCTGCCCATCCAATGCTGATGCCTGGTGCACAGTCCCTGCCCCTGGGCCCTACAGCAGCTCTGGTGGAGTATGACTCTCCCCCTGCCAGGGATATATGACAGGAAGGGAGACAGAGGGACTGTGTCGGGGAGTGCACTGGGACAGGAGGTGTAAGCAGAGGTCAAAATGTGGGGGGAAAAGGCAGGACCCTATCACGTCCCCCCAAGGTACATGGGGACAGTGAGCCCTCAGCACAGGGAGCAGTGACAGGCCACACAAGCAGGGAATATTGGACTGAATTACAAGAGACCAGGCGCAGTCTGGAATCCACACAGCCCCATCCCTCAGTGAAGGGGTTGGACCCTCTTGCCAAAGACATTCAGCACTGTGGAGTCTGGAGGAGGGCTAGGTGGGATGAGTAGGGCTTCTCCAGCTGTACTCTATCGGTCCAGGTAGGGTGCCAGGGGCATGTGTCCAAGGGTGCGCTGAAAGGAGCAGTGCCTTCCCATCAGTCAAACAGTCCTTCCACCCATTCCATTGCTCCTTCAGGGTGTACTTGAGCATTATGTCACTGGCATCCATACTAGTCACGCTGAACCTTTCCTCCACCAGCGTAATGGAGCTGACCATGCCAAGAGGGGGCACTGCATCAGACAGTGTTCAGGTGTTTGTCTAGGCTCTCCACATTCACACCTGTGGACACTTGGATATCTTGGGATGGTACAATCCCTGAGCACTATTAATGTCCATTGTGCCTTGGAATCCAATTAGATCAGTGGTGCCCAAACTTTCTGTTGCACCTCCACCCTTACCAGTTATGGAATCTGTCCATCTCCACTCCATTCCTGCACAGTTGGCTCAGCAGAGGAGCTTGGCTGAAGACAGAGCTGAGGATGGAGCTAGGGCTAGAGGCAGAGCTGTCCTGGGGGTGGAGAGGGAATGAGGGCAGAAGTGGGCTGAGAGTGGAGCAGGTGGTGGAGTAGAGCTGTGGCTGGGGGCAGAGTGAGCTTGGGTTGACCTCCTCCCCACCCCCTGTGGGGGCTGGCCCTGGCCATGCTGCATGTCTCCTCGAACATTCCTCTGCACCCCACTGTGGTGTGCACCCACAGTTTGGGGGCCACTGTATTAGATGGAATGCTGACATTCAAACAGCACATCAAGAAGCTAAAAAGGAAAGTTAACTCCAGGAATTGTGTACTCCAGAAACTGGCCCACATTAAATGGGGAGCTAACCCTATAACACTCCGAGCAACCAGTCTTGTCCTGTGTTACTCAGCAGCGGAGTACTATGGCCCAGTATGGTCTCGCTCAAGTCGGGCACACAAAATTGATAATGAATTCTCTCAATCCCAGAGGTTCATTGCAGGGACTTTGAAACCAACTCCCACGCTGTCTGTAAACTGCCTTGTGAGAATTGCCAGAGAGGCAGGATGCCTTCAATAATAATGATAATAATACTTCCCTATGAAGCAGCTTGCATCAGAGTTTAATTCAAACTGCATATATATGTTACTTCTATTTCTCCTTAATAAAAGGCTGTGTTTGACTGAACTATATGTAGGGCCCTACCAAATTCATGGCCATGAAAAATGCGTCACAGACCATGAAATCTGGTCTCCCGCCCATGACATCTGGTCTTTTGTGTGCTTTTACCCTGTACTACACAGATTTCACAGGGAGACCAGTGTTTCTTAAACTGGGGATCCTGACCCAAGAGGGAGTTGCGGGCGGGAGGGTGTCAAAGGTTATTTTAGGGGGGTCGTGGTATTGCCACCCTTACTTCTACACTGCCTTCAGAGCTGTGCAGCTGAAGAGCGGCGGCTGCTGGCTGGGTGCCCAGCTCTGAAGGCAGCACCCTGCCAGCAGCAACATAGAAGGGTGGCAATACTGAGTGACAGCCACTGCCTGAGTGCCCAGCTCTGCAGGCAGCAACGCAGAAGTAAGGGTGGCAGTACCATACCATGCTATCCTTACTTCTGTGCTGCTGCTGCTGGCAGCAGCTCTGCCTTCAGAACTGGGCTTCCGGCCAGCGGCCACCACTCTCTGGCCCTCCAGCTCTAAAGGCACCACCGCCATCAGCAGTAGTGCAGAAGTAAGGGTAGCAGTACCACAACCCCTCCCCCCCCCCCGCAATAATCTTGTGATCCACACACACACACACAACTCCTTTATGGGTCAGAATCCCTACAATTACAACACAGTGGAATTTCAAATTTAAATAGCTGAAATCATGAAATTTATGATTTTTAAAATCCTATGACCATGAAATTGACCAAAATGGACCATGAATTTGGTAGCGTCCTAACTATATGTCAAAAATGTCTGTGTCAAACACATGCCACATTATCAGTACCATCTATCCTGGGCATAATTAATTTGAAACTCTTTTTTGTCATCAAAGTCTGGAATCCACACAGCCCCATCCCTCAGTGAAGGGGTTGGACCCTCTTGCCAAAGACATTCAGCACTGTGGAGTCTGGAGGAGGGCTAGGTGGGATGAGTAGGGCTTCTCCAGCTGTACTCTATCGGTCCAGGTAGGGTGCCAGGGGCATGTGTCCAAGGGTGCGCTGAAAGGAGCAGTGCCTTCCCATCAGTCAAACAGTCCTTCCACCCATTCCATTGCTCCTTCAGGGTGTACTTGAGCATTATGTCACTGGCATCCATACTAGTCACGCTGAACCTTTCCTCCACCAGCGTAATGGAGCTGACCATGCCAAGAGGGGGCACTGCATCAGACAGTGTTCAGGTGTTTGTCTAGGCTCTCCACATTCACACCTGTGGACACTTGGATATCTTGGGATGGTACAATCCCTGAGCACTATTAATGTCCATTGTGCCTTGGAATCCAATTAGATCAGTGGTGCCCAAACTTTCTGTTGCACCTCCACCCTTACCAGTTATGGAATCTGTCCATCTCCACTCCATTCCTGCACAGTTGGCTCAGCAGAGGAGCTTGGCTGAAGACAGAGCTGAGGATGGAGCTAGGGCTAGAGGCAGAGCTGTCCTGGGGGTGGAGAGGGAATGAGGGCAGAAGTGGGCTGAGAGTGGAGCAGGTGGTGGAGTAGAGCTGTGGCTGGGGGCAGAGTGAGCTTGGGTTGACCTCCCTCCCCACCCCCTGTGGGGGCTGGCCCTGGCCATGCTGCATGTCTCCTCGAACATTCCTCTGCACCCCACTGTGGTGTGCACCCACAGTTTGGGGGCCACTGTATTAGATGGAATGCTGACATTCAAACAGCACATCAAGAAGCTAAAAAGGAAAGTTAACTCCAGGAATTGTGTACTCCAGAAACTGGCCCACATTAAATGGGGAGCTAACCCTATAACACTCCGAGCAACCAGTCTTGTCCTGTGTTACTCAGCAGCGGAGTACTATGGCCCAGTATGGTCTCGCTCAAGTCGGGCACACAAAATTGATAATGAATTCTCTCAATCCCAGAGGTTCATTGCAGGGACTTTGAAACCAACTCCCACGCTGTCTGTAAACTGCCTTGTGAGAATTGCCAGAGAGGCAGGATGCCTTCAATAATAATGATAATAATACTTCCCTATGAAGCAGCTTGCATCAGAGTTTAATTCAAACTGCGGCATATATATGTTACTTCTATTTCTCCTTAATAAAAGGCTGTGTTTGACTGAACTATATGTAGGGCCCTACCAAATTCATGGCCATGAAAAATGCGTCACAGACCATGAAATCTGGTCTCCCGCCCATGACATCTGGTCTTTTGTGTGCTTTTACCCTGTACTACACAGATTTCACAGGGAGACCAGTGTTTCTTAAACTGGGGATCCTGACCCAAGAGGGAGTTGCGGGCGGGAGGGTGTCAAAGGTTATTTTAGGGGGGTCGTGGTATTGCCACCCTTACTTCTACACTGCCTTCAGAGCTGTGCAGCTGAAGAGCGGCGGCTGCTGGCTGGGTGCCCAGCTCTGAAGGCAGCACCCTGCCAGCAGCAACATAGAAGGGTGGCAATACTGAGTGACAGCCACTGCCTGAGTGCCCAGCTCTGCAGGCAGCAACGCAGAAGTAAGGGTGGCAGTACCATACCATGCTATCCTTACTTCTGTGCTGCTGCTGCTGGCAGCAGCTCTGCCTTCAGAACTGGGCTTCCGGCCAGCGGCCACCACTCTCTGGCCCTCCAGCTCTAAAGGCACCACCGCCATCAGCAGTAGTGCAGAAGTAAGGGTAGCAGTACCACAACCCCTCCCCCCCCCCCCGCAATAATCTTGTGATCCACACACACACACACAACTCCTTTATGGGTCAGAATCCCTACAATTACAACACAGTGGAATTTCAAATTTAAATAGCTGAAATCATGAAATTTATGATTTTTAAAATCCTATGACCATGAAATTGACCAAAATGGACCATGAATTTGGTAGCGTCCTAACTATATGTCAAAAATGTCTGTGTCAAACACATGCCACATTATCAGTACCATCTATCCTGGGCATAATTAATTTGAAACTCTTTTTTGTCATCAAAGCAATATTGTAGAAAAAAAGTATGGAGGCACATTAAGGCTTCAGTTAAAGTTGAGTTCAGACCCTACACTTACAGCAGGGATTTGGCCTTTTTGTTTTGCATGAAATATACAGTGTATCCTCTTCAGAGCTGCAGCATTTATTCTTTGATTATTGAAACTATTTTCTGAGAATATTTAATGAATGTGTTAACTCTTTTTAACAGCAGTTTTTAAACAGCTTCAGCCTCTGTTCTCATGAAACACCTAGATTAGCTGAAATAAACTTTCTACACAGGGTACACTTTCATTACAGTACTTAGGAGTTTGCTCTAGGGATTTAGTTTCTGAACCTGCAAAAGATTTAGGCACACACTTAAAGTTAAGCTAAAGTTATCCTTTGTGGAACTGGGCCTTAATGATCAGTTTCATTAACCTCTTGAGAATATTTTGGGCCAGATCTTTGATCTCAATCTAGCCTCTTTACACCACTCTGGTGGTGCATGGAAGACAGAAAGCCTATATCCCAAACCAGCCATCTGGGGCAGTTTCTACTTTTTCCTGTTCTCTGTGTAGAGTGCATGCTGGGGGGCAGGCTGAGGGTGTGGATGGAGCATGCTGTGTTCCTCAGCTAGTGTTACTAAGCAGAGGACATATATAGAGGGTAGAACCAACCCAAGAATCAGGCTTCCACAAAATGACTCCTCGGTCTGCATCTTCTCCTCACAGCTGTGCCTAGCTTGGTGCAGCTGAGAATTCAGCCCATTTACTTTACAATGTACCAAGGTCCTAGCAGTTGCCCTTAGAAGAGTTTGGGCTTGGGACAAACATGAGTGCCCCATCCACATGATGACACATGCATGAGACGTCCTCGGTATTTTGCTATATTGTAAAAGCAAGAGACATATTGGTTAACCTGGTAATATTGGTGCATCAAGAGATCCACACACAAAAATGTTGAGAGGTAATAATTGGAGATATACCAATCTCCTAGAACTGAAAGGGACCTTGAAAGGTCATCTAGTCCAGCCCCCTGCCTTCACTAGCAGGACCAATTTTTGCCCCAGATCCCTAAGTGGCCCCCTCAAGGATTGAACTCACAACCCTGGGTTTAGCAGGCCAATGCTCAAACCACTGAGCTATCCCTCCCCAGCCAGGTAGGCTGGTTTTGAAACTCTGAAACACTATAGCTCCTACCAAACTTTAAGTACTAAAGCCATCATGAGGATTTCTGAAAGCTGTGACTTACTGGAGGTATGCAAAAGATCAAACCATCTGATTTAATAAATAGCATGTAGAACTGGAAATTCAACCTTCTTCTCGATTAGAAAAGGGAATTGCTGTAATAATAATAATAATTAATAATAATAATTAAAACCTTGTTCTTATATAGTCTGTTTCATCAATAGATCTCAGAGCATTTCAATCTTTAATGTATTATCTGCACAACCCCTCTGTGAGGTAGAACAGTGTTATTATCCCCATTTTACAAATGAGGAACTTAGATAGGGAGGCTAAGTGACATGCACAAGGTCACACAGAAGGTCTGTGGCAGAACAGGGAAAACTAACTCTGTGTAGCCTAAATCTTTCCAGTATTTTAAATTGTTTCCTTCTTTCAGATCAAGGTTACATCTACTAAAAAGCATAAATATTGGATCAAAACTACAACTGGTCAAAATAGTAGAAAAAGTTTTCTATGAACATTCATTTGAATCTGAAGGCAAATTTTGCTTCATTTGTGTTTGTGACCCTTTTGGGAGTGTTTCCCATGAGCCCTCAAGGTTTATTAGTGTGAATCTTTATGAAAAGCAAATGTTACATTCAAATGCTCAGATATTCAACAAAAGTGAATTTTGAATTGTATCCTTGATTGTAAAATTCCCAACCCATGCTGTGCTGGTTAGTTAAATAAGTCATCCAACCAGGAAACATAAAGTGTAACAAATCGAGACAACATGAATGGCAAATATTCTCAAAGAACTATCCGACCAAGAATTGTCTGCAGACCAAGAATTACACTCTTTACAACCTGTTTGTGTAGCACCTAGCACAATGGGTCCCTGATCTTGATCGGAGCCTATGGGTGCTACTGTAATGTAAAGAATATATGTCTGCCTGACTATTTTTTATGCGGCTGCCCATTACTGCGGTATCTATGTACATTCCAGGAAGAGTTCTTCACCGAAGAAAATAGTGAATAATTGTATATAACATATGCGAGAATTCCATGCTCTCGTTTGCAGCTGGTTTGTGAACAACGATTAAATGCGTTGCATAAATTATTAATTGTGAATTATTGACTCAACTCAAATCCCAAAGTATCAGCTTGAATTTTATTTACACCATTATAATTTTGCGCCCTGATTTTCTCTTGTGTGCTGCTATGTAACTGACTAACCAGGTTGCCAGCCTGATCTGAGATCCGCAGCACCTCTAGCTGGCTAGATATACTTCAGGAAGCAAACAAATCGGGTGAAGACAACACTCCTCCATGTGCTCTGCCCGAGCCCATGTGAAATGAGTGTGCTGGAGCACTGAAGTATGAAGTGTTGTGGTGATGTTATCTCTCCCCATCTCTTCCGTCTTGCTCTGGTGGGCTTCCCTCTCAGACTGAAACACAAGGAGCGTAACATGGTGTTTTCTCCTAGCTGCTTGTTAATCCAGCTAATTTGTTCCAAGAGAAGAAATAAACTGCAGACCTAACAGCATCCGAAATTCTGAGCATCCCACTCAAGCACTATTTAAAAATCAGAATTCAAAAACAAGTATTTTTCATTTTTATATATAAAAGCCCCTTCCCCTCCCCAAGGCTGATTGACAAAGTGAGCAGAATCCGTGTTCTCACACCACAAGGTATCTATTACATGAGAACTTTCTTCTGGCGCCAGGAGGTATTTAGAGAGTTTGCTTGGCGATTCCATAGGGGAAAGTGTGCTGAAAGTTAGGGATACCTGAGCAAAACTGACTACCAGCCAAACTCTGGGGAAAAGTAATGAGCCTTAGCAATTAATAATGTCTCCTTTTCTTTCCAAAGTTATTAAATCTGAAACTAAACCAACGCACAGAATCAACTAAAAACTAATTAATTCCGCAAACAAGAGGGTCCTGAGTATTGGTCAATACGATTAACACAATGGACAGTGTTTGCTCGCCGTGTGTATTTTAAGAATTCTGGAATCTGACTGTTCGAAAGCTAAACATGTTCCTTTTTATTTTAAAAAAAGCCTCTTTTATTTATGTTCTGTAGATCGAAGTAAACGGAGAGATTAATTATTTTCTATTGCACAACACATACATACTTTAGGAATTTTATATCTCTTGGACGTTGTATATTTGAGTATATGCCTGTACACATATAGTATGCTAAAGGTATTGATCGAGAGATATAGGTATGAATATATTTGTGAGAAATTAGAAAAGCAATGACATTTTTCCCTTAAATAGCTAATTCTAACACATATAGCTAAGAAATCGGACAAATGGCTGGAGTAAAATATAAAAATCCCAGGACATCATAATTAATGTAAGCTCTCCAGCAAGATCTTGGAAAGTTCTTGCTCAGGAAAAGCTTCCCTTTACGTCAGGATCCGACTCTGTGTTGCTTCTTCTTGATCTCTTCCTTTTCTGTGCCATCTCTCCTCGTGGCACACACTGCTTTTGGAAAGGTTTCCATATCGTTGATTCTCACTGTGCATTCGTTCCCATTGAAGAGGTATTGTTGTCAAACTGCTCTCGGTAAACACACTAACGCTAATGATCTAACATCATCAGGTGTTTCCGTTTTTAAATCCTGGACTTAACATTCATTTGCCAAGTGTATTCTTTTATGATGTGCTCTGGTGAGGAGTTCCGCGCCTACTATGCGGAATAAAGTCGAGTAAATAATTTTCTTACTTTTCTTTCAGGGGTTCATTTAACACTTGTTTGTTTTAGTTGACATGGCTTAACCCATTCACTAGGGTTTTCTTCTTCTCCTCCTCCTCTCCAAATATCGCGGAAAGGCAACTCTTTGTGAAACCACCGCGTTGTCTTTTTTTTTCTTTCGTTTGTGAATAACCTTTCAGGTTCGAGTTTCCTGGATTTCTGTGTGATACTTTCATTAGAATGTCCAAGTCTAAACGAACATTGTTGTCCTTAGCTCGGATCGTCACTTAAAGACTCCACACAGACATACACGCTTTATTAGTGTCCACGTCGTGTGGTCAGGAGCGCTAACGGAGCGGGGTCAGATCCTCAGCCCGTGTAAATGGAGTAGGATGAGAATCTGGCCCAAGATGGGGGGGGGGTTTGGTTTGGTTTGGTTTTTTGGAAAGTATGAGAGGGAAGTCGGTTTTATGACTGCTGTGCAACCCTGATCTTACCAAACGTCTGGCTCAATGCCAGGACACTAAGCAATGGTGTTTAGTAAACCCCGTATGGGTGGTTCTTGGTTCTTGGTGGTTCTAGCAGCGACGGGTATTTCTGTGGAGTTTAACTGTACTGAGTGAAAAGCACCGTATTCTCGCTTCCTTGAACACCTTTTCGATGCACAATGTACCCTTTCCCTTTGAAACTGAGGCGATCCACGAAGTATCACAGCATGAAGTACTTCTTGCATCCGAAGAAGTGGGTATTCACCCAGGAAAGCTCATGCTGCAAAACGTCTGTTAGTCTATAAGGTGCCACAGGATTCTTTGCTGCTTCTACAGAACCAGACTAACACGGCTACACGGCCCTCTGATACTTGACAGCATGAAGTATTTTTGTCCTGGGGTAGCAAGTATTAACGAAGTCATTTCCCCTCCCTCGGAGAACAGAGCACTGCTCTCAGCGCAGCTCACCATATCAGTACTGCAAAATTATTGGAAGACAGGAGGAATTCAATTCTGACCTCCCAGAATTTGACAAAATACATGTTCCTTTCATGCAATGACCTCACAATACGGGTAGCAAAGAGGGAATCTCGTGGAAATCGTGCCTTGGCAGCACGTTCCTTCCTTTTTGTATAATGTTCAGGTTGTTTCTTTTAATACAAATATTACACATTCTTTTTGTCTATAGGATCAGCAGGTAATATCCATTAATAGCACAAGTGTGACTAATTATAGTTTCTAACAAGTGCCCCTGAATTCTTTTTCAGTTGCTAGGGCTCTCCCTTGTGTCATGTTTAGGCTGCTTGGTGTATGCTCTGTACAGCTTCTATAGTCAGACTGTGACACACTCCCTCCTCCAACCACTCTCGCGATGTTATCATTTCCTACTTAGTCCAGAACTATAGCAAGAACAACAAAACCCACCCTTTTAAACTCATTTACCTAGCGCTCTCCAAGAGCTGAAAAACTATATTTCTCTTCATGGTGAGAGATTTGCTGTGGCTAGATACGTTGCAAGCACACATGCCAGAGAGAACCCATCAGTTAAGACATCCGATCATTATATGTTTTATATAAATGACGTCCTGCCACCCCAGTTTTATGGCTCCATAGATACAAACTAACTATATGATATAAACGTCTCTTAAATTCACAGGAAAATTGGGTCTGCAGTACTTCTCCTACAATGGTTAAGTGATTTCTGACATTTTGTTCTGTTCTAAAATATTGTTTGAGAAGAAAAATCCATATGCTCCCTCCTCCCCAGTACTCTGACACACAAACAGCCTTCCATGACGTTAAAGCATGTACTTTGACCAGAAATAAAGCGGGGGCGTTGTACGGCTTTCCCAGCAATCAGCAGCACATGTCATGTTTGGGCAGTGGCCGGCATGATGCCGAGCGGTCCTGACTGGAGTTCCTAGGCACTAAAGTGATACAAATTTAAAAAATGAGAATGAGTCACTATAAAGACAAGAAGCCAAACTCTGTTTTTATGGATTCAAATCTATCCATTTATTCTGAGTTATTTACCAAAACTCCTATCCAGAGCTCTAGAATCAAGCCACATGCAAAAATTAAGGAAAATACATAGTAGGTTCTGGCATATTGCCAAAACATAAAATCCTCCCAACCCCACACAAGCCAGGACTCTCCTACCACTTTCTCATGGAAAACTTAAGGGAATAGATTTTCTACGTGGCATCACCTTAAAGTCTACAAATATGGCAGGTCAACAAGAGGAAGCGAGTTCCAGAGTTCCCTGAAGAAGGCCCTATCTCCAGCTCTCTCCCCATCCAGACGTTACTTCTGTGTGTCTACCTTGGTGTTTATACTTGGCTCTGCGACATTCGGGTGTCATAGTGTTACACAGAGAGGGCAGAGGTCTTACACATTGGAGCGGTACTGAATTCAAAGAGAGCAGGGTTTGGTTCAATATTTGTTCACACTGTGCCTCCTAACTGAGTAGTAGAACCCCCATTGAAGTCAACGACTTCATACCTGGTAATTGAGAGAGAATTCTGGCTCAATCTTGTAATGAAATATTCCTTGTTCAGTATTCGAGAGAGCATGCACTATTGGAGGATTAAAGTATTTGTTAAAAAAAATGAATGTAAGCATGACGTAACGCTCTGGCCCCATTAAAGAATTTATTCTGAAACTGATATGCTGGTCAAGCGTATAAGCAATTTAGTGAATTCAAGGGACTAAATTCTATTTTGTAAATCCGGAATATCTCCTTAGACTTCAATAGAGTTACTCCCGATTTGCACCACTGGCGATTTTGGCCCAAGATCTGTAATAACCAGTAATTGAGCATAGAGATTGTCTATTCTCCCTCTCCATTTTTCAGGCGGTTTAATCAGATGAAATGAACAATCAATTAGACTTTAATTCGCTGAGGAAGCGCAAGGAGTGAAAGGTTAGATTTGCCAATATAGCTTTTAAGGCTGGGTACCATTTTCCTCTCTGTTTAGAGAAATCCAGCACTTTTTCTCCATTAATCTTTAGCAAAGAAAGCGTCCAGACCGCACCTGAATAAACAATCCAGACTGGGAAAAAAAGAAAACTTATATATGTGCCCCTGATGTGTGTCTCTCACTCTGTATTTATATTGATAGTGTGCACTAATAGGTAACGCATAGTATAGTCATGCTGAGAAAAATCCATCGCCTCATCTTATTTCCCCTACCACTGTAGCCTTATGTGTAGGACAGAAAGCAAGCACCCAGAGTCAACCCAAGTTCAAGAGATCCAGTTGCAAGTATCATTCGTGTGTTTCAGCGGTTCAACGAATATTGTTGTCAAGTTTCACTTGGAAAGTTTGCCATAAAATATCCTTCTGTTGAGTCACGCCCCTATTGATGAAGACATTTATACAAAGTTAAGTGCCCCCAGAGTAAGACCGCAAAACTCGTGAGGAGCAAATTACAAAGTGCTGGGTGAAACTGGTCATGAAAACAAGGAGAATTGTGCCAGGAATTGTAGCAAAGGGGAAGTTGCCATATTGGTCGAGAGATGAATGTATCGAAAAGATTAAGGAGCAAGATTTAAGACAGCTCTTTCCACCTGTTATAACCATCAGAGCCATACATTCTCTGCAAACTGGAACATTTATTCTAGTTAATTGTATCCAGACAGGGTCGAGGAGGCCAATGAAATAAACAAGAGTTGGGTCTTCATTTTAGGAAGATTTTTATTCTGCTTCTATCAAACTTATTTCTATATTGCATTTGTATATTACCATTTCCAGTGGACTGAGTATTTTCCCCTGTGCAGTGCTACATGAGAACTGCAAAACGGAATGTGCAAACTCTGATGAACTTTACAGGAAAGCTGCCTTGTTTAAGTTCATATATGTAACAGAACTATACGGATTCCAGATCGGTTTGATTCAATTAAGATTGCTGTAGGGGAGAAGAAATCTCCAGACCCATTTATATCCGTTTGCCACTTTCTATACCTTTGTGCAAGTTATTCGCAATGCCAAGATATATGTCATTTCTTTTTAGGGACTTTTAACTACATTACTAATTTAAAAAAAAAACTACTTGGTTTTCAGCTATAGTATTGTTTGCTCTCTCGCTCTCCATCGCCTACAGCCCGCGCACAGTGAATAACAAAGTCACTGCCTATAATCAGTGAGGGCCACGTCCGTAACAGGTGGAACTCCACTTATAGCAGGGGTGCTACAGCCGCTGTAGGTTTGGCCTATTGCCGACCATTGCAGAGCCGTCCCGAAAAATGGGGCCAGGTATCTTCGATCTAGTCTTACTCGGAAAGCCCTGAAAGACGAAGGGGATTTGCCTGTAAGTTTTTTGGGGCAGTGTCGCCGTAAAGCGCCGGTCACTCTGTTGCAGCGACAGGTACATGATGATAATACGACTGAGCTGTCAGTCCTCAGTGGACGCTCGGCCTGGGCGAGAACGGCAGGATCACCACTCTGCGGTTTCGGGTCCCGGGCCAGGCAGTGGGGATGTCCCTGCCAGCCCCATCCCCTCCGGAGCTTGGGGGTTTCGGGGCAGCTGGGAATCGCAGACGGTGCAGACAAGGGGCAGTGGCGCCTCCCGAAGCACAGGTGCTGGAACTGGGGGAGGGGGTGCAGCACCTCGGGCCTGGCTGAAGTGGTTTCCGTTAGATACAGGGTTCCCCTTTGGTTCAGTGGCGCTCAGCACCCCCGCTATATACATTGTTCCCGCACCGGCCCAAAGCGCCCGCAGCTCGGGCCCGCGGGGGGGAGTTGACCCCTTCCTCCCCAGCCCCCGCTCCGGCTCCCACAGCAGCGCCGGGGTCCCTGACGGGGCGGCTGGACACACCCTGCGGCGCTGGGGAAGGGCTCAGGCGCTGCTGGTGGGGGGAGCTCCGGGCGTGTTGCCCGTTGCCGTGTGTGCTCAGGCAGGCGGGGGAGCCCCCCCCCCGGCCCTTGCCCTCCCCCTCTGCAGCTGGTCCGCTCCGGACCCCCGGCTATATAGCCCCGTCGGCTGGGGGCATCCCGCCGAGCCTCCCGGCGCGGGGTGAGGGCGGGGCGGCCGCGGGGCTCGGCTGGGCTGGGCGGACTCCTCGCCTGCGCTGCCTGCCCGCCCGCCCGGCGCCGCTGCCCCCCGAGCCCGTCTCTCCCCGGGGAAGGGCGCGTGCCATGTCCACGGGCTCGGCCAGCGACGCGGAGGAGCTGCCCGCCATGGAGCTGCGGGGGCTGCAGCTGGGCTACCCGCCGCCCGCCGCCCAGCGCCAGCCCCGCGGCCCGCTCTACCCCTCGGCGGACCAGTCCTCCGCGGCCGAGGAGGAGGACGAGGAGGAGGAAGAGGAGGACGGCGAGGGGCGCTGCGCGGCGGCCGGGCCGGCCGGGGGCTGCAAGAGGAAGCGGGCCCGGGCGGGCGGCAAGAAGCCGCCGCCGCTGCTGCCCAGGGGCGCGTCGGGCGAGTGCAAGCAGTCGCAGCGCAACGCGGCCAACGCCCGCGAGCGGGCCCGCATGCGGGTGCTGAGCAAGGCGTTCTCCCGCCTCAAGACCAGCCTGCCCTGGGTGCCGCCCGACACCAAGCTCTCCAAGCTGGACACGCTGCGCCTGGCGTCCAGCTACATCGCCCACCTCCGGCAGCTGCTGCAGGAGGATCGCTACGAGAACGGCTACGTGCACCCTGTCAACCTGGTAAGCGCCCCCCCAGGCGAGACGAGGCTGGCCCGCCCCTAGGTGGATGGGCCCGGCAGGGCTGCGGGGCAGGATGGACGGACAGAGGGATGGCAGACAAGGGCCACTTTGCTAAGAGGCCTCTGACTGGGGGGGAGCAACCTCGCACACCCAGCGCCTACTTCGCAGAGGTGCTGAGCTGCAAGAAGCCGATGGCTGGGCACGCCCGGCCCTGTCAATCCGGTGCCAGGCGTGTCAAGCTGGGCACCGAACAATAGCAGGCACGTGTGGGGCTGAAACCTTCATCCTGGAGCTCGAGTCCGTCCAGTCCCTGCCCAGAGAGAGCTGTGCGCCTTGGGGATGAGCACGTAGTAGCTCTGGGAGCGGGGGTGTTTGTGGAGAGGAAGAACAGACCCGTCGACATGTGTTTATTTTATAGGCTAACATTTCCCCCTGAAAAAATAATTAGTGATCTAACTCATCTGGTCTAGCTCTTACTTCTGATGTTTAACTTCCGCGTGTCTGTAGCTGGTATACTACATTTTCCAGCGTTCTTAGATTTCCCCCTATTTCTTTAAACTGTGTAGATCACTCCAGCAGAGTGTTGTTTATTATCGGAGCAAGACCCCAATTCTCTGCTCAGTTACAGCTTTGAAAAAATTCGCAATCATCCCGTTTACACCAGTATAACGAAGAGCCAACGTTGGCCTAAAGTGATGCAGAGGCTAGATGTGTTTTATGTTGGGGAGATTGAATCAGAAACCTTTAACGAATTCATTCTCTGGATATCAGGCAAGTTAAATGACTGAGGAAAATATAATTAATTCTTCAGGTCATTCTGCAGCACAAGCTTTCACTGAATCCAAAATTTAAGACCTGAAGCATAAAGAAGAGGATTGCTGTTTTGTCTTTCTAGATGTATTAGGATGGTTGATTATTTTAGCACCAGTTTAAAAACTAGGAAATCAGTTACAAAGCATTTTAAAAATATTATATGTTTGGACATGAATAAGTGGATGCTGGTAATAATAACAAGTTAAGGTGCATCTGATTCCAATTAAAATAATAGAGAACCAGTTTGTAGTGCTTCCCAGTGTGACTAAAACTGTTGTTTGTTTTTTAAATATGGGGTGCTAGGAAATTAACTGTTAATAAAAGCTCCAGTTTTACTTTATATTGCAACCATCCTTCTAATGTGAAATGCCTTTTTTGTTTACAGACTTGGCCATTTGTGGTTTCAGGACGACCAGAATCTGACACCAAAGAAGTTTCTACAGCTAACAGACTATGTGGAACTACAGCTTAGCTGAAGTAAAGCTAATTTTTTTTCTGGATATTTTTAAGAGCTATGATTTATGGGCACACAACTAAAGGGTGGTGACTAGAAGCCATCTCTAACAAACGGTGTGAAATCTTTGTACCCTACCCTTTCTTTCCCTTATAGTTCTGAGGGTAAATGCACTTAAAGGGAAGGAATAAAGAAGGGAGGAGGTGAGATGGGAATTTCTCTGAACTGGCTGCAGCGGCTGAAGTCTGGAATTTGGAAAGGCCTTTCTTTTGCTGCATCATTACTACCACTGCCTGAGAACCTGTTGATCTGAGGCTTTTAAAGTAATGGAAGAGGATTATAACATTATAGAATTACCAGCATGGACCAAAATCAGAGTCTACGAACTAATCCCAAACAGTGTTATTTGTATTCTAAAGCAAAGCAGTATTCTAGAGTAGTTTTGAAACTCAAATAGATTTATAATATATTTCGATGGCTTTTGTATTCATGAATCCTATTTCCTGCAGCTATGCAATAAATATAGTCATATTACTTTTGTCCTTTTAACTAGATTTTTCTTAAAGACATTGAAGTAGCATAAGCGAGGTCCTGCAGTTAGGTTATGGCCTTGGAATTAGGTTATTGCCCTTTTTTGTGTGTTAAGGTGCTATATACACAAGCAGCGACTATCCCTAGGACACGTTAATAGATAGGACAAAGTTCCCGTGTCTTAACCTGGAAGGGATCCTGCTTTTACTCTAAAACTGGGGTACATGTGTTGTAAGGAATGTATTTGTATCAAGCTATAGAAGATCAGGAATTTTAAAATATTTTAAACAGTCTGTCCTGTCATATTATGCTCATCTATGAAGGATACTAACCCTAATGTGTATTCTAGTGAAATTTCTTCATCCAGTAAAGTACTGTAATGAGGAAGCCATCAAATGAGTTGCAAATGTAAATAACTTTATTTTTTTATAAAGGATATTAAAAGCTTTGTTACAAGAATTCACGGACTTGCTGGTGCTATGGTAGTGTCTGACTGCATCAAAGTAAGGGTATGTCTACACTACAGCAGCACGATTACAGCGCTGCAGCTGTGTCCTTATAGCCAGGGGCAGCTCTAGGCATTTTGCCATCCCAAGCACGGCAGGCAGGCTGCCTTCGGCGGCTTGCCTGCGGAGGGTCCGCTGCTCCTGCAGCTTCGGCGGACTTCCCGCAGGCAAGCCGCTGAAGGCAGCCTGCCTGCCGCCCTCGCAGCGCCGGCAAAGCACCCCCCGCGGCTTGCAGCTTGGCGTGCTGGGGCCTGGAGCTGCCCCTGCTTTTAGCACCACTGTGTAGATGCTTCGTGTACATTGACAGAAGGGGTTTTTCCATTGCCGTAGTTAATCCACCTCTTGGAGAGGCAGTAGCTAAGTCGATAAAAGAATTCTTCCATTGGCCTAGCTGCATCTACACGTCTTAACTGTGGCACTCAGGGTGCAAAAATTTTTGCAGCCCTTTGAGTGATGTAGAGAGGTTGATCTAATTTTTAAGTGTAGACAGACATAAAAATATTCCTTATAAAGATGTTCCTGAAATCTGCCCTTATCAACACGTTATTTCTTTTTTTTTCTTCATCTTTTGGGTGGGGATATTCTCTAGCAACACAGACAGGCAATAGCATTAATCCCTCCAGCCCACCAAAACAATTCACCCATATTACAGTAACACACCAGTCAGCAGAGAAAAGCATGTTTGAAAGATTTACAGAATACAGTGATTCACTGAAAAGAAAAATACATGTAGATTAACAAATGGATGTCAGCAATACATTCCTTTTCGAATCCTGAAAGATAATGTAATAATCCTTTGCAACTGTTCCTTGTCATTCTACCATTCAAGCTGCAGTCAGCTTTGCTTTTATTTGTATTTGTGCAGTGGGAAAGCCAGCTGAGTTTTGCAAGTTGGAAGCAGACCTTTCCTGTTTCTTAACTCCTAAGATTAAAAATCCTGAGATAAGATTTGTTTTCAGAAAATATTTTCTTTGGGTTTAGCTCACAATCATCGCAGTGAGGGGGAGGGTTGAATCTTTTTAGAAAAGAGGAGGCCTCATATCAATTTAAACAAGAGGATAAAGTAGCATTTGTTTAACAAGAACTGGCTTAACTCCTGTGTCTTTATAGCAGAGCAAGATTCGTTGAAAAGTATACTGGAAAGCAGCCTACAGTGTCCAATCTCCCAGAGACTAGCTTGTACTCCTGCTTAGGATCTGGTGCTCCCCTGGGGGAAGAATTAAGTGAACAATTTAGTTAAATTGCTCTCCTTACCATCAAGTTAAAAAATGATTCCTGCACAACAGAAGTTGGGACTTGATCCAGTACCCATTGAAGTCAATAGGAGTCTGTTGCTTCCAGTTACATCTGGAATAATTCTATTAAAGGTAGTTTGAGCTACTCCTATTTTGCACCCACATAACTGAGAGATGCTCACCCTCACTAGGAAGTAAGGTAAGAGAGCAAAGATATGCTAGCGAAGAGGAAAAACCTTAAAGAAGGTGTAATATACTGAAGAAATCAGCCTCATGTTTACAGTTCTGGGTCCTTTAGAAAAGATTATTTAGCAATTTCACTGAAGTGCCACTTGAGATAATCTTATTTGTGATCTTGAGCTGTTTTTGGCCCTGATCCCTGCTGTAATTGGTAAATGACTGTAGGAGACTGGAGAAACACTGAAGAAATGGAAAAGTTTAATCGGTATAGAAAGATTAGTATGGAAACGTTGAAAAGAATGGAAAGAAAAAAGGCCCAAAATATGAACCAGTTATATATGAAGTAAATATAGTAAGTCAAAAATTGGGGGACAGAGCATGCAAAGGATACACATCTCTTTTAGCTGCAATCAGTGTGCCATACAATACGGTCTCTAAAGCACACTCACTTGTGACTATAGAATATAAAATAAAATTGTTTGTCAAAAAACAGTGAATACATTTATATTCCCTGTTTCTTCATTGCAGGCTTTTAAAAAAGATAATAAATATCTATAATAATATGACAATTGTAGAAGTGCAGATTTCATATATGCTCTTCAGTTAAATGCACCTCAAGATTTGATTGTAATATTTTCAAGAATTCACTCATTTTTAATTCCTGTGTTCATAAATATTTTCTTAAAGGCATCTCAAGGAGCTTTTTCCTTCTGATCTGTCACTGAGAAGCATTTTGTAATGCAAAAAGTGAGATGCTCATTTGCACTAACTTGCTGTGGGTGAACATGCTTACAGGAAGCTTGCTGTCCTGCCTGGGGGAATGGGTAGGGCAAGCTGTAGGCTCTAGCATGCCTGGTCTATATTAAAGCAACACTCTGGCTCTGCTCTAGCAGCCTTTCGCAGGAAAAACTCAGAAATAGCAGGATCTTGGTCATGTGACCTGTTCGTTAGAAACCCCTGTTTTAAGCACTTACACATTTCCAAGATTTGGGCTTTCTGCCTTGGGTTTTGCCATCCTGATGGAGAATTTCAATTCTATTTTAAGAGTGGCACCATTCTGTTGGTCTGGGTGTGAGTTACCTGAGCCTGGAAAGGGGTGAGCTAGTTTTTTTTATGCTTAAAATGAATAAAAAATGCAAAGTATGTCCAGACCAGTGATCTGCAAAGATGAAAGGTAAGAAGCAGCTAAGTTTTTAATTACAACTGGCATTTCTAAGCTCACTGACCTTTTTGTTATATAGTCCCATTTTTTGTGACACTGGCACAAGGTACAGCCCATCCTGATCCGAGGTTCATTTATTAATCTCCCCATAGCTTTAATATTTAAAAAATGAAAGGACAGTTGCAATTCTCATTCAGCCTTTACTCAGGAAGACCTGTTAAATATGAAATTTTAAGGGCCAATTCCCACCCTCTGATACATGCCCACTTTGACTTTGACATATCTGAAGAAGCATTTGTCCCCCAAAATTGTGTTTATGATTTTTAAATTAGTATAAAAGCTGCATGGAAATCTGTTTGCAGTTCTTTACATGGAGCTTTCATATAGCAAATATCACATCACTGTCAAGATAATTGCCTCCAACAAGAAAAGTGTATAGAGCTATATATGTACACACACAAATCTCCAATACATGCCACTCTTTAGACATGGGGAAAATGCCTCTTACATTATGAATGATAAAAATATCGATTTGAGCAAAACAGATGTAGTTTGCCTTTAAGAAATGCTCAAGACACACCTTTTGAATTTGGGTAAGTCATAAGCATGTTATTTTTAAAACTTCAGATTCACCCCAGATTTAGACTAAAAATTAAATCTGCTCAGTTAAAACCTATATGTTTGAACTCTATCTGGGAAAATGAAAAGAGAGGGAAGACATGGGGTTTTGGAACCTGAAACCTATCCACCAACCGAAGCTCGGGGTAGTTTCATCCTCTTCACATTACTTGCATGGAGCCAGATGCTCCCATCTATTTTGCCACATGATGAGTAGTCCCTTTCTCCACCAGTAGTCCTATTTAAATAAATAATAGAATTATATAATGTAGAGCTGGAAGGGACCTCAGCAAGTCATCAAGTCTAGTCCCCTGTGCTGAAGCAGGAATAAACCTAAACCATCCCCGACAGGTGTTTGTCCAATGTGTACTTAAAAACCTCCAATGATGGAGATTCCACAACTTCCCTTGGAAGCCTATTCCAGTGCTTAACTACCCTTAAAGTTAGAAAGTTTTTCTTGGTACCATGACACAAGATACTACTGAGCATGACAAAGGGGAAGAATCTGACCCAAGATATATTGCACCCACTGGGTCAATGTAAATAAAAGTTCTGTGGTTCCACCATTGGGTTCCTCACATCACTGCTATCCACACCTCACTAGTTTATGCAGGATTTGTGCACAGAGCTTTCATGCAGTCCACAGGAGATGCTAAGCCTCTCCCCACCTACAGCTGCTTTGCCTATTGCCCAGATATATTTTTAAATCAAAACTGCATGTTTTCCTAAAAGATATGATCTAGTTCAAACAGGAATTAATTCAGGGAACTGCTGTGGCCTGTGTTAAACAGGATGTCAGACTAGACAATCACAATGGTCCCTTCTGGCATTATAATCTATGAATCTCCAGTGGAATGGAGGGCCAGTGCAAGGCTCTGCAAAGCACTGGTGAATTTCACCCTGAGCAAATAACTGATGCATTCAAAGATACTAAATAAAATTTGCAAAAGAGACTAAGGACCTTTTTCAAGCTAAATCCATGGGATTTACACACTTAGGCTATGTCTACACTACCGCAGTAAGTTGACCTATGCTATGCAACTTCAGCTATGTGAATAACGTAGCTGGAGTCAACGTACCTTAGGTCGAGTTACCATGGGGTCTACACTGCGGGGGGTCGATGGGAGAAACTCTCCCGTCGACTTATCTTACTCTTCTTGTCGGGGGTAGAGTACAAGGGTTGACTGGAGAGCAATCTGCTGTCAATTTGGCAGGTGTTCACTAGACCCACCAAATCGACCGCCAGTGGATCGATCTCAGAGTGTTGATCCGGGCTGTAGTGTAGACATAGCCTCAGGTGCTTTTGAAAATTCCAAGGTGCCTATCTACATCTCTAAGCACCTAAATGCCTTTACAAATCTGGCCCTAAGGGATTCAGAAATCTAAGCCCCATTCTACTGCTATATTTTTATTGTTCAATCATGTAATTTGTATCCATAGAGATTCTATGGTACAGTATGATTCATTTAAGATTCTAATCTTATTTGACTCTATGCTTTCTTTCAGATACAGTGCCACTCCCCTACCAACGTCACCTGCTCTGTCATTCCTATATCTTTTGTACGCTGGTATTAATGTGTCCTATTGATTATCCTCATTCTATCAAGTTTCTGTGATGCCTGTTATACCAATATCCTTGTTTAATGCCAGGCATTCTAATTCACTCATCTTAAGACTTCCAGCATTTGTATATAAGCATTTATCAGTATTTAGTTGCTCTCCACTTTGGGTGGTGGGGATTGAAAGTTTTGGAAGAACGCCCAAGGACTGAATGGACTTTGAGGGCCTCATTCTCCTTGGCCTTGAACTTTGCACAGTCATTTACACCTGGGGAAAGGGAGTGCAAGTGGGTCTGAAGTGCTACCATTTTGCTTTGATAGCATTTTCCACCTACTTTGTGCAAGTATAAATAACTAATGAAGGTGGCAAGGCAATAGCCGATCAAGCCAATTTCTCTCCCATTCCTCAGGGTGATCTCCCAGGGAGACACATCAGGAGGGAAACTTCTGCCCAGTGTGATGCTTGTCGTGGATAAATAAGGACTTCTCACTCTAAGGATTTCAACCCACCTCCTTTTGCCAACACCAAAATTCAAAGAAAAAATTGAGGACACAAAAAAAGAATAAAGGCAGCACTTTTTGGAAAGTCCCTGTCAGACAAGCTACTAATAATCAAGCTGGACCCATAGCTAGCCTATGTAACCATGTGATCTTAGTGGTGTTGCCATGCCATCCCTGTTTATTAGTCCTTGTCTAGATGGGAAAGTTTTATTAGCTATACCAATTATAATGATAAAGGTATGTCCAACTCTTGTGTGGACATTCTTATTCTGATATGAGTCGCTTTTTTTGGTTTAGCTTAAACTACTTCCACAATGACATAAGCTAAACCAAAAAAGACACAACACACACTAGAATGGTGATTATACTGATAAAACTATAGAAGTTTAAATTCATATTTTAGCTTATACAAACAACAACAACCCTTTGCCATGTGGATAAGGTCTCACACTCACTTTTTGCATCTTGTTTCACATTAGTGTGTAAGATTTTCAGGGCAGGGAGTGTGGTTCCCGGAGTTTGTTATGGTGCCTAGCACAGTAAGGCCCCAAGGTACACATGGGGCGTGTTACACACATGGCAGGGAAAAAGCAGATCAATACTTATGAGCCACCATACAGCAACAAAGTGTGTTTGTGCTTTAGGCAGGAAGAAGGCTGAGAAGAGTGCTGCTTCCAAGGGCCTTTCGCGAGAAACAAAAATGAGAATAAAAATTATCTTAAAAATTCTAGACAATGTCTTTATGTTGTTCTTGTGAGAATTTTTAAAATAGGGTTTAAACTTTAGAAGACTGATCAGTTTATTGGAACAGCTGGTGACTGGGGGACAAATTTCTAAAGGTATTTAAGTTTCTAAAGGTGCAGATAGATGCCTAGTGCGATTTTCAAAAGTGCCTTAGCTTTTATAAATCTCACCAGGCGTCTATCCGCATATTTAGGCATTTAAATACCTTTGAAAAATATGGCCCTAAGAGTATGTCTACATGGCATGGTATCCTGGGTCTGTGGGATCCGGGCTTGTAGTCTCGGTGGTGTTTCCAAGCCCATGCTTCAGTGTCCATAGTGCACTGTACACTTGGGCTTACAATTACTGGCCCCAGGTCTCACAGCTAAAACATCCACACTGCGCTGTGCAGCCCTTCTGACTTGGGTATGTGGCTTGAGCTTCATCCACTCTGCAAAATGACAGAGTTTGGACCCAAATCACAGTGCGATTCCAGCTCTGATCCATCCCCCTTAGCCGGCTCCTAGGATCCAGGTCCTGAGTGCTTGCTGATCTGAATTAGATTGATTTGTGTGTGGATGGAAGGGGGGCTTGGTCTCAGAGCCTGGGCTTAGTGTGCAGTATAGACATACCCTGAGTGTTCTAATGGTTTTGGAGATGGGTTAGGAAAAAGGCCTAGGTAGGAGGTGGAAACATCAAAATAGCTTCCAGCAACTGGGAGGCTGGGACTATGATCCAGAGCTAGCCCCAGCAAACACTATCTACCTGCTGATAGAATTTTTCCCTGTGTCCCCCATGCATCCTGCATTCCTGCTCCCAGTTTCCAAACTGGCTCTTGGCTTAGGAAATGACAGATGGGTTGGATCAGATGTGCAGTGGGGAGGCTGGTTAGGCTGTAGAAGGAGGGAATTGGTCTCAGGAAGATGGCTCAGGTTAGGGTGCTTTCACGGAGAAAGGAGATCTGGTATTTTGTGTGGGGAGAGGAAAGGATAAGCATTTAGGAGCAGACTGGGGCATGAGAACAAACTTAGCTCTTCAAACAGTTAGGGTTACTGCAGAAAGAGCACAAGAGTTCAAAATATTGTTGTGTAGGTACTATAAAAATATCTATCCTTCACGTTTTGTTCTTCTCCGCTTCTAAACAGCCATGTTATATAGTAATAATACAGAAAAATAACTCAGAGAAGCCCACCAAATTCAGAGGATACTTCTGATCAAAATATAATCAAGTTAGAGTAGGACACATTTTCAGCTTAAACTACATGGCACTGTCCCTTTGATGTCCCAAAGTTCTTGATTCCTCATGAAATTAATTTTCCAAACTGTTCTAACATCTGGTTAAAACCATGCACCAGAGCCCATGATGTCTGTTAGAAATAGTGGCACCTGGCCACAGTAATTCTTGATATTCGTGTTCGGAAATTTCATGCTAAGAATTTAATTTAAATCAATATGGAATATCATAATTCAAAAGCCATTTATGCTAAAATCATTACTTTGTCATAACAGCACACATTGCTGTTAAAAGTCACAGAAGCAAGGAGGACCTTTATACAATGGGAGAGTTTGCACTTAAGAAAGTCCACTAACCAAAGAGATCCCCAAACTATTTCAATGGCCTTATTTTGTGGTGAGTAATGAGTTCTGAGGGCAGATATCAACCCCAAATCTACCTTGGCAGACAAAAGGCATAGTTTATGCCCAAATACCAACAGAGGTCATGTCAGATGTGATTATGGCACCATCTCGTGGTTTAGGGGAAATGTACGGACAGGGCAGACTGCATACGTCAGGCCTGGCACATGCAGTAGACTGATCGTGACAGAAGGTTTTCTTTCAACTGTTCATTTCAGTGATCACCTAGCCTAAAAGGCAGCTTTTGCAGATTGTCAGTTTACTTACAACCCATTTGTTTTTCGGCTTGTGACTTCTGAGCTCGTGTTGCAGCCAAAGTCTCGGACTCCTGGGCCTGCTTGATCTGGTAAAAAAAGCGAATGTTGTGGTGAGTGTTTCAGTATTTGATCCAAACCCCATTGATTTCAGTGGGAGTCTTTCCACTGACATCAATGGACTTCTGATCATGTCCTTAATTAAAGAAGACAAAGAAAAAAAACCCAGACAGGCTGGCCCAAAGCAGTGTGTTACCTACGCTACATCATTTGTAGGAGTAGACTCAAGCAGTCATCAAGACTGTTGCTTAAATAGTAGTAAGATTCTCCTTGTCTGTGCAGAGAGGCAACTTGGCCTCTTCTACAAAACCCCTGTCAACCAAATAGAAACCTAAAGCATTTGATCTCCTCTCCAGGATTCTGGGAAGGTGATTAGTAAGTAAAATAAAGTTAAAGAAATGTTTCTGGGCAAAGTTTCAATGCCAGTAGTATACAATCCAAAAGATCTAATCTGCATTTCCTAGGCACTCATTCCTCCCAGGAGTGCCACTGGGTTCATACTCTTTTGCAATGAGACTAGGGCCCGAAACACAATGATGGTGATGCAATTCTTTTCAAATGCACTAGGAATAAATGCACTAGGTATAAGGTCATCTCAGTGCCCTCTCATTATTTTCACTTGTAAACAGTGATTTGACATCATACTTTAAATTATGATGATGGTTAGTTTGGCAGTGGGGATTGAAGCCCCAGGGAGCAAGCCCCACTGAACACATGCATAACATCAAGAAGATGTCTGTCCCAAAGAACTTACAGTCTAACAGACGGAGCTGTCGGCTGTATGTTAATGATATTGCTGTTTCCATTCTCCCTCTCCCCAATTTCATTATTATTTAAACATCTGTAGCACAGGAGGCCCCAAGAGAGATCAGACCCACATTGGGCTAGGCCCTATATGCACACACAAGAGCCCCGAAGAGCTTACAGTCTGAACAGACAAGGCAGATAATGTGTGGGAGAAAAATAAATATAATTGGCCTTATTTTATAGAAGTGAAACTGAGGCACAGTGAGATTCAGTGACTTGCCAAAAGTGGCATAAGCAGTCTGCGGCAGAAAGTGGAACTGAAGCTAGGTCGTGTGAGTCATAGTCTAGTGCTTGAACCAAAAGCCCATCCCTCCTCTAATGTCCCATTAAGGTGGCTGATCCTTTAAGGGGAGAAGAGCCCCAGTCCACCTGTGACAAATTTAACTCATTTCCCCAGGTGGGGAGATAAGTAGTAATGAGCAATGTCATGTGACAGGTTATGTGGCTAGAATCTAGCCTCTGGCTGCAGATAAGAGAGGCCTGGGAAAGCACAGGAGAAAAGCAGCACAGGAGTAGAGCTAGTAACAGAAGCAGACCCTGGGACAACGGCCAGGCTAAAAGGAACAGAGAACTGAAGGGGAGCCTAAGAAAGATGGCAGGATCAACCATGGAGTGGGTGCTAGAAGCTTCAGTAGTGTTTGATTTGTTTGTAGTTTTGATGCCTACTGAGGGGCTCCAGAAAGAAGCCCTGGGACCAGCTACTTTGCAAAGACAAGTGTGATTAAAGAATAGCCCAGGAGGATACCAAAGAGGACTTTTGTTTTTCAGTTCTATTTAATTTAAGACTTTGCTGCTGACCAAGGTGGAGGTGCATGAAAGGAATTTGAAGAGGCTGCTGGGAAAAACTAGTTTGGTACTGAACAGTTACAGCTGGACTTGGTACCCCAACAAGAGATTGAACTCTGAGACTGACCCAGCCAGAGGTCTGAGCCACACAAACCTCCCAGAGAGATGGAAAACCCTGGTGAGCGGAAACTGAAGCAGAATGCTACAGCACCACCCCAGGTCATAGGGGGTCGCTCAGGAGATGACTGCCTGGCCACAAGTGGGAAACATTCAGATAAAGTTGGGCAAGTTTGCCCTCTGCAATCTGCTTTGCGAATCTATCACATACTGTATATATAAACTTCTATGACATAGATATTTTGCACCCGCAAATACAGAATATTCTCTAGATAGCCACATACCAAGAGCTTGTCCACGAGGAGGAGATAATTTTCCCCTTTGAATACATTTCAGGTGGCAACTTCAGGCTCAGAAATGTCTCATAAGAAGGTTGGGTTTAGCTTTTGTTAGACTCTGAAAGCTTAAATTGTTTTTAATTTTTTTAACATATTATTGGGTTTGTTTTTGAACATATTTGTTTTTTAACATATTATTGGGTTTATAATTTGACCTTCCAACATTGTCCTTAACTGAGACTAGGCATTTCGAGGAGTATTATGCTTTAGAACTTTTTGGAAAACCCTTTTGGCCTTTTCTGCGTTTTGAGTCCAGTTCCCACAGGACAGGTGTCCACAAAACCCCTTCCCAGGCCCTCACCATTACTGGCTTTAACTGGCCTCCTTGATGGCAGTTTCAGGAGAGAGTAGATATGAGCTGGAGGGAGCTCCTTGTTAAATACTGAACTAAACACCATGCTGAATACAGAAGGATGGGATGATTCCCTTTCAGATTTCCTAGTTCCCTTCTGTAAGTGCTTGCATCTCATGTACCCAGGGTTTACTCCAGGCAAAGGGCAGTAATCATACAGAAGCCTTTTGTTAAAATATAGGCAGCACACCAATTACAGTGTGGTCAAGGATGGAGTGACATGTAGCCTCACAGGTGTGGCCCTTGCAGGGAAAGACTGAGGCTTATTATCAGGGCAGTATGGTGAACGTGGCTCTATCGGCACTGCCTGTGTTTTATTTGCCCTGTAGCTAAACAGAGACCTTTCCTCTACACCAGTGTTTCTCAATGACTGGTCTGTGGACTGGTGCCCATCTGTGAGATCTCCCTGACATACTTTAGGAAGGCAGCAAGCTGGTCCCTCGGATCAAAAATGTTGAGAAACACTGCTTTACACAACTGTCAACACAGGTTTTTTCAGGAGCAACTTTAAGTTTAAAGAAGCAGCAAAGAATCCTGTGGCACCTTATAGACTAACAGACGTTTTGCAGCATGAGCTTTCGTGGGTGAATACCCACTTCTTCAGATGCACTTGCATCTGAAGAAGTGGGTATTCACCCACGAAAGCTCATGCTGCAAAACGTCTGTTAGTCTATAAGGTGCCACAGGATTCTTTGCTGCTTCTACAGAACCAGACTAACACGGCTACCCCTCTGATACTTTAAGTTTAAAGTTACTTATTTGAAACACTTGATAACTCAACATAGTTTAGTTGTTGGCTGTATGAGCAGGCTAAATGGTTGCATTACTGTGAAAACGATCAAACAGTTCGTGCACAGGAAGAGGCACGCTATCAGGAGGGTGTAGGTTTGTGCTCTTCAATGTGCATGCTCTTGGTTCAGTGAGAGCTACACAATGCAATTTACAAGGAGAGCAATAGACAGAGCAACATGAACCGATAGCGCCCTCTGGTGGGAGAAAAAATTAACAGGCGCTTTGGTCCTTGTCTCACATTGTTTCTCTTTCTGTATGGTTCTCCAGCATAGTCTTATTCTGTTCATCCACATTTCTAGTATGATTATCGTACTGGGGGTACAAATAAAGGTCTGTATTGGATAATAAAATTAGTTAGTATTAGGGGAAGCAGCAACACTTGCCTGTTGGAGCAGGGGCAGGACATTAGCTTTGATTCCATCACTGACTTTGCTGTATGACTTTGAGCAAGTCATTTGTTCTTTGTACCTCATTTCCCAGCATGTTT